>NC_041388.1:585055154-585087422 GCF_002162155.2 Triticum dicoccoides
AGGAGACCCTTTGGTCCCGGTTGGTGGCACCAACCGGGACCAAAGGGTCTCCTGACTGGGCTCTGCGCACTGCCCACGTGGAGGGCCTTTGGTCCCGGTTCTGGATTGAACCGGGACTAAAGGGGGGAGGTATTAGTACCGACACTTTAGTCCCGGTTCCGGAACCGGGACTAAAGGCCCTTACGAACCGGGACTATAGGCCCTTTTTCTACCAGTGTTGAGAGTTCCGCTGTGTGATCGGCAAGGATCAATGGCTCGCCTGCAGATCAACTGCGACGCCGGCTCGATTGGTCACCTTGGCTCGACCGAGGACCGCGCTCCATCTCCGATCGTCATGTTCGGACGGGGGCGTTCATCAACATCAACTTCGATCTCTATCAAGATCATGGAGGAATCATCCATGGAGCTCGGGGGCTCAACGTCAACATTGCCCTTGGGCGACCGTGCTGTTTTTCCGAACAACAAAATTGTATCCGCTGCCACCACCTTCTCGAGCATCGCTTTGACTATTCCTTTGGTGGAATTGTGTGGAATTGGGTCTACAACAACCATGCAAAATTTCGTCGAGTTCCGATGGAAGAATCTCCGGCAATCTACGATATACTGGAGCCCTGTCAAATCTGGACGGGAATCTGGACGAGTTAAGGGCTCGGACATCCTTTGGAAGATCCAATCGTTGATCGGCTGCGGAATTCCTATATCTACCACCGCTCCAAATTTCAGCTCGATCCGACTGTCCAAACTCCGGGAACCTTCCGATTAGTGCATCACTTTTCGGATCTATTTTCTGCGCGAATACGGATCCGACCAGAATTGTTTCTTTATGAACGTGATATTGGACAACCTCTTGAAAGGAATTTTCTTCTATGGTATTGTGCGTTGTTTTTAACACGTGCCCATAAAATTTTAAGCCTTTTTTGAGACACTCTTCACCATCACGCTGGTGTTACACCAGTCCGGTAATATTGCTCCACGTCTACCGACCTGCACTAGACAAATCATCGCTTCATCGAGCCGAACCTAACCTTATCGGATCATCAGCTCGGCAAGCCGAACAAGAGTTCGACATCGCGAAGGATAAATCATCACCAACACCATTGCCCCACGGGTTGCACGGGTCAGGCGCACTGACATCGCCGCTTGGTCACTTCATCAATCCAGCATTGACCGTGTCACAAGTTATGACCAGCGTCGGCATGGCCGCACTGCTGTTTTTTCAAGCCGATGTCCATCACGCTGAACTGCTTCAACACCTCGGCTGACATGGCAGCTGCAACATCTCCTTACTAACCCGCTCCGTCATCTCGGCTAGACCGGGGACTTTACTATTTCTTCATCAACATACTCCGGTGACTTCGGCGTCACCAACCGTCCAACTTCGTCACGTTAGCTGGACCGGGGGCTTTGCCTCGGCGAGCCCACCTTTGCCAGCATCGCCTTGCTGTCGCTTTATCGCCCATCAGGCAATGGGTGTGCGGATCGAGTCCCAATTTTGGTAGTAACCTTTCTTCAGATTGCTACAACAGATAAGCTAGGTGCTATTAATCCTAGTATTTTTTCTTGCTTGGGTTTATTTTTCCCAAGGAATTATTACTCTGGTTTGTTTCATCATCTGTACACAGGTCTATCAAATGGTGGCCGCATTAACAAGGATCGCGTGGTGGTTCGGTCAGTTTCCGTATGCAGTTCGGCGAATGTCGCATCCGGAACTCAGACCGGCCTGCGAATTCAGGCTTGGGCATGCCTTCACCGCATCACGCCGACGCCCTGCATCGACATGACTTCGGCGCGAGGCCACATCTCTTTCAATAAATTATTTTTGCGAAAAACAATTATCCTTTTTTGACCGCACTATTTTATGTGTGTAGGTGATCGATTTCGACTGCGTCACGCGGTCACTTTGGCAAGCCGACGTCGTTGTCCCAATCGGCTCACGTGATCACCTTGTTGGTAGAATCGCCACACCGACATGTTCGGTTGCCTCGGGGACTTCGGCATCGCTGAGAGAGCTCTACCTCATCGAGTGTTCGGCACACGGGCCATATTTCTTTTATTACTCATTTTGTGTAAATTATTAATTATGCAACATTTTTTATTATTCCTATTATCTCATGCTTCCACTATTTTCTGTGCACAGGTAAAGGATCCGGGTCGGGCAGCGCTGTCACCTCGGCGTACCGACGTACCACGTCACCTCGGCTGGACCGAGGGCTTCGTCATTACTTCATTAAGCCATGCCAGGGACTTCGGCGTCACACTGCCGGCCTGCATTGGCCGTGCTATGTCGCCACTTCGGAGTACCGAGCTCTTCGCTCCGCCACCTCGGGACTGGCTTGGGGGCTGGGACCTTGTCCCGCCATAAGCTCGGGCCGTGCATCGACACCGTGCACATTAACCAGCTAAGTCACTTCCATGCTTAAAAACCTTTAGTTTTAAATTTCGTTTGGTTCGACCAAGCATTATGCTTTTTTGACAAAAAATCATTTGCGAAAAACTTTCTTTGTCAAAACCTTGTTTGTTGCAAGCAAATTCAAATACCCCGTTTACTTGGGGGCTTCCTTTATGAGGCCTTTCCTCTTGCATATGATTATTCTTGTACGGCTTCGTTCCTTGTTCGTGTATTACGCCACAATATGCACCATGTTGACTTAAGTGTTTCGCAAGCTGGGTTGCCTGACTCCTGTGCTTACCCCTACATTCCCGATTGTTCGGCTAGGCGGTAAAGGGAGCACCTCTGCAATTGTTACTACCGGGTCATCCGAGTTAGTACCTCAGACTGGGTGAAGCCGAAAGCTAGCGCTCTCATTGTTTTCAATAATGGTTGGCACACAACGGAACTCATGAGTACAAAAAATCTATTGCACAAGTCTCATAGTAACAATGAGCAACCAAAGAAAGGTATCGGTGGAGGTACTATTTTCTTCGAAGATGCTTCTTACACTTCGTCAGTAATATAGCATAGGTTCCCTGAGAGCGCTTTGTCTGTTAGAACCTTATGGCATGATTGCCTGGTTATCAGAAACACCGTCGATGCTTTCGACAGGTGGAGTACATGACATTTTTCGGTCCTTGACCAAAGAGGGAGAAGCCGACGGTCGGTTAAGACGTGTTTAAAGTTTGGGTGAACACATATATGATATAAGTACATCGGTACATACAATCATTATACATAAAATTCTTTTACCCAAGTCAGTTGGGGGCTCTTAAAATTTATATGAGTTGTTTTATAGTAAATGTGTTTTCTTCTTAGTCGTTGCAAAGTCTTTTTCTACTGCTCCTTTTTCGACTCGAGTGTATGGTCAATAGCCGGATAGCATGTCTTCTCTCTTAAAAGCCGCTCGAGTTTAGTTCGCTAAACTGGCCTCGAAGAAGTACTCCGCCTTTGGTATAAGGAGCTCGAAGCCATAGGCTGGCCCGGTTGAAGTGTTGAGATTGGGTGTGTCATGTTAAAGCATGACAAAAGCACAATTTTTTTTCTTTTTTCCAATTTTCGGATTGGCACTGAACACTTGATCTTGTTCGAACGTCAAGTTTTTACTGGCGTTTTTTGGTTTTCCAAGCTTATGACACTTTTAAACTATTTGTGTGTTTTCAGCACAAGTCTCGCAGTGCAATGCCGGACACCTTTAGAGATTCGGCAAAAACATTCTTGGATATTGCTAAATATGCATTGGTTTCGAATTGTGTTTTCGGTCAATAGTTGGGTTGCCCGGCTCCTGCGCTTGCCTCCTACGTTCCGCTTTGTTCGACTAGGTGTGCAAAGGGAGAACCACTGCGATTGTGCCTCCAGCTCACATGGTCAAGCACCTTAGTGGAGAAAGATGAAAACTGACTGTCATAATAAGCGTAAACTGGTCAGCTATCCGATGACTGTGTTAAATGACGGGCCGTTCATAACATTGGCCGAAGTGTTTACGGCTTGACCTCGGATGTCGCCGAACACTAACCGGGGGCTCATAGCTAGCTTCCCCAGTTTAAAGCTCCTATGACTAAGTGAAAGTTATAAATCCCGCATATCTGATTGCCTCGCTTCCGCTAACACAACCGCCTTCGGGCACCGGGACGTCGGCTAAGGGTTGTCTTGTTATTGTGGAGATACCCTGCGTAGTATCTACAAAGGGGTAGAAGCCAACGATGGGCCACTTTCAACTGATAAACGATCGCAATGGAGTCAAAATAAACATATCATCGTCATTTGTATTTAATATACAAGGGCTGCCTTCCGTAATCATCGTTATAAAGCCATAAATATGCATCAATTTGACTTAAGATTTTTGCCAAGCTGGGTTGCCTGGCTCCTGTGCTTACCCCTACGTTCCCGATTGTTCGGCTAGGCGGTAAAGGGAGCACCTCTATGATTGTTACTACCTGGTCATCCGAGTTAGTACCTCAGACTAGGTGAAGCCGAAAGCTAGCGATCTTAAAGGGTCACATTGGTGGGAAACGACGGAAGTAAATTTTTTGGTTCATTAATACCACAGAGTTTGGGAACTTTCCCCGAACTAAATCCTCAATATTTTCTTCCCACATTGATCGAAGGTGAGGTTTCATGATCATGATACGCATGACGACCCAAAGAAAGGAACCGATAGCAGGACTATTTTCCTGGGAAGATGTTTATTACATTAAGTAATATAACATATCTCTCCGCGTACCTTTGTTTATAAAACCGTATGGCCAGATTGCCTTGTTTTTCATAAATCTTTGCCCTTATAACGGCTTTAGAAAGCAGGACAAACACTCCTCGGCTACTGGCCGAGGAGGTGGAAGCCGATGGTCGGTCAACAAAGTTTTGTGCAATGAGGATCCGAGCATTAATGATGTAAAGTACTTGGATACATAGAATCATTACACATGATTTGTGATTTTACTCTGGATATCGATCCTTAATTCGGCCACCCGTGCCCGCATTAAGGCTCGGGGGCTACTGGGCTTCGGGCTTATCATTTACTAATATTAAAGGGGCACATCGTTCCCCTGATTTGGTGTTGCCACCCGACCAGTGTCTCGGGGGCTACTGCATTGGCAATCCAGTGTAGAAAATTTAAGTGCAATATAGTTTTCGAGGAGATTATGATCCTCAGGTTGGTCAGCCGCACCCAACCTGAGTCTCGAGGACTTTGCACACCGCTTTTTGTGTCCCGAAGTATTCTGGCGAGCTAGGAGTTGATCCTCAGGCCGATTTTGCAAATCAACCTGAGTCTCAGCGGCTACTGGGATCAGCAGTCTTATGTCATCCTTCAGGCGCATCTCGGGTTTTAGACCGATACACACCTTGAGGGCTACTGGCTATATATCTCGGCAGAGAATAAATTGCACCAATCAAAAATATTGACCAAAAATAGGCCCACAGTCAGGGTGGTGCACCACCTCGGAAGCAGTCCGGCATAAAGCTCGGGCGTCAGTGGCTGGCTCCATAGAGGGCATTTCCGGTATTAAGCTCGGCTAAACTCCTTCAACCTTTTTGAACCAAGGTGATTTATGACACCTCGGATATAGTTCGGTGTTGGAGCTCGGAGACAGTCCGGCGTTGCAGCTTGGACATAGTCCGGCGATGGAGCTCGGATACATTCCGGCGTTGGAGCTCGGTGATACGTCCATTTTGCATCATGCTTTTATATCGATATTTATTGCATTATGGGCTGTTATTACACATTATGTCACAATACTTATGCCTGTTCTCTCTTATTTTACAAGGTTTACATAAAGAGGGAGAACGCTGGCAGCTGGGATTCTGGGCTAGAAAAGGAGCAAATATTAGAGACCTATTCTGCATAGCTCCAAAAGTCCTGAAACTTCACAGAAGACGTTTGCAGAATATATAAAAAATACCGAACGCAAGAAGTTCACCAGGGGGGCCACACCCTGCCCACGAGGGTGGGGAGGGGGGCGCCCTACCCCCTGGGCGCGCCCCCTGGTGGCCCTCCGATGTCCATCTTCTGCTATATGAAGTCTTTCCATGAGAAAAAAATGATAAGCCATCTTCTCGGACGAAACTCCGCTGCCACGAGGCGGAACCTTGGCGGAACCAATCTCACTACAACAAGAACCCCCCTTTAGCAACGCATCAATGTGTTGTCGTATGTCCACATAAGCATTGCTAAGGTCTACACCAACGGATTTAGATGCGTTGCCGTTGGTGGCGTTGCAAAGGTCTACACCAACATATATACATGCGTTGGTAAACGGCATAAATAAGTGTTGTAAGATAGCAACGTATAGAGCTAGGGCGCAACAACGCTCCATATGTGTTGGTGGCTAGCCTAGAAAATGACCACTGTAATGCCTAGAAGAATTATTGTATTGCTTGGACAATTAATGGTATTTTGTATATTAGCATCTAGAACTTATTGCATTAATGTTGATAATGCATAGGAGACACAAACATAACAATGAGAAAGGTCACATATATTAAATCAACTTGATTGCTTTACAAAGAACATGATACACAGATTACAATATGTGAAACTATTTAGTAATAGTCTGATTCTCAACCTTGCAATGAACGACTCAGCCATCTAAAACATAGTGTTTGAAACATTGATCCTAAAAATTACATTCCCAAACATAATCTGAAACTATCTAGTAGCGGCCACCTTCTCGATCTTGTAATCAACTTCTGAGCCATGCATCATCGATTTATCTTGGCAATCTACAACAACAAAGAAATGAGAATAGCAAGGTACCATCAAAGAAAATCAATTAACAGGGAAGTAAAATTTAAACGAAAGAGCAACATATAAAGGTTGGAGGCCATGTGATAGTTAATCTTACTATATGACTAATAATTTTGTTTTAGTGGTTATGTCAACCAAGAAACAGTTACTCTCGGAGGGAGTACCAAGTTCAACACCCATAGTTTTTTGTTTTATATTCTATAGGTTAGTACTCTGGAGTGTAGCAAGAGCAACATTCTTCTTTGAATTTCCCAAGCTAAGCAGGAATTGCAATAAGCATTAATATTGCAAAAAGTATGAGCAAATAAATTGTTGCTCAGCCATGTTGAATTCACACAATAGAGAAATGAGCATACCTTGTCTTTAGATGGATGATTGCATCTCCGTATCATAGAGGAAGCTTCACTTTAAATGCAATATGTTGCTTCCCTGAACAGATTAGTTGAAGTTTCACTTCTCTGAACACCCAAGTCGAAGCAAGCACCAGAACAATATCCTTATTTAGTCATCCAACATATATCATCACCTCAAAAGAGCTATGAAATATCATAATTTGTCACTTTTTACAGTCCCAGCCATAGCACTCTGCTATATAGACCGAGAAAAGAGGGCCTTTTGAAAAGAGCATCCTTATGTTAAACGAGTTAAACACCTTACAAAGAAAATAATGAAGATACAGTGAGGTACATGCCAAAAACTATGTACATCGACAAATATAGCATCCTTGATTGCAAACAAAGATCTCCAGTTCTCAAAACAATACATATAAATGTAGAGATTTTCAAATTTCCAAAAGTACTTGGAAGTTGACAGCTACAAAGCATGGATATGGCAGAATCTGTCGATTTGCTGTCGTAGTACAGCGGGATACGGCGACACGCCTGGAGAAGCCGGGATACACGTATCCTGCAGCATCCCATGATTTCTGAATTAAAAAAATAGAAAAAAGCATGGATACGGCTGGGATATGTTGGGGGACTCGGGAGGCCCAATAATAGCCTCGGCCCAATACAAACCCTCGTACGCACGCACGCCACATAACGAACGACCTGCTGCTAACCAGCAGCGAACGCACCGCCTTCGCCGCCTGGACTCGACCACCGCCCCCAGCAGCTTCTCCTCCCGGCGGCAACCACGCTCAAGCAGGTAACCCCAAAGCCAGCAGCCTCTCTTCAACCTCTTCATGTTTGCGACATGATTTCCTTCAATTGAGAGGCTGCTAATTGCTTCCCCATGTTGTGCTCGCTTGAATGATTTCTACTTGTTTCTAGTGAGCATGGCATCAGGGAGCGCCACCCCTGGGGCCACCCCTCTGTGGGTGAGATCAGAGGACAGCCTGGTCCCTGGTGTTCGTAGATACGAACTATCCTCTGTGGGATCCAGACCCAGCAGTTTCTCATTGTTTTTTTTGTTTTGACTTTGTATATTTCTTATTTATTTTATATATACTCACCGTCCCCAAATCACTGTTTTTGAAAATGCCGTATCCCATGTCCCCGTATGCGTATCCCCGTCTTTCCGTCCCCGTGTCCGTGCTTTTTAGGTTGAGAGAACATAATTCCCACAAAGCTAAATCAGGTGGTTCTATTAAATGATAACTAGTGTGTTTTCACATGATTTTAATTTATATAGATGCTTGGGAATAAGACAAATCTGAATTATGAATACACAAACTTTTTGAACCTCAGTTTTTAAATTACATTGCAGATTATGTCATGTAAATCACCTACATGTTTACTAGCCAGCTGGAATCATGCAGTCGTACCTCCCTTTGCAGAAGTAGCCCGCTATATGCCTTGATCTTTCTCCTAAAGATGAATATGTAAGAAATTTTGGCACTGCAAAGAATGATGGATTCGCTTCATAAGTACTTGCAAGAACATTTAAGTTTTACATATCTAAATCAGTGGATCATAAGTCATACCATAAGCACTAGCTAGTATCATCATTCTGAACCTGAGGAATTACGTGTTGAGAGAAAGAACAAACAGACAAATGTTGGCTGAAGGGAAGTCAATTTTAGAACAAGCAAGGGGAGATGAAATTAAGGATTATAAAATAAAGATAAAGAGAAATAATAGGACGTAGAGATGCATGTGGGGCTTATTCATAGATTATTACAAGGAAATCAGTAAGGTTTCATAAGACCGATAAGAAGATATTTGTTTTCTTTCTCGAAAAAAAATCATGATGTTGTACATAATAGTGGCCGCCTATTAAATGATACTAGAAGGAATGGTTTGATAAATAGTCAGAAACTAACGAGAGCAGCGATGGTATGGACGAGCTCGCCTGCTCTCGGTAGACGTACCAATGGGACAACGACACATTTCAGCTTGTGTTAAATGCGAGCGTATAGAGACAGGATTGATACGCAGACAGCGCCGTCTAAGTTAACGGTGGGTGGGCGGTCCACCTTGCACATGTTCCGTTTGTACAAAACTGTTTCCGCGTGATGGGCGGAAAGCATCCGCAAACCGTGCTCACGGGTGAGAGAAGAAACGATGTGTCTAGTAATAGTGAAAACTTTCTTTAGCGTCCACCCTGACTGTCACGTCTTTAATGATCGTCAATGATGCCTAATTTTGCCTAATTTTTTTTGCTTTACCTCTCTTGCCAGCAGGCTCTTTTGTTCATAGGACTCTTTTCGGTATGTTACTTGGATAAAATGTATCCTGTCATGTATATGCAGAGCAATGGAGATAGCAACAGAGAAAGTGATGCCAGACACCACTCCGGTGTACTGGCATTTTAGCACAAAAAAAACTTCCAAAACTGCTTGAAATAGGTCTCCGTCTCTTTCCTCCTGCCGTCGCCCGCGCACCGCCCGGGGCACCCGCCGCCCAGCTGCATGATGCCACCGCCACCTACCAGTGCAATTTTGGCGCCCAACTGCACCGCCGCCGACCTCTCATCCCCGTGGATCAAGCTAGTCAGCCGCGCTGGCGGAATCGTTCCTTCCCTGCCCTCGCCTCTGCTGTTGTGGCAACTCTAATCATTGCTCCTTCCTCGCCCCGCCTCTTGTAGGTACTCCTGGATAACAATCAATCAGTGAGGAGTTTTGTAAACTATCAATATAGTTTTTGGATACAATCAGAGAGGAGTTTTTGGAAACAATCAATAAGTGAGGAGTTTTTGGAAACAATCAAAATATAGTTTTTGCAAACTTTTATTCGAGGATAGCATAGAGAAAGTGGAGGAAAAATACCACTCTCTAGCTTGACATCCCAAGCAATGACACTGTTTTCCTTGGCCCTTGCAGTATTTAACATTTGCTTTATGGGAGTAACAAAATCAGTCAAATTGCAAGGTAACTGCAGTTTTGAACAACCCTTTAATAAACAATAATTCAAAGCTTCAGTTGTTCCTCCGAAGGTTCAAATATGGCACCAAAAAGACTTACTCTTCCATGTGAATTTACCAAAAAGAAGATGGGGTCAAATCCTCACTTGGTTAACTTGAAAGTTCAGATTATTAAGTGAACTTCCATGCAAAAAACAAAAAAAGATAATTAAGTGAACTTGGGATGAAATGATTAAATGGTCCATGAATCTGCCCATGTGAATTTACATTCAGAGTGCCATGCGAATTTACATTCTGTCAGTTTTCATGTGAATTGTGACAGTATTGAAAGCATGCAAACATGCCTTATGCCTGAATTGTGACTGTACTGAAAACTGCCAAGTTTTCTTCCGGATGATCATCTACTCTTTCATCATCCTTGTCATGAAAACTGGTGATGTCTAAATAATGAAACAAACATAATGTATCAAAGTCACTATCAGATTACTGAATTTCGACTGAAGAATGAACTGATATTTTGTCACTATCATAGTCAAAATCTTACTCATCTTCAATCAAAACCAAATTTCAGAGTTCAAGTACAGTACAAATTTTACTGAATTAAGAAGCTCAAACAGTTAAGTACTTCAGCCATTGTTCCAGGTTGCCGGTACTAGTTTACACATATGGTGAATTTCTATCATTGCCCCATCCACAAATATCAGTCTTGAACCAATTATGAAACACAAATAATGCTAAAAAATACTCTAAGAAACAATGTTTGTACTGACGGAGTACATAAGCACATGCAAACATGGAACGATGTTGACCACAAGGTTGCAGATCAACGTTTGTACTGGCGATACCTTTGCAGCCGTGTACGCCGTCAACCTTGAAGCCTTGTGGACATTTGCAGCCCTTAGCTTGCTCATTTCCAAAATTCAGTTTTGTACCACACAGAAGCCACAAGAAAACTACAAGCTAGAAGACATCTGAAAGGAATGATGTTATACCGAGCAGGCGGAGACAAACTTCCCGTTCTTGGTTTCCTTCCAGCAGTGTCCATTGTTGATTTCGCATCGACCAACACCAGAAGCTGCCAAACCCAATGCAGACTTGGTTTCATATTCTTACAGTAACTCATCATATGTGTAAATTTCAAAGAGCAAATTTACCGAATGCAAACTTGCAGAGCCGCCGCCGCGCCTAAATTAATATAGTCTAATTTCACTCAGAGCCCTGCACCTAAATTAATATGGTTATTTCCCTGATGAGAGGTGCGTTTGTTTGTTTCAGATAAGACAGAGCGAGTTCTACTCGACTGCAATTGCCATCCAAGACAAAGATGGGGAGTTGAATTTCCTCTGCAAAATATCATCCCTACTAATAAGCATAGACCTCTGCAACTTCCATTACCTTTGATCTGTTATTATCTCTTCAATAATCATAGGAAGTTAGGAAAAAACACACTCATAAATTGAACTGAATGAATCCATTATGTCTGTAGAGTGTAGAGCAATCCAACCTTTGTCGACCTAAAAAACTAGCAACTACCTCCAGCCTCCAAGGACGGAGGAGGGTTCAGAGCTTACTCGGGGGATGGACAGGTCAGATGTGGGCGTCCTCCTGCTCGGCGGAGAGAGCGATTGGAAGCGGAAGCCGGTCTTAGCTTCCATCGCCGGCGGTGGACTCCGGCGAAGCCATGGCCGGTCGCAGCCGCATTCGCCCCCTGTGGACGTCTGCAGCATTGTACGCTAGGCCGGCTTGCTCCTGCGCAAGCACGATTTGCGCCAACGGAGGTGCTGCTGCAGCAAGCGACTCGGCGTGAGATTGCTGCCACGTACAGAAGTCGCATTCACCACGTGCCGGCTGCCATTGGTTGTAGGGGAAAGCTATGGAATGAGAAATTGAGCAAATCAAGAAGAAAAAACCAAGGAAAAACATCCAAAAAGCTGTACTTACGTTGTGACGGCGGCACTTGTGGAAACGCTCGATAGCGTTCTGGCCGCGACGAGCTACATAGGTCATGACGTTCCTGCCGGAATCCGGGCAAGGCACGATTGGCAGGGCGACCTGCATCTGCCATGTTTACCAGCTAGGGTGTTTTGGTTCGATTTGGGATCGATTGAGATGCACTGTGCGGCTAGGGTTTGCTGGTGCGAATTGGGGATCGAAGAGTAAAATGCAAGCGCGGTCCTAATTCTTTCCCAAAAGTGTCGACTGGGTCCTAATTCTTTCAAAATGCACATCTGGGTCCTAAATCTTTCTAAGTTGTTCACCCGAGGTCCTAATTTCGTCTGTCCGCCGCTGACCAGCTCGCGTGGCGCTTTGACCGCTGCCACATCGACTCGAGGGCCCACGCGGGATAACGACCAGCCATGCATTTTTTCAAAAGAGCCCCCCAACCCTAATCTCTCCACAGCCGTAGTCCTTTCCTCTCCTCTTCCCCACCTCTCTCTACTCTGGCGAAATAGGGGAGATCGACGGCGGCGGTCCGATGAGAAGAGGTAGGCGGCCATCGTAGGCGCTTGTCCGGCGGCGGCGCCGCTTGGATGGCGCCCGTGCATCGGCGACCTGGAGATCCTCCTCCACGATATGGTCAGTGTGTTGCCCATAACCCTAACCCTCGATCCTCTTTTTCCGTGGATTTCGATTTAGCTCGAATCGATGGTAGTATTTGACTGAATCCCTCGATACCTAGGAGCTCGAATCGATGGTAGTATTTCATGTTAAAGGCATGGTTGGGGAGTATGATGTGAACATACAGAAGGAGGAGTGCTCTTGTAGGGCATGGCAGCTCTCTGGAATTCCATGTAGACATGGAGTTGCATGTTTAAGACATGAAAGAATTAAACCAGAGGATGTTGTCAACAAGTGCTACAGCATAGATGCTTTCAGAGCTGCTTATCGCAAGATCATAATGCCATGTAGTGATCCTAGAGTGTGGCCTAAAACTAATGGGCCTCAAATGCTGTCACCACACTATGAGAAGAAAGTTGGTAGGCCTAGAAAGAAGAGAAAGAAGAACCCACTAGAGGAGGACAATGGAACTAAGATGAGCAGACATGACATTATTGGACACTGCAGTGTGTGCAATCAACCAGGACACAACAAAAGAAAGTGCCCTGAACTAGGTAGAGGACAACCAACAGGAGCACATGAGGCAGGAGCAGAACAAGATCCAGCAGCAGAACAATATCCAGCAGCAGAAGAGGAAGCAGCAGAACATGTGCAAACAACAGAACATGTGCCAATTCAGTTTGTGCTTCCAGAAACACAACAAAGAACTAAACTACCAGTCAAGAGAAGGCCCAGTTGCAAGGTGCATTTCCCTTAAATGTTTCCCTTAAATGCCGTTGAAAACTAAAATTGCAATAGTCAACAACATTTCTTATTTTTTTTGCAGAAAAAGGCATGTCCACAAGTGGGCAGAAGTACATCTAATATGATATCTTCTTCTATGAATTATGATCTTGCTTCATCTACTGTGATTGAGATTTTACAGGACCAAGTGAGAGCTTTTTATTTAAATGCAATGTTAATAAATGCAATGCCATCTGTTCTTCCAGAAATTCACCTACATTACTAAATACATGTTTGGTTGGTTTGTAGGCTATAGCTACTCAACAATCTCAAACAGCAGTGCCAGCTCCTCTACCAGAAAGCCAGTTCATTGCAAACTGCAGAGATGCCCTGCCAGCTCCAAGAAGCCACACTACTGCTACACTAGGTTTGAAGAGAAGGAAGAAAGTGAAAAAAACTAAGGAGAACAAAGCCCCAACAACTCAGAAGTGAAGAGCTACAAAGATGTTATGGAAAGAAGCAGTGTAGGATGTTTTTCTTTTGCTTAGGAAACAAGGTGGTTTGTAATGAAACCTCATGCTAAGATGTGGCTTTGGGTTTCACACAAACCATGGAAATGTAATACTTTTGTTGCACAACTTCAAGACCTTGTAATGTTGGGTCCATCTATCTATCTTTCAGACTGCTTTGAAGTTCAGTTAGTAAAAGAATGGCCTTGCATATTACTGTTTATTTGTGTTGTCAATGCTAGTAAAAAAATGGTGCCAAAGTACAGAAAAACAACCAAAATGCTGCCAAATTTTAGTTCAATTTCATTGCAACAGTAAATCATCAACATCTGGATACACCAACAAGCATTGATCACTGGATACATCATACTAACACATCACTTCTTAAATCCTATATACACCACAACTACAATCAGTACAACAAGTGCACTGAGAATACTCCTACAGAGAAAAATGAGCTCATTCATCTTCTGCATTGCTTCTGCATATGCCACAGTCTCGACAGTGCTATGCATTGCTCCTGCACAAGCATCTTGCACCTCTATTTCTTCACTTGCAATGACACCAGCCGAATCTAAACTGCTCAATCCACGGCTGACATACCCAGCTCTCACCAAAAAATCAAAATAGTTGTCTGGTCCATCTTCCCAATAATAATGTTGGCAAGGATTTGGTTGAATCTGATAGAAATTGAGCAAAAAAAATTCAGTCAAAAAGAAACACAGAAACATCAAATCGATTGGGCACTTGTAAAAGATCTTACATGGTGATTGGGGCACTTGTAGAAAATCCTGCCAGGATTTGCCTTCGATTTTGACACAAGACGAATTGTAGATCGAATGCGGCAGCTAGGGCATGGTACCAACGACAGCATACCCACGACAGCCGGCGATGAGATGGGCGGCGAGAAAAGGGCTAATGCTGGAGGTGGAGCAGGCGCTTGGGCAGCCTTCTTCCCGCGGTGCTTCACGACAGACGAGCTAGCGGCGGCAGACATGGCGGCGACGGCGCGGCGCCAGAGAGAGGGAGAGAGCAAGCAGAAGACCTAGGGACCGGGGAATGAAGAGAGGACAAACTCCAGGGGCCAAACTGCTTAAATTACCAACCTCCAACCGCGGGAACTATCCCGCGTGGGCCCTCGAGTCGACGTGGCAGCGGACAAAGCGCCACGCGAGCTGGTCAGCGGCGGACAGATGAAATTAGGACCTCGGGTGAACAACTTAGAAAGATTTAGGACCCAGATGTGCATTTTGAAAGAATTAGGACCCAGTCGAGATTTTTGGGAAAGAATTAGGATCGCGCTTGCATTTTACTCGGGGATCGAATGAGGACCACACCGAAGATGGGCTGGGTTAAATGGATGAGGTGGGCCTACCGAAACCTGGCTTGGACGTCCGTCGCAAACGCCGTCTCTTCCCGTTTGGTATACACATTAAATATGCTGACGGGCTTGTCTTGGAATACCGGCGACGTCACATATCCCCTAACGAACGGACGCCTCGGGATACCGAGACCAAGCGAGCTCGTCCGCGCCAACGAGTTTTCGGAAACTAACAGCTTAGGATATCCAGAGATACTATCAACTTATTCGATTGACAGTCTAATCATCTTCATGGATATATTAATGAATTATCCACACACATAGCTACATGAAAAATTAAAATCTAATGTATCACAAGATAGAACTATTTTGGAAAAGAGAACGCACACATTTTCCTAAATCAACACATACAGACATGTGGTGAATCACTTGTATGCATACACCCAGATGACTGAATTACCCCTAGGTAGAAGTATTTCTGTGCACATATGAGAATAGTGATGAATACAAACCATGGAGTGGTGTGGCTGTCGGTGCAAGCCAGCGCCCACAACGGCAGATCAGGCAAGTGATAAGGTAGCATTAATCATTGTCGTAATGGCCGGCAAAGAATTATCCATGGCAAGATGCCATGCCACAAAGCAGCGGGAGGGAAAGGGCAGAGGGGAGGGGTGCCTTCCTGAACCGTCAACATCGGAGTCGAGGTAGCCAAGGTGGAACAGCGCCATCGAGCCTAGCCGGTAGCCGATCGCGTGTGGAAGTGGGATTGATGGGCCGAGCACATGAGCTACAAGCCTACAACAACGAACCGTCGCACCGTGCAGAGGTGTGGAGGACGTCGTGGCGGTGGGGGTTGGGGGCGGGGCCAGAGGAGAACAAGAGGGGGGGCAAGCTGGTGAGGCGTGGTGAAGGGGAGCACCGGAGCTGCCTCGAATCAGAGGCGGCGGCGGCAGCAGCGTTGTGGTGGAGGCGTGGAGCTCGCGTGGGAGATGTGAATCGGGGAGAGAGGTGGTGGGGAGATAAGATTGTGTTCTTTTTTTTCCTGCTTGGCTGCGTGTTAGTTGCGTGATATTTGCACCGAGGTGGATACAGGGAGGTTATCCTTCGTGGGGAGGTGGGAGGTTTGTTTAACCCAACACATCTCGACTTTCGTTGCTAGATATGCGTTGTTATAGGTGGGTTTTTGTTGTAGTGTCTAGGGCTCTAGAGGAGCTGTTCTGCCGGGGAAACTTCCCTCCGGGAGGGGGAAATCATCACCATCGTCATCACCAACGCTCCTCTCACCGGGAGAGGGCAATCTCCATCAACATGTTCATCAGCAACATCTCCTCTCAAAACCCTAGTTCATCTTTTGTATCCAATTCTTGTCTTCAAGTCAAGGATTGGTGCTAGTAGGTTGCTAGTAGTGTTAATTACTCCTTGTAGTTGATGCTAGTTGGTTTATTTGGTGGAAGATCATATGTTCAGATCCTATATGCATATTAATACCCCTCTGATTATGAACATGAATATGCTTTGTGAGTAGTTACGTTTGTTCCCAAGGACATGGGAGAAGTCTTGCTATTAGTAGTCATGTGAATTTGGTATTCGTTCGATATTTTGATGAGATGTATGTCGTCTCTCCTCTAGTGGTGTTATGTGAACATCGACTACATGACACTTCACAATTATTTGGGCCTAGAGGAAGGCATTGGGAAGTAATAAGTAGATGATGGGTTGCTAGAGTGACAGAAGATTAAACCCTAGTTTATGCGTTGCTTCGTAAGGGGCTGATTTGGATCCATATGTTTCATGCTATGGTTAGGTTTGCCTTAATACTTCTGTTGTAGTTGAGGATGCTTGCAACAGAGGTTAATCATAAGTGGGATGCTTGTCCAAGTAAGGATAGTACCCAAGCACCGGTCCACCCACATACCAAATTATCAAAGTACCGAACGCGAATCATATGAACATGATGAAAACTAGCTTGACGATATACCCATGTGTCCTCGGGAGCGCTTTTCTGTATATAAGAGTTTGTCTAGGCTTGTCCTTTGCTATAAAAAGGATTGGGCCACCTTGCTGCACTTTATTTACTTTTGTTACTTGTTGCTCGTTACAAATTATCCTATCACAAAACTATCTGTTACCACTTATTTTAGTACTTGCAGAGAATACCTTGCTGGAAACCGCTTATCATTTCCTTCTGCTCCTCATTGGGTTCGACACTCTTACTTATCGAAAGGACTATGATAGATCCCCTATACTTGTGGATCGTCACTCAGAAGCGGTCCGGCGTTGGTGCTCGGCTGCAAAAGATACCTCGAATGCAGTCCGGCGTTGGAGCTCGGACGCAAGAAGACACTGCCGCCCGGGAACAACTTCAAACCCGAGGTGTGGCACAAAAATAACAAGGCATTGATAAAGGCCGAGAACTTAATGGGGCTCCTCGGATACCCGACGTGTAAACTCTTCGGATTTACTTCGGCGATCCTCAATATCAAAGATGGGAAGATTTGTTGAACCAGTTTTCAAGACCAACGACCGAAGATGAACAGTTCGGAAGAATCGAGGAGCGTCCCCAACTTGAAGACCGGTTCAGGGGGCTACTAACGGTGTCCTGGACTAGAGGGTACTCACCACGTCGTCTCCCAATCAGTTGGATTGGGCCAAGGACTCCCATGGCCGTATGCTCATGGGCCAGTTCGGGTAGGCGATGTATACACGAGGAAGATTCCACAAGACTTGGTGATCAAGACAAGGACTCCTCTCCACCGGCGTATTCAACTAGGACTCTTGTTATCCTAGGCCTCTGGTACATTATATAAGCCGAGGCCAGGCTAGTTGGTAGATTATTATGACATTAATCATCATACATGTAGGGTTTAGACCACAACATATGATCTCAAGGTAGATCAACTCTGTACTTGATACTCCATCAATATAAACAAGAGCAGGACGTAGCATTTTACCTCCATCAAGAGGGCCCGAACCTGGGTAAACATCGTGTCCCGTGTCTCATGTTACCATTGATCCTTACACGCACAGTTCGGGACCCCCTACCCAAGATCTGCCGGTTTTGACACCGACACCCATGCCGCGCTGCTGCATTTGGCGTCGCCGGTGTTGAGCCGCCAGCCGCCGCTGACATGGCACACCTGGGGTCACCCCTGGGTCACTGCTAGCGGGCCCTGCAGGCCCCATTGACTGGGTTGACCCAGTCAACGTGCTGACTAGGCATCTCTGTGACGCTGACGTGCGGGCCCCACCGCTAAATCCGCTAATTAAAATGTTTTAATAATTAAAACTAATTATTTTAGTTAATTAGTCTATGACAGGTGGGGCCTACCTGCTAAATAACTTTGTTTAGTTAGTTTTAAAACTCTGTTAGCTCTGTGTCTATGACATGTGGGTCCCATTGGATCCATAGGTCAGGTTTGACATGGTCAGCGAGTGTGTTGACTGCTGACGTCATCCCCATGCAATGCTGACATCATAATGAATTTCTGTTAATTTAAATAATTCCAGGAAATGTTTAAATCTTTAGAAATTCGTAGAAATTAAACCATAGCTCGGATCGAAAAACTTTATACATGAAAGTTTCTCAGAAAAATCCAACGAATCCGAATGCGCGGTCCGTTTACCTGTCAAATGCCTCTAACTATCTAAACATGGAAATTTCCCCCTCCGGTCATTTGTCTGACACAGGTCCGTAACCAGGAATACATTCCCGGTTGAATCCCCCCTTCACCTATATCATGCAGTACTACGTTAGGTCGACCCTAGTTCTGCTTTTCGTCATGTCATGCTTAGTGGTACCTCTGTTTGCTCTGTATTTACTGTTTCTTCCCCCTCTTCTCTCCGGTAGACCCCGAGACCGATGCTTCCCCTGTGATCGGCTACGTCGACGACGACACTTCTTCCTTTTCAATAGAGCTTCCAGGCAAGTGGTGTCATGTGAACGTTGACTACATGAAACTTCACCATTGTTTGGACCTAGAGGGAGGCATTGGGAAGTAATAAGTAGATGATGGGTTGCAAGAGTGACAGAAGCTTAAACCCTAGTTTATGCGTTGATTCTTAAGGGGCAGATTTGGATCCATATGTTTCATGCTATGGTTAGGTTTGCCTTAATACTTTTGTTGTAGTTGCGGATGCTTGCAATAGAGGTTAATCATAAGTGGATGCTTGTCCAAGTAAGGATAGTACCCAAGCACCAGTCCACCCACATACCAAATTATCAAAGTACCGAACGCGAATCATATGAACGTGATGAAAACTAGTTTGACGATATACCCATTGAGGGAGTCCTGGATTAGGGGATATCCGGATGGCCGGATTATATCCTTTGGCCGGACTGTTGGACTATGAAGATACAAGATTGAAGACTTCGTCCCGTGTCCGGATGGGACTCTCCTTAGCGTGGAAGGCAAGCTTGGCAATACGGATATGTAGATCTCCTTCCTTGTAACCGACTCTGTGTAACCCTAGCCCCCTTCGGTGTCTATATAAACCGGAGGGGTTTAGTCCGTAGAACAACAGACAATCATACCATAGGCTAGCTTCTAGGGTTTAGCCTCTCTGATCTCGTGGTAGATCAACTCTTGTACTACTCATATTATCAAGAATAATCAAGCAGGACGTAGGGTTTTACCTCCAGCAAAGGGCCCGAACCTGGGTAAAACATCATGTCCCCTGCCTCCTGTTACCATCTGCCTTAGACGCACAGTTCGGGACCCCCTACCCGAGATCCGCCGGTTTTGACACCGACATTGGTGAAGGAAATATGCCCTAGATGCAATAATAATGTTATTATTTTATTTCCTTATATCATGATAAATGTTTATTATTCATGCTAGAATTGTATTATCCGGAAACATAATACTTGTGTGAATACATAGACAAACTAAACGTCACTAGTATGCCTCTACTTGACTAGCTCGTTAATCAAAGATGGTTATGTTTCCTAACCATAGACATGTGTTGTCATTTGATTAACGGGATCACATTATTAGGAGAATGATGTGATTGACATGACCCATTCCATTAGCTTAGCACCCGATCGTTTAGTATGTTGCTATTGCTTTCTTCATGACTTATACATGTTCCTATGACTATGAGATTATGCAACTCCTGTTTGCCGGAGGAACACTTTGTGTGCTACCAAACATCACAACGTAACTGGGTGATTATAAAGGAGCTCTACAGGTGTCTCCAAAGGTAAACGTTGGGTTGGCGTATTTCGAGATTAGGATTTGTCACTCCGATTGTCGGAGAGGTATCTCTGGGCCCTCTCGGTAATGCACATCACATAAGCCTTGCAAGCATTGCAACTAATGAGTTAGTTGCGAGATGATGTATTACGAAACGAGTAAAGAGACTTGCCGATAACGAGATTGAACTAGGTATTGAGATACCGACGATCGAATCTCGGGCAAGTAACATACCGATGACAAAGGGAACAACGTATGTTGTTATGCAGTCTGACCGATAAAGATCTTCGTAGAATATGTGGGAGCCAATATGAGCATCCAGGTTCCGCTATTGGTTATTGACTGGAGACATGTCTCGCTCATGTCTACATTGTTCTCGAACCCGTAGGGTCCGCACGCTTAAGGTTTCGATGACAGTTATATTATGAGTTTATGAGTTTTGATGTACTGAAGTTAGTTCAGATTCCCGGATGTGATCACGGACATAACGAGGAGTCTCAAAATGGTCGAGACATAAAGATTGATATATTGGACGGCTATATTCGGACACCGGAAGTGTTCCGGGTGATTTCGGAGAAAACCGGAGTACCGGAGGGTTACCGGAACCCCCCCGGGAGAAGTAATGGGCCATATGGGCCTTAGTGGAGAGAGAGAAGGGCAGCCAGGGTGGGCCGCGCGCCTCCTCCCCCTGGTCCGAATTGGACTAGGAGAGGAGGGGCGGCGCCCCCCTTTCCTTCTCCCTCCCCACTTCCTTCCCCCTCCTAGTAGGAGTCCTACTCCTAGTAGGAGGAGGACTCCTCCTTGGCGCGCCTATAGGTTCAGCCGGCCTCCTCCCCTTGCTCCTTTATATACGGGGGCAGGGGGCACCCCTAGACACACAAGTTGATCCACGTGATCGTTTTCTTAGCCGTGTGCGGTGCCCCCTTCCACCATAATCCTCGATAATATTGTAGCAGTGCTTAGCGAAGCCCTGCGACGGTAGAACATCAAGATCGTCACCACACCGTCATGCTGACGGAACTCTTCCCTGACACTTTGCTGGATCGGAGTCCGGGGATCGTCATCGAGCTGAACGTGTGCTAAAACTCGGAGGTGCCGTAGTTTCGGTGCTTGATCGGTCGGGTCGTGAAGACGTACGACTCCATTAACCGCGTTGTGCTAACGCTTCCGCTGTCGGTCTACAAGGGTATGTAGATCACACTCTCCCCTCTTGTTGCTATGCATCTCCATGATCTTGCGTGTGCGTTGGATTTTTTTTGAAATTACTACGTTCCCCAACAGTGGCATCCGAGCCTAGGTTTTATGTGTTGATGTTATATGCACGAGTAGAACACAAGTGAGTTGTGGGCGATATAAGTCATACTGCTTACCAGCATGTCATACTTTGGTTTGGTGGTATTGTTGGATGAAGCGGCCCGGACCGACATTACGCGTACGCTTACGCGAGACCGGTTCTCCCGACGTGCTTTGCACAAAGGTGGCTAGCGGGTGTCAGTTTCTCCAACTTTAGTTGAACCGAGTGTGGCTATGCCCGGTCCTTGTGAAGGTTAAAACAGCACCAACTTGACAAACTATCGTTGTGGTTTTGATGCGTATGTAAGATTGGTTCTTGTTTAAGCCCGTAGCAGCCACGTAAAACTTGCAACAAACAAAGTAGAGGACGTCTAACTTGTTTTTGCAGGGCATGTTGTGATGTGATATGGTCAAGACATGATGCTAAATTTTATTGTATGAGATGATCATGTTTTGTAACCAAGTTATCGGCAACTGGCAGGAGCCATATGGTTGTCGCTTTATTGTATGCAATGCAATTGCACTGTAATGCTTTACTTTATCACTAAGCGGTAACGATAGTCGTGGAAGCATAAGATTGGCGAGACGACAACGATGCTACGATGGTGATCAAGGTGTCGCGCTGGTGACGATGGTGATCACGACGGTGCTTCGAAGATGGAGATCACAAGCACAAGATGATGATGCCCATATCATATCACTTATATCGATTGCATGTGATGTTTATCTTTTATGCATCTTATCTTGCTTTGATTGATGGTAGCATTTTAAGATGATCTCTCACTAATTATCAAGAAGTGTTCTCCCTGAGTATGCACCGTTGCGAAAGTTCTTCGTGCTGAGACACCACGTGATGATCTGGTGTGATAGGCTCTACGTTCAAATACAACGGGTGCAAAACAGTTGCACACGCGGAATACTCAGGTTATACTTGAAGAGCCAAGCATATACAGATATGGCCTCAGAACACGGAGACCGAAAGGTCGAGCGTGAATCATATAGTAGATATGATCAACATAGTGATGTTCACCAATGAAACTACTCCATCTCACGTGATGATCGGACATGGTTTAATTGATTTGGATCACGTAATCACTTAGAGGATTAGGGGGATGTCTATCTAAGTGGGAATTCTTTAGTAATATGATTAATTGAACCTAAATTTATCATGAACTTAGTACCTGATAGTATCTTGCTTGTTTATGTTTGATTGTAGATAGATGGCCCATGCTGTTGTTCCGTTGAATTTTAATGCGTTCCTTGAGAAAGCAAAGTTGAAAGATGATGGTAGCAATTACACGGACTGGGTCCGTAACTTGAGGATTATCCTCATTGCTGCATAGAAGAATTACGTCCTGGAAGCACCGCTGGGTGCCAGGCCTGCTGCTGGAGCAACACCAGATGTTATGAACGTCTGGCAGAGCAAAGCTGATGACTACTCGATAGTTCAGTGTGCCATGCTTTACGGCTTAGAATCGGGACTTCAACGACGTTTTGAATGTCATGGAGCATATGAGATGTTCCAGGAGTTGAAGTTAATATTTCAAGCAAATGCCCGGATTGAGAGATATGAATTCTCCAATAAATTCTATAGCTGCAAGATGGAGGAGAACAGTTCTGTCAGTGAGCATATACTCAAAATGTCTGGGTATAATAATCACTTGATTCAATTGGGAGTTAATCTTCCAGATGATGGCGTCATTGATAGAATTCTCCAATCACTGCCACCAAGCTACAAGAGCTTCGTGATGAACTATAATATGCAAGGGATGAATAAGACTATTCCCGAGCTCTTCGCAATGCTGAAAGCTGCGGAGGTAGAAATCAAGAAGGAGCATCAAGTGTTGATGGTCAGCAAGACCACTAGTTTCAAGAAAAAGGGCAAAGGAAAGAAGAAGGGGAACTTCAAAAAGAACAACAAGCAAGTTGCTCCTCAAGAGAAGAAACCCAAACGTGGACCTAAGCCTGAAACTGAGTGCTTCTACTGCAAGCAGACTGGTCACTGGAAGCGGAACTGCCCCAAGTATTTGGCGGATAAGAAGGATGGCAAGGTGAACAAAGGTATATGTGATATACATGTTATTGATGTGTACCTTACATATGCTTGCAGTAGCACCTGGGTATTTAATACTGGTTCTATTGCTAATATTTGCAACTCGAAACAGGGACTACGGATTAAGCGAAGATTGGCTAAGGACGAGGTGACGATGCGCGTGGGAAATGGTTCCAAAGTCGATGTGATCGCGGTCGGCACGCTACCTCTAAATCTACCTTCGGGATTAGTATTAGACCTAAATAATTGTTATTTGGTGCCGGCATTAAGCATGAACATTATATCTGGATCTTGTTTGATGCGAGATGGTTATTCATTTAAATCAGGGAATAATGGTTGTTCTATTTATATGAGTAATATCTTTTATGGTCATGCACCCCTAAAGAGTGGTCTATTCTTATTAAATCTCGATAGTTGTGACACACATATTCATAATGTGGAAGCCAAAAGATGCAGAGTTGATAATGATAGTGCAACTTATTTGTGGCACTGCCGTTTGGGTCATATCGGTGTAAAGCGCATGAAGAAACTCCATACTGATGGGCTTTTGGAACCACTTGATTATGAATCACTTGGTACTTGTGAACCGTGCCTTATGGGTAAGATGACAAAAACACCATTCTCCGGTACTATGGAGAGAGCAACAGATTTGTTGGAAATCATACATACAGATGTATGTGGTCCGATGAATGTTGAGGCTCGTGGCGGATATCGTTATTTTCTCACCTTCACAGATGACTTAAGAAGATATGGGTATATCTACTTAATGAAACATAAGTCTAAAATGTTTGAAAAGTTCAAAGAATTTCAGAGTGAAGTTCAAAATCATCGTAACAAGAAAATAAAATTCCTACGATCTGATCGTGGAGGAGAATATTTGAGTTACGAGTTTGGTGTACATTTGAAACAATGCGGAATAGTTTCGCAACTCACGCCACCCGGAACACCACAGCGTAATGGTGTGTCCGAATGTCGTAATCGTACTTTACTAGATATGGTGCAATCTATGATGTCTCTTACTGATTTACCGCTATCGTTTTGGGGATATGCTCTAGAGACGGCCGCATTCACGTTAAATAGGGCACCATCAAAATCCATTGAGACGACGCCTTATGAACTGTGGTTTGGCAAGAAACCAAAGTTGTCGTTTATGAAAGTTTTGGGCTGTGATGCTTATGTGAAAAAGCTTCAACCTGATAAGCTCGAACCCAAATCGGAGAAATGTGTCTTCATAGGATATCCAAAGGAAACTATTGGATACACCTTCTATCACAGATCCAAAGGCAAGACTTTTGTTGCTAAATTCGGAAACTTTCTAGAGAAGGAGTTTCTCTCGAAAGAAGTGAGTGGGAGGAAAGTAGAACTTGACGAGGTAACTGTACCTGCTCCCTTATTGGAAAGTAGTACATCACAGAAACCAGTTTCTGTGACACCTACACCAATTAGTGAGGAAGCTAATGATAATGATCATGAAACTTCAGAACAAGATACTACTGAACCTCGTAGATCAACCAGAGTAAGATCCGCACCAGAGTGGTACGGTAATCCTGTTCTGGAAGTCATGCTACTAGATCATCATGAACCTACGAACTATGAAGAAGCGATGGTGAGCCCAGATTCCGCAAAATGGCTTGAAGCCATGAAATCTGAGATGGGATCCATGTATGAGAACAAAGTATGGACTTTGGTTGACTTGCCTAATGATCGGCAAGCAATTGAGAATAAATGGATCTTCAAGAAGAAGACTGACGCTGACGGTAATATTACTGCCTACAAAGCTCGACTTGTCGCAAAAGGTTTTCGACAAGTTCAAGGGATTGACTACGATGAGACCTTCTCACCCGTAGCGATGCTTAAGTCTATCCGAATCATGTTAGCAATTGCCGCATTTTATAATTATGAAATTTGGCAGATGGATGTCAAAACTGCATTCCTAAATGGATTTCTAGAAGAAGAGTTGTATATGATGCAACCGGAAGGTTTTGTCGATCCAAAGGTAGCTAACAAAGTATGCAAGCTCCAGCGATCCATTTATGGACTGGTGCAAGCTTCTTGGAGTTGGAATAAACACTTTGATAGTGTGATCAAAGCATTTGGTTTTGTACAGACTTTTGGAGAAGCCTGTATTTACAAGAAAGTGAGTGGGAGCTCTATAGCATTTCTGATATTATATGTAGATGACATATTACTAATCGGAAATGATATAGAATATCTGAATAGCGTAAAGGGATACTTGAATAAGAGTTTTTCAATGAAAGACCTCGGTGAAGCTGCTTACATATTGGGCATTAGGATCTATAGAGATAGATCAAGACGCTTAATTGGATTTTCACAAAGCACATACCTTGACAAAATTTTGAAGAAGTTCAAAATGGATCAAGCAAAGAAAGGATTCTTGCCTGTGTTGCAAGGTGTGAAATTGAGTAAGACTCAATGCCCGACCAATGCAGAAGATAGAGTGAAAATGAAAGATGTTCCCTATGCTTCAGCCATAGGCTCTATCATGTATGCAATGCTGTGTACCAGACCTGATATGTGTCTTGCTATAAGTCTAGCAGGGAGGTACCAAAGTAATCCAGGAGTGGATCACTGGACAGCGGTCAAGAACATCCTGAAATACCTGAAAAGGACTAAGGATATGTTTCTCATATATGGAGGTGACAAAGAGCTCATCATAAATGGTTACGTTAATGCAAGCTTTGACACTGATCCGGACGATTCTAAATCGCAAACCGGATACGTGTTTACATTAAACGGTGGAGCTGTCAGTTGGTGCAGTTCTAAACAAAGCATTGTGGCGGGATCTACATGTGAAGCAGAGTACATAGCTGCTTCGGAAGCAGCAAACGAAGGAGACTGGATGAAGGAGTTCATATCCGATCTAGGTGTCATACCTAGTGCACCGGGTCCAATGAAAATCTTTTGTGACAATACTGGTGCAATTGCCTTGGCAAAGGAATCCAGATTTCACAAGAGAACCAAACACATCAAGAGACGCTTCAATTCCATCTGGGATCTAGTCCAGGTGGGAGACATAGAGATTTGCAAGATACACATGGATCTGAATGTTGCAGACCCGTTGACTAAGCCTCTTCCACGAGAAAAACATGATCAGCACCAAAGCTCCATGGGTGTTAGAATCATTACTGTGTAATCTAGATTATTGACTCTAGTGCAAGTGGGAGACTGAAGGAAAAATGCCCTAGAGGCAATAATAATGTTATTATTTTATTTCCTTATATCATGATAAATGTTTATTATTCATGCTAGAATTGTATTATCCGGAAACATAATACTTGTGTGAATACATAGACAAACTAAACGTCACTAGTATGCCTCTACTTGACTAGCTCGTTAATCAAAGATGGTTATGTTTCCTAACCATAGACATGTGTTGTCATTTGATTAACGGGATCACATTATTAGGAGAATGATGTGATTTACATGACCCATTCCATTAGCTTAGCACCCGATCATTTAGTATGTTGCTATTGCTTTCTTCATGACTTATACATGTTCCTATGGCTATGAGATTATGCAACTCCCGTTTGTCGGAGTAACACTTTGTGTGCTACCAAACGTCACAACGTAACTGGGTGATTATAAAGGAGCTCTACAGGTGTCTCCAAAGGTAAATGTTGGGTTGGCGTATTTCGAGATTAGGATTTGTCAATCTGATTGTCGGAGAGGTATCTCTGGGCCCTCTTGGTAATGCATATCACATAAGCCTTGCAAGCATTGCAACTAATGAGTTAGTTGCGAGATGATGTATTACGAAACGAGTAAAGAGACTTGCCGATAACGAGATTGAACTAGGTATTGAGATACCGACGATCGAATCTCGGGCAAGTAACATACCGATGACAAAGTGAACAACGTATGTTGTTATGCGGTCTGACCGATAAAGATCTTCGTAGAATATGTGGGAGCCAATATGAGCATCCAGGTTCCGCTATTGGTTATTGACCGGAGACATGTCTCGGTCATGTCTACATTGTTCTCGAACTCGTAGGGTCTGCACGCTTAAGGTTTCGATGATAGTTATATTATGAGTTTATTAGTTTTGATGTACCGAAGTTAGTTCGGAGTCCCGGATGTGATCACGGACATGACGAGGAGTCTCGAAGTGGTCGAGACATAAAGATTGATATATTGGACGGCTATATTTGGACACCGAAAGTGTTTCGGGTGATTTCGGAGAAAACCGGAGAGTCGGAGGGTTACCGGAACCCCCCCGGGAGAAGTAATGGGCCATATGGGCCTTAGTGGAGAGAGAGAGGGGCAGACAAAGGTGGGCCGCGCGCCTCCTCCCCCCTGGTCCGAATTGGACTAGGAGAGGGGTGGCGTCGCCCCCCTTTCCCTCTCCCTCCTCACTTCCTTCCCCCTCCTAGTAGGAGTCCTACTCCTACTAGGAGGAGGACTCCTCCTTGGCGCGCCTATAGGGCCGGCCGGCCTCCTCCCCTTGCTCCTTTATATACGGGGGCAGGGGGCACCCCTAGACACAAGTTGATCCACGTGATCATATTCTTAGCCGTGTGCGGTGCCCCCTTCCACCATAGTCCTCGATAATATTGTAGCGGTGCTTAGGCGAAGCCCTGCGACGGTAGAACATCAAGATCGTCACCACGCCATCGTGCTAACGGAACTCTTCCCCGACACTTTGCTGGATCGGAGTCCGGGGATCGTCATCGAGCTGAACGTGTGCTAAAACTCGGAGGTGCCGTAGTTTCGGTGCTTGATTGGTCGGGTCGTGAAGACGTACGACTACATCAACCGCGTTGTGCTAACGCTTTAGCTGTCGGTCTACAAGGGTACGTAGATCACACTCTCCCCTCTCGTTGCTATGCATCACCATGATCTTGCGTGTGCGTAGTAATTTTTTTGAAATTACTATGTTCCCCAACAATTGGTGCTTTCATTGAGAGTTCCTCTATGTCGTCACCGTTAGGCTTGATGGCTCCTTCGATCATCGATAGCAATGTAGTCCAGGGTGAGACTTTTCTCCCCGGACAGATCTTTGTATTTGGCGGCTTCGCACTGCAGGCCAACTCGCTTGGCCATCTGGAGCAGATCGAGAGTTACGCCCCTGGCCACCAGGTCAGGTTTGGAAGCTTAAACTACACGGTTGACATCCGCGGAGACTTGATCTTCGACGGATTCGAGCCCCTGTCGAGTGCGCCGCACGGTCACGATGAGCATGATTTATGTCACGCCCTCTTTGCAGCTATATCTCCCACGTGTCGAAGCACGACTTAGAGGCATAACCGCATTGAAAGCAATGTCGCAAGTGAGGTAATCTTGACACAACCCATGTAATACAATAGGGTAAAATATACATAGTTGGCTTACAATCGCCACTTCACACAATTACATGAGTAAAGCATTACAACATCCAAATACAATCAGGGCCCAACTACGGAGCCAAAATAAAAGAAGAACCCCAAATGCGACAAGGTCCGCGTTCGACCCCAACTGGGCTCCACTACTGATCAACTAGAACGAAACAACACAAAGGACAAGATCTTCAGCGAGCTCCTCCTGAGCTGGGTTGCGTCATATGCACGGTTCGACGGCACCTGCAAACTGGTTTTGGAAGTATCTGTGAGCCACTGGAACTCAGCAATCTCGCACCCTCGCGATCAAGACTATTTAAGCTTATAAGAAGGGTAAAAGGTATGAGGTGGAGCTGCAGCAAGCGACTAGCATATATGGTGGCTAATATATTCGCAAAAGAGAGCGAGAAGAGAAGGCAAAGCACGGTCGATAAAAGTATGATCAAGAAGTGATCCTAGAACAACCTACATCAAACATAACTCCAACACCGTGTTCACTTCCCGGACTCCGCCGGAAACAGACCATCACGGTTACACACGCGGTTGATGCATTTTAATTAAGGTCAACTTCAGGTTTTCTACAACCGGACATTAACAAATTCCCATCTGCCCATAACCGCGGGCACGACTTTTGAAAGTTCAAATCCCTGCAGGGGTGTCCCAACTTAGCCCATGACAAGGTCTCACGGTTAACGAAGGAATAGACCTTCTCCTGAGACATTCCGATCAGACTCGGTATCCCGGTTCTACAAGACATCCTCGACAATGGTAAAACAAGTCCAGCAAGACCACCCGATGCGCCGACATCCTGATAGGAGCTGCACATATCTCGTTCTCAGGTCAACACCGGATAAGCAATCCGTACAACTAAAACCAGCCCTCGAGTTTCCCCGAGGTGGCGCTGCAAGGGTCTCTAGTTTGGACCAACACTTAGACAAGCACTGGCCCGGGGGGGGGGGTTAAACTAAAGATGACCCTCGGGATGCGCGACTCCCAAGGGAAAAAGGCTAGGTGGCGAATGGTAAAACCAAGGTTGGGCCTTGCTGGAGGAGTTTTATTCAAAGCGAACTGTCACGGGGTTCCCATTATAACCCAACCGCGTAAGGAACGCAAAATCCAGGAACATAACACCGATATGACGGAAACTAGGGCGGCAAGAGTGGAACAAAACACCAGGCATAAGGCCGAGCCTTCCACCCTTTACCAAGTATATAGAAAATAAGAGATATTGTGATATCCCAACAAGTAAACAATGTTCCAACAAGGAACGATCTCCATGTTCCAACAAGGAACAAACTTCAATCTTCACCTGCAACTAACAACGCTATAAGAGGGGCTGAGCAAAGCGGTAAACATAGCCAATCAACGGTTTGCTAGGACAAGGTGGGTTAGAGGCTTGTTTCAACAATATAGGGGGCATGAAAAGCAAGTGGTAGGTATTGCGGCATAGGCATAGCAAAAGAGCGAGCATCTAGCAAAGCAAAGATAGAAGTGATTTCGAGGGTATGGTCATCTTGCCTGAAATCCCGCAAGGAAGAAGAACGAGTCCATGAAGAAGACAAACGAACATAGATGAATGGGTCCTCACAAACGCGACGTTACCGAAACCAACCCGAAGAAGCAAACACCGGAAACAAGCACACAACATAGTAAACAACCAACACATGAACATGGTATGATATGCGGGATGCGGTATGTGATGCATATGTATGATTTTCAAAGGAATGATTGAACCTGGCCTCAACTTGGAAATCCAAGTGTGCCACTGGAAAGGTGAGGTGATTTCGGTTGATATTGATATCAAGAACACCGAAATCGGAGAAACGGTTTGGAAATGTCAAGCAATTCAAATATGACAACGGTCTGCGATATACAGCAAGTAGCCATCTAAATGCGTCAAGATAATTATGCTACAACACTCAAACAAGACAACAAAATACATGGCAGGGATCCACTCATGATGCTTAACAAAAGATGAACACTAAGCTACGGCTAATTCATCCATTAACAGGTTCAAACAAGCATGGCAAAAGTGCATTTGGTAAACAGATTTCAGACTTAGTGAAATTAACACAAGCCTGGAATTTCAGATCAGGTAGCACACTTTGGAGCATGAAAATTATATGCTACAGGACCTGAACATGACAAAGCAAAGCATGGCATGGAGCTACTCAAAGAGCTTAACAAAAGTCCCTTAGTGACCTTGAGCCAAAAGGGATCAGAAAATACAATTGCAAGCATGTGAACATGGCAAAAACATAATCAGACTCTCAGACTTAGTGAAAAACTGGAGCATGCAAATCAGATATCAAGTAGGCATGTTAAAGAGCTCGATGCACTCACTACAGAGCATGACATGACAATCTAAGCATGCACCCATCAAGAATACACATTATACAAGCTAGACATGGCAAGAATAATAACATAGCATGCACGGATCAACTACAACATCCTCGGCAAAATCGCTAACAAGTAGACAATCTGCCCAGATTCATGAAATAGCAAAAGTAGAGCTTGATTGACTCAAGCTAGGGTGCTCCATAAATGCAAACAAATACATGGATGGATAGAGCACTACAAGATTAACAAAACATCCTTACTGATCATCCTCAAAAGAGGCACGGATCACTAGGAAACAACATGAACATATGGCATATTGAAATAAACAGATCAAGGACTTAGTGGAAATGCTAAGTCCCTGAAATCAGCATTAACGAATGCACCAGTTTGCAAGCTTGTGCTAGTCACCACACACATCACAAAAATACATGGGTTGCACCTCTGGATAGATGGCAAAACATATAACAAAACACATGTAGACCTCAGGGGCATATCATGCACACAGTAATCATGGCAAAAATGACAAATAGCTATTTGATGCAGCAGATCTGGCAATTAACTCAAATAGCACTCTTCCAACAGCATTTCGGGCATCAAGATGAACTCAAATGAAAATGATGCAATGAGATGAAATGATGTGCTCTGTGAGGCGAACATTTTGATATGCTATATGCCCAAAACGGATCTACGGATGCAAAGTTACGATGCGATGAACATGGGCATATGCATCTGGAAATTTTGGGGACTTAGGGGAAAAGTCAACCTCTCACAGATCTCAGATCTAGGGTTCGTGCATGCGAACCGAGGCAACTCCGGCGAGCTTGATGCAACTCCGGTGAGGGGGAGGTCTTCTTCGGCAAGGACAGCTGCGGAGGGGGTCGGCGAGGAGCGGATCCGGGCGCTCCTGCCCGGATCTAGTCGGAGGCGGGGCCGGCACCGGCCATGGCGCGGCGCGGCAGTGCCGT
>NC_041388.1:585088120-585099507 GCF_002162155.2 Triticum dicoccoides
AGGTCGCCGGCGGCGAGAGACGAAGGCGGCGACGAGGGCCCGGCGGCTGCGAGGCGGGCCACGCCCGTGCGGTGGCGGCGGCGGAATGGGCCGCGGGGGCCCGGTTCGGGCTCCGTGGGCCTCAGGCGGCGGCGTGTCGGAGGGATGACGTGGCGGCGCGGGAGTGGCTGAGGCGGCGGGGAGGGCGATGTGGCGGCCTCTGGTTGGCCCGGGTGAGGTGGCGGAGGCGGCGGACATGTCCGGGCGGCGTGGGACGAAATGTCCGGCGGCGCGCGGAGGAGGAGGTTAGGGTTCAACTGCGCGAAAATTCTGGGAGGGAACACATATTTATAGGTAGAGGGAGCTAGGAGAGTCCAAATGAGGTGCGGTTTTCAGCCACACGATCGTGATCGAACGACCGAGATGATGGAGGAGGTTTAAGTGGGTTTTCGGCCAAATTGGAGGGGTGTTGGGCTGCAACACACACGAGGCCTTCTCGGTCCCTCGGTTAACCGTTGGAGTATCAAATGAAGTCCAAATGGTACGAAACTTGACAGGCGGTCTACCGGTAGTAAACCAAGGCTGCTTGGCAAGTCTCGGTCCAATCCCGAAATGTTTAACCCCCACACACGAAAGAAAGGTAGAAAGGACCACCGGATTAGATAGGAGCGCCGGAATGCAAAACGGACAACGGGGAAAATGCTCGGATGCATGAGACGAACACGTATGCAAATGAAATGCGCATGATGACATGATATGCAATGCATGACACGCAAGCAATGACAAGACAACAACAGCGAATAACTAGAGGACACCTGGCACAACGGTCTCGGGGCGTTAGAACACTCCACCACTACGAGAGGATCTCGTCCCGAGATCTAGAATGGCACTGGAGGGACAACAGAAGAGAAAGAGAAGAGGTACAACTAAGTTGCTTCTTTGACAAACGAGTGAAACCAAGAACCTTGAGAGGTTAAGCCATTTCGAGAAAAGAATGCAATGGAGATAAATCAAGAGGAAAGCACTCCGTTAAGAAAGGGGAAAAGGAAAGAACCAATTCGGGTAGCACTCCGGTTTAAAAGTGATGCAAGACTTGATAAGGCGAAAGGAACTTGAGCAAAAAGGGCAAAACACTCTGGTTAAATGGATAAGCAAAAGAAAGAAGTCTGATCTTGACAAGAACAAAATGATAGGTTGAAAAGAGCAGCATCACAATGCCTCTGGAAAAATAGAAGATAGATCATTGAAATAAAAGAATGGAGAAGAGAAAAGGCAACTCCTGCCACAATTGAGCTTTAAAAGGCATCCTTAGGAGAAGGGTCGAACGGAGTTGTTGCAAAACCAACAACAAAAAGAATAAGCTTGATATGGTCTTATGGAATACATCTCAAATTATGAGGTGAGAACCTGCCACTCACGGGAAAAGAATTGGATTGATATGAACGAGGAGACGAGAAAGTTATTTCACCAGGAGGATAAATGAAGAACTTGGGTCAATTATAGGCACCATAATAGCAACAATCCTTAGGGAAAACTTTAGGTGAAATGTAACCCAAGATAATTCCAATGAAGAAAATGATGGATTTAAAATATCTCATCCTTGACAACATGTGAATCATGAAACATGAACTCAAATTGACAAGAATGACATAACACCACCTCAAAAGATTAGATAGGAAGAACTGCACTCCGGATTACAAGATGAAGAATGCTTGAACTCCTCTGAAAAGAATCTCAATGAACACTTCAAGAAGAAATTGAATCCTTGATGAACCCATCATGTAGAACCTTCATGAAGAACTCCGGTAATAAAAGAATGATCCAAAATAATTGACTGATGGAAAGAATAAGATTGAAGCCTCGCAATGAATTAGATAGAGATCTCCATGATAATATAATTGAAAGAGGTTGGAACTCCGGGAAAAAGAGAAGATGAAACAATTGAAGCCGAGAATTTGATGAGCCTCCGGAATAACAAATTGAATTTACACGATGAAACAACGAATAAGAATTACATTATGCTTATCCTTCACCAATTAAATTGATGACAAGCAACGGATTTGGCATACTACTTATTCTCGTAGAAAGGATTAAGATAGATATAGCACAGCCTGGGAAGATCTCCAATGACCCCCCAGTAGGGTTGGAACAACGCATGAATTGATATGAAAACGAAGGAAGAAGAATCTTAAATGGCCACCGCAAGAATTGAAAAAGAACGAATAAATCATGAAGAAACACCGGGAAGAATTATGAAATGAACGAAGATACATGAGAGGATTTAGATACATGAGAACGAAGAGATCACGAGCCGATTAAAAATCACTTGAATGAAGCACCGGTAAAATTGGAGAATGATAACTGACAGCTCAGAATGAATAAAACTGAATTGATGGGCTCCGTATAACACACTGAGAAGACACTTGAATAGCTCCGGATAGGTGAAAAGAATTCTCACAATCAAACAATTATGAGAGGATGGCCTCGAACTAGAGCCATGAATCTCTGAGAGAACGGATAAGATATGGAGGTAAAACTCTTCTCCGGTCTTCAAAACCTGAGAATGATGACGAGAAACACCACCAATAATTGTAGAGGTACCCCGGGATGATAAATGGAAAGGTTGAGCCAACGATGAAAAGAATTTAACAGATCTTGGAGAAAGAACATTTGACTGATGACAGTTCATTCTTACGTCAAACTTCGAAAAGAATTTTTGGGAGTAACTCCGGGAAAATAAGAGGAGTCAGGTAAGATCCTGGGAAAAGACATGTGGGTTAGGGCCCACTCAAGAGAAAACACCGTTAGAATGATTAAAAAGAGAGATTTCACCGGTTGAATTAAATGACTTGAATGAGGGAACATCCTCGAAAGAGTTTGAAAGGATCTTGAATGACAAGATGAGCCTTTTGAGAAAACTTGAGCACGCCGGAACAAATTAATAGCGAGAAGTGAATTATTATGAAGTGCACTGGTATGAGAAGGCATTGAAATGAGGAAAAGGGTAAGATCAACAAAGCTTGACTTGGATCCACCGGAGAAGAAAGAATGAATAATGGTGAACTAGAAGAACACCTTCAAGGGAGCCACTGGGTAAGAATAATGATAGAAAAGAATGGAGAGACTTTGCATCAATACGATGGATACTTGATTAAGAAATCTTAGTCCTTGAAGAAAAAGGGAGGGTGGGCGGGAAAGCAAAGGAAGCTTGGAGATGAATGAAACAAACACCGTTGAGAAGAACTGATAATTGATCTTGTTGATGTTGAAAAGATCGGAACCACTTGAAGAGAAAACACGCCGGTTGAAAAGGATTGACATGACCATCTCGATTATCATGAGGGATTGGCATCCACAAAGAAGTATGAGAACACCATTTGGGGAAGGTATGGAATCAACACTTGACATTGAAGCAACTCGAATACCACAACTCAAAACAAAACAAAGGATTGGCTTGCAAAATAAGCCGGAACAAACATATGATAGAGATTTCGTCCGAAGTTTTTGTGGTGGGGCCTACACAAGCTCGATCGTACAGCACCATCATGTACAAGGCAGTGCACATGACATATGAAGCGTCCCCGAGTCGGCATAGCCAAGGACTCTTTAAGACACAACGAGACCACTGTAAACCAACCATGAATAGGCGGACCACTAGACGTCGAACCCCAATTTAATATCATACATCTGTCAGAAAGATATCCTAAGAGCTACTTGAATTCCCACTTATAAACTCCCGAAATTTTCCGATTATGCAATCAGGTGTTGGGGATACAGGGGAAGCATAATATCTCACCCAGAACTAGCAAATCCTACATCCAGCTGTATCCATCCTTCAACACATAACCAAGAAACCTTCGGAAATCATCTACCTCAACCTTCGAAAAACATCCGTTATACGAGTTATGGCAATACTCCCGAACTCTCGCCCCAGTACTGGGTGGCGTCGAGGTTATCTCACCAATGAACTGCATAAAACATATTTTCGATGTCGGCGTACTAAACTCAGGTATTCCAGAACTGCAACGATAAAATTGTGACGACAACACCTCGGAGCTCAACTCCCCGGGACACTGCCACAACCCCTAAATGACAGGAGGCACCAAGAACATTGTTCTCGTCACAAAACCATCGGACCGAATCCAAGATACCCGCGTGATCCTAATTTTTTTAGTGAAATTCGAGAAGAGAAGAGTCAGAACTCTACGTCAGGATGCCTTACCAGAGCGATGAAGAGATTGGGGAGTAAAAAGAATTCCTAAACTCTCCGATATATAATTCCTAAATGACTCAAAACATTTTTCTAGACTCAACAACGGCTGCTAAAAATGATCAAGCAGTGGGGGCTCCTAAGGTCGGGGAAGGCTCTGATACCAACTTGTCACGCCCTCTATGCGGCTATATATCCAACGTGTCGAAGCACGACTTAGAGGCATAACCGCATTGAAAGCAATGTCGCAAGTGAGGTAATCTTCACACAACCCATGTAATACAATAGGGTAATATATACATAGTTGGCTTACAATCGCCACTTCACACAATTACATGAATAAAGCATTACAGCATCCAAATACAATCAGGGCCCGACTACGGAGCCAAAATAAAAGAAGAACTCCAAATGCGACAAGGTCCCCGATCGACCCCAACTGGGCTCCACTACTGATCAACTAGAACGAAACAACACAAAGGACAAGATCTTCAACAAGCTCCTCCTGAGCTGGGTTGCGTCATCTGCACGATTCGACGGCACCTGCAAACTGGTTTTGGAAGTATCTGTGAGCCACAGGGACTCAGCAATCTCACACCCTCGCGATCAAGACTATTTAAGCTTATAGGAAGGGTAAAAAGTATGAGGTGGAGCTGCAGCAAGCGACTAGCATATATGGTGGCTAACATATTCGCAAAAGAGAGCGAGAAGAGAAGGCAAAGCACGGTCGATAAAAGTATGATCAAGAAGTGATCCTAGAACAACCTACGTCAAACATAACTCCAACACCATGTTCACTTCCCGGACTCCGCCAGAAAGAGACCATCACGGTTACACACGCGGTTGATGCATTTTAATTAAGATCAACTTCAGGTTTTCTACAACCGGACATTAACAAATTCCCATCTGCCCATAACCGCGGGCACGGCTTTCGAAAGTTCAAATCCCTGTAGGGGTGTCCCAACTTAGCCCATGACAAGCTCTCACGGTCAACGAAGGAATAGACCTCCTCCCAAGACATTCCAATCAGACTCGGTATCCCGGTTCTATAAGACATCCTCGACAATGGTAAAACAAGTCCAGCAAGACCACCCGATGTGCCGACATCCCGATAGGAGCTGCACATATCTCGTTCTCAGGGCAACACCGGATAAGCAATCCATACAACTAAAACCAGCCCTCGAGTTTCCCCGAGGTGGCGCTGCAAGGGGATTTAGTTTGGACCAACACTTAGACAAGCACTGGCCCGAGGGGGTTAAAATAAAGATGACCCTCGGGATGCGCGACTCCCAAGGGAAAAAGGCTAGGTGGCGAATGGTAAAACCAAGGTTGGGCCTTGCTGGAGGAGTTTTATTCAAAGCGAACTGTCAAGGGGTTCCCATTATAACCCAACCGCGTAAGGAACGCAAAATCCGGGAACATAACACCGATATGACAGAAACTAGGGCGGCAAGAGTGGAACAAAACACCAGGCATAAGGCCGAGCCTTCCACCCTTTACCAAGTATATAGATGCATTAATTAAATAAGAGATATTATGATATCCCAACAAGTAAACAATGTTCCAACAAGGAATGATCTCCATGTTCCAACAAGGAACAAACTTCAATCTTCACCTGCAACTAACAACGCTATAAGAGGGGCTGAGCAAAGCGGTAAACATAGCCAATCAACGGTTTGCTAGGACAAGGTGGGTTAGAGGCATGGTTCAATAATATAGGGGGCATGAAAAGCAAGTGGTAGGTATAGCGGCATAGGCATAGCAAAAGAGCGAGCATCTAGCAAAGCAAAGATAGAAGTGATTTCGAGGGTACGGTCATCTTGCCTGAAATCCCACAAGGAAGAAGAACGAGTCCATGAAGAAGACAAACGAATATAGACGAACGGGTCCTCACAAACGCGACATTACCGGAACCAACCCGAAGAAGCAAACACCGGAAAGAAGCACACAACATAGTAAACAACCAACACATGGACATGGTATGATATGCGGGATGCGGTATGCGATGCATATGCATGATTTGCAAAGGAATGATTGAACCTGGCCTCAACTTGGAAATCCAAGTGTGCCACTGGAAAGGTGAGGTGATTTCGGTTGAAATGGATATAAAGAACACCGGAATCGGAGACACGGTTTGGAATTGGCAAGCGATTCAAATATGACAACGGTCTGCGATATACAGCAAGTAGCCATCTAAATGCATCAAGCTAATTATGCTAAAGCACTCAAACAAGACAACAAAATACATGGCAGGGATCCACTCATGATGCTTAACAAAAGATGAACACTGAGCTACGGCTAATTCATCCATTAACAGGTTCAAACATGCATGGCAAAAGTGCATTTGGTAAACAGATTTCAGACTTAGTAAAATTAACACAAGCCTGGAATTTCAGATCAGGTAGCACACTTTGGAGCATGAAAACTATATGCTACAGGACCTGAACATGACAAAGAAAAGCATGGCATGGAGCTACTCAAAGAGCTTAACAAAATCCCTTAGTGACCTTGAGCCAAAAGGGATCAGAAAATACAATTGCAAGCATGTGAACATGGCAAAAACATAATCAGACTCTCAGACTTAGTGAAAAACTGGAGCATGCAAATCAGATATCAAGTAGGCATGTTAAAGAGCTCGATGCACTCACTACAGAGCATGACATGACAATCTAAGCATGCACCCATCAAGAATACACATTATACAAGCTAGACATGGCAAGAATAATAACATAGCATGCACGGATCAACTACAACATCCTCGGCAAAATCGCTAACAAGTAGACAATCTGCCCAGATTCATGAAATAGCAAAAGTAGAGCTCGATTGACTCAAGCTAGGGTGCTCCATAAATGCAAACAAATACATGGATGGATAGATCACTACAAGATTAAACAAACATCCTTATTGATCATCCTCAAAAGAGGCACGGATCACTAGGAAACAACATGAACATATGGCATATTGAAATAAACAGATCAAGGACTTAGTGGAAATGCTAAGTCCCTGAAATCAGCATTAACGAATGCACCACTTTGCAAGCTTGTGCTAGTCACCACACACATCACAAAAATACATAGGTTGCACCTCTGGATAGATGGCAAAACATATAACAAAACACATGTAGAGCTCAGGGGCATATCATGCACACAATAATCATGGCAAAAATGACAAATAGCTATTTGATGCAGCATATCTGACAATTAACTCAAATAGCACTCTTCCAACAGCATTTCGGGCATCAAGATGAGCTCAAATGAAAATGATGCAATGAGAAGAACTGATGTGCTCTCTGAGGCGAACATTTTGATATGCTATATGCCCAAAACGGATCTACGGATGCAAAGTTACGATGCGATGAACATGGGCATATGCATCTGGAAATTTCGGGGACTTAGGGAAAAAGTCAACCTTTCACAGATCTCAGATCTAGGGTTCGTGCACGCGAACTGAGGCAACTCCGGCGAGGGGGAGGTCTTCTCCGGTGAGGACGGCCACGGAGGGGGTTGGCGAGGAGCGGATCCGGGCGCTCCTGCCCGGATCTAGTCGGAGGCAGGGCCGACACCGGCCATGACGCGGCGCGGCAGTGCCGTGGCGGCGCGGCGAGGTCGCCGGTTGGCGAGAGACGAAGGCGGCGACGAGGGCTCGGCGGCTGCGAGGCGGGCGACCGCGGGCGGGCGACGCCCATACGGCGGCGGCAGCGGAATGGGCCGCGGGGGCCCGGTTCGGGCTCCGCGGGCCTCGGGCGGCGGCGTGTCGGCGTGATGACATGGCGGCGCGGGAGTGGCTGAGGCAGCGGGGAGGGCGACGTGGCGGCCTCTAGTTAGCCCGGGTGAGGTGGCGGAGGCGGCGGATGTAACGCCCTCGATGCGGCTATAGCTCCCACGTGTCAAGGCACGACTTAGAGACATAACCGCATTAAAAGCAATGTCGCAAGTTAGGCAATCATCACAAACATCCCATGTAATATATCATAAAAGGGAGAGATACATAGTTGGCTTACACTCGCCACGTCACATCAAAGTACATAAATAACGTCCATCAAACAAACACTCATGGCCTGACTACGGCGCCAAAATGGAAAAGAACCCAACATGCGCTAAGGCCCTGAATCGATCCCCAACTAGGCACCACTACTGATCATCAGGAAAAGACACATAGTATCGCTGAGAGTCCTCGTCGAACTCCCACTTGAGCTCGTAATCGTCACCTAGAGCGGAAACACCTGGACCTGCATCTGGAGTTATAGTATCTGTGAGCCACAGGGACTCAGCAATTTTGCACCCTCGCGATCAAAACTATTTAAGCTTGTAGGAAGGATAAGGCAAGAATATGTGGAGCTGCAGCAAGCGACTAGCATATATGGTGGCTAACTTATCCGCAAAAGAGAGCGAGAAGAGGAGGCAAAGCGCGAGCGAGATTCTAGAAGAGCAACCTGCGCAAGCATAACTCCAACACCGTGTCCACTTCCCGGACTCCGCCGAGAAGGGGCCATCACGGTAACACACACGGTTGATTCATTTTAATTAAATTTAGTTCAAGTTATCTACAACCGGACATTAACAAATTCCCATCTGCCCATAACCGCGGGCACGGCTTTCGAAAGTTCAATCCCTGCAGGGGAGTCCCAACTTAGCCCATGACAAGCTCTCACGGTCAACGAAGGAATAGACCTCCACCCAAGACACATCGATCAGATTCGGTATCCCGGAACAACAAGACGATTCGACAGGTTAAAACAAGTCCAGCAACACCGCCCGAATGTGCCGACAAATCCCGATAGGAGCTGCACATATCTCGTTCTCAGGGCACACTCAGATGAGCAAGACATCGGGTAAGCCAGCCTAGAGTTGCCCCTGGTAGCCTCGGACATTGCTCGGTGGGACCAACACTCAGAGGAGCACTGGCCCAGGGGGGGGGGTTAAAATAAGATGACCCTTGAGTCTGCAGAACCCAAGGGAAAGAAAAGGGGCTAGGTGGAAAATGGTAAAACCAATGTTGGGCATTGCTGGAAAAGCTTTAATCAAGGCAAACTATCAAGGGGTTCCCATTATAACCCAACCGCGTGAGGAACGCAAAATCCGGGAACATAACACCGATATGACGGAAACTAGGGCGGCAAGAGTGGAACAAAACACTAGGCGAGAGGCCGAGCCTTCCACCCTTTACCAAGTATATAGATGCATTAAGATAACATAGCAATATAATGATATCCCAACAAGTAAATAAATGTTCCAACAAGGAACGGCTCCGATCTTCACCTGCAACTAGCAACGCTATAAGAAGGGGCTGAGCAAAGCGGTAACATAGCCAATCAATGGTTTGCTAGGACAAGGTGGGTTAGAGGTTCAACATGGCAATTGGGAGGCTGACAAGCAAAAGGTAGGCATCGTAGCAATGGCATAGCAAGAGCGAGCAAACTAGCATAGCAAAGATAGTAGTGATTTCGAGGGTATGATCATCTTGCCCGCAAAGCTGTCAGAGTTGTCTGGATCCTCACAAGCAAACTCAATGGGCTCCTTGTTAGCGAACTCGTTTCCCAGCTCTACCCAAACAACACAAACAAGCAACAAGGATACAATCAACCACGTGCAAGGACAAACAATAAGATGCAAAGATGATATGCTATGCGGGATGCGAAGCGGTATGCAAAATGCAAACCGTGACAGGGAATGCATGAACCTGGCCTCAACTTGGAAACTCAAGTGTGCCACTGGATAGAGGGGATGAAATCGCTTGAAAACGATATAAAGATCATTGGAATCGGAGTTACGGTTTGGAAATGGCAAGCGTTTTACGATATGAACCGGTCTGCGATTTACAGCAAGTAGGCATATAAATGCAATGAAATGAACATGCTATAGCCACCAAACATGACAACAAAAGACATGGCAGGGATGTACACAAGATGCTTATCAAAACACTAGCACTGAGCCACGGCCAATTCATCCATTATGAGGTTCAAACAAGCATGGCAAAAACGAATAAGCAAAACAGATTTCAGACTTAGTGAAATTAACACTAGTCTGAAATTTTAGACCACGATGCTCTCTTCGGAGCAGCCAAACAACATGAAACATAACCTGAATATGACAAGTAAGAACATGTCATGGAGCTACTCAACAAGCTTAACAAAAGACCCAAAATGACCTGGGGACAAAAGGGTTCACAAAATACTCTAACGAGCACACGAACATAGATGAAACACAATCAGTTTTCAGACTTAGAGAAAACTGAGACATGCTGAAATTTAACTCACGGAGGCATGTAAACGAGCTCGATGCACTCACCACGGTGCAAGTAATGGCAAGGCAAGCATACATCCATTAAGAAGGCACAAAATGCTAGCTAGACATGGCAAGAACAAAGGCATAGCATGCATAGATCAACTACAATAACTCCGGCAAAATCGCAAAAGAGTTAATGATCTACCCAAATACACAACGATGCAAAAGTAGAGATCGATTGAATCGAGCTAGGCTGCACCAAACTAGCAAGTAAAGACATGGATGGATAGAGCATAACAAGATTAACAAAAGTCCCTTACTGATCATCCTCAAAAGAGGCACGGATCATTAGGAAACAAGCTGAACATATGGCATCATGAACTAAAAATCCCAGACTTAGTGAAAATCACTAAGTCCCTGAAAACAGATTTCCCGGGTGCCTCTCTTTGCAAGCTTGCACAAGTCACCACACACATCCTAAAAATGCATGGGTTGCACCTATGGAAAGAAGACAAAATGCTTAACAAATCATATCAAGGACTCACAGGCATATCATGCACACAACAATCATGGCAAAAATGACAAAAGTCTATGATGAACTAAGGGATCTAACATTAAACTCACGGAGCATCCTTCTAGCAGCATTTCGGGCATCAAGATGAACTCAAATGAAAATGATGCAATGGAATGAAATGATGTACTCATCGAGGCGAACATTTTGATATACTATATGTCCAAATCGGAGCTACGGATGCGGTGATATCATCGGTCAAAGTTAGCACAAAAATCAGGGGGGAGAGGGAAAAAGTCAACCGGTTCGAATCTGGATCTGAGATCTGCACTGTTCACGGTGCGACTCCCGAGGTTCGTCGGTGTCGAGGTCGGTTCACCGGAGATGGAGAAGAGTCCAGGGTGGGCCGGCCGGCATAGAGGCGGCGGGGCGTGGCCGCGGCCACCGGAGTCGGCGAGGGGCGGTG
>NC_041388.1:585100035-585166943 GCF_002162155.2 Triticum dicoccoides
GCGAAGCGGCGGCGGGGTTCTGGCCCGGGGCGCGGCGCGCGGGGGCCGGCGATGGGCTTTGGGCCCGCGGCGGTGGTTGGTGGCGGCGGTGACACATGGCAACGGCGGGTTGGCTGCGGGCGGCGGCGGACGTTGTCCGGTCCGCTCCGGACACGTCCGTCAGCGGCGGATCTGGCGGGGATGATTTTTTTTAGAACTAGGGTTTCGAGGGGGAGGAGAGATCCGAAAATGGAGGGGGGTATTTATAGGCATAAGTGGAGCTAGGAGAGTCCAAATGAGGTGCGGTTTTCGGCCACGCAATCGTGATCGTATGCTCTAGAACATGGAGCAGAGTTTGGTAGGTTTTGGGCCAAATTGGAGGGGTGTTGGGCTGCAACACACACGAGGCCTGTTCGGTCCCTCTGTTAACCGTTGGAGTATCAAACGAAGTCCAAATGGTACGAAACTTGACAGGCGGTCTACCGGTAGTAAACCAAGGCCGCATGACAAGTCTCGATCCAATCCGGAGATGTTTAATCCCCACACACGAAAGAAAGTTAGAAATGGCCACCGGAGGAGAACGAATTGCCGGAATGCAAAATGGACAACGGGGAAAATGCTCGAATGCATGAGATGAACACGTATGGGAATGCAATGCACATGATGACACGATATGAGATGCATGAAAACGAAAACAACACATGGAGACAAAGACCCGAACCCGAGGAATAAATATAACTTAACGCCGGAAACGACAAGAGTTGGAGTACAAATTGGGAAAGTTATAACTAGGGCGTTACAACACTCCACCACTACGAAAAGATCTCGTCCCGAGATCTAGGACTGAAAGAACGCCGGGTACTCAGAACGAAGGTGATCCTCGCGTTCCCAGGTAGCTTCACGGTCGGAATGGTGAGACCACTTGACTTTGAGAAATTTGATTGACTTGTTGCGGGTCTTGCGTTTAGTCTCTTCAAGAATAGCAACTGGGTGCTCACGATAGGAGAGATCTTCTTGGAGCTCAATGTCCTCGAAGTTGATGGTGTGGTCAGGCGTCTTGAAGCACTTTCGAAGCTGAGAGACATGGAACACATCATGAACATTTGCAAAGTTTGAAGGAAGCTCGAGTTGATAGGCAAGGTCGCCTCTCTTGCTGACAATCTTGAAAGGTCCCACGTATCTAGGGGCAAGTTTCCCTTTGATACCGAAGCGACGAGTACCTTTCATAGGAGAGACGCGGAGGTAAACATGATCTCCGATCTCGAAAGCCAAATCACGGTGCTTACTATCATAGTAGCTCTTCTAGCGGGATTGGGCTGCTTTGAAGTTATCACGAATGACTTTGCACATTTCTTCTGCCTCTGTGATTAAGTCATTACCCAGCAGCTGACGTTCACCGGTTTCAGACCAGTTGAGAGGGGTACGGCACTTCCTGCAATACAGAATTTCAAATGGGGCCTTGCTCGAACTTGCTTGAAAACTGTTGTTGTATGAGAATTCAGCATAAGGAAGACAATCCTCCCACTTCATGCCGAAGGAGATCACACAAGCCCTGAGCATATCTTCAAGAATCTGGTTGACACGCTCGACTTGACCGCTTGTTTGAGGATGGAAAGCAGTGCTGAAGCAGATGTTGCTGCCCATGGCCTTCTGGAAAGAATCCCAAAACTTGGAGGTAAATATGCTGCCACGGTCTGAAGATATCACTTGAGGAATACCGTGCAGAGAGACAATACGAGAGGTATAGAGTTCCGCCAATTGAGCTGCAGTGATCGACTCTTTGATAGGCAGAAAATGAGCCACTTTGGTGAGCTTGTCGATGACAACGAATATAGCATCATTGCCACGCTTGGACTTTGGAAACCCAGTCACGAAGTCCATTTCAATGTGGTCAAACTTCCATTCTGGAATGGCAAGAGGTTGGAGGAGACCTGCTGGCCTTTGGTGTTCTGCCTTCACTCTTCTGCAGACATCACACTCGTTCACGAATTGAGCGATCTCGCGCTTCATTCGAGTCCACCAATAAGCTTGCTTGAGATCCTGATACATCTTCGTACTCCCAGGGTGGATGGAGAGGAGAGAATTGTGAGCCTCGTTCATGATCACTTTACGAAGTTCACCTTTGGGTACAACAATTCGATCCTCGAAGAAGAGAGTGTCCTTGTCATCAATGCGGTAGCACTTGTACTTGGACTGACTCTTGGCAATCCCAATCTTCACCTTTTTCACCATAGCATCAAGAAGCTGGGCTTGGCAAATCTGGTCTTCTAGAGTAGGAGAGACTTGAAGGTTGGCAAGGAAACCTTGAGGAACAACTTGCAGATTCAGTTTGCGGAAAGCTTCACAAAGCTCGGGTTGATAAGGCTTAAGAATCAGACTGTTGCAATATGCTTTCCTACTCAAAGCGTCCGCAATCACATTAGCCTTGCCTGGAGTATACTCGATACTTGGATTATACTCTTGAATCATTTCAACCCATCGAGTTTGCCTGAGGTTGAGATTAGGCTGGGTGAAGATGTACTTGAGACTCTTGTGATTAGTGAAAATGTCCACTTTTCTTCCCAATAGAAGATGTCTCCAAGTCAACAGAGCATGCACAACTGCCGCCAACTCAAGATCATGAGTGGGGTAGTTCTTCTCATTAGGCTTCAACTGGCGAGAGGTATAAGCAACAACTTTCTTCTCTTGCATCAAAACTGCACCGAGACCTTGGAGAGAGGCATCACAAAAGACCTCGTACGGTTTGGATTCATCAGGCGGAGTCAAGACTGGAGCAGTGATCAACTTCTCTTTCAAAGTGTTGAAAGCAAAATCACACTCTAGAGACCAAACGTACTTGACGTGCTTCTGAAGAAGATTTGAGAGAGGCTTCGCGATCTTAGAAAAGTTTTCAACGAATCTTCGGCAATAGCTTGCGAGACCGAGGAAACTGCAGAGTTGCTTCACATTCTGAGGAGGTTCCCAATTCACAATTGCAGACACCTTCTCAGGATTCACGGCAATGCCCTTGGCAGAGATGATATGACCAAGATAAAGAACCTCATCAAGCCAAAATTCACACTTGGAGAACTTGGCATAGAACTGATATTCCCTGAGCTTATCAAGAACCAAACGCAAGTGCTTGGCATGATCTTCCTTGTTCTTGGAGAAAACCAGAATGTCGTCGATATAGACCAAAACGAAGTCATTGGTGTAGGCGTTGAAGATGAAGTTCATCATGCGAGAGAACGTCGGAGGAGCATTGACGAGACCAAAAGACATGACAGTGTATTCATATGAACCAAAGCTTGTCCTGAATGCCGTCTTGGGAATATCTTGCTCACGGATACGAATCTGATGATAACCCATACGGAGATCAAGCTTGGAGAATACTTGAGCACCCTTGAGTTGTTCGAATATCTCATTGATGTTGGGAAGTGGGTATTTGTTCTTGATGGTCTTCTTGTTCAATGGACGGTAATCAACACAAAGTCGGTCCGATCCATCCTTCTTCTTCACAAAAAGAACACCACAACCCCACGGAGAAGAACTAGGCCGGATGAGACCCATTCTTTCTTGCTCATCGAGTTGTTTCTTCAGCTCCTTCAACTCTTCAGGTCCGAGCTTGTAAGGACGTTTGCACACAGGTTCTGTGCCGGGCTCAAGATCAATCACAAATTCAACTGGCCGATGCGGAGGCATTCCTGGGAGCTCTTCTGGAAAGACGTCTTGATATTCACAAACGACTGGAATTTGCGAGATAGCGTCCAGTTCACCCCTCTCATTGAGAGAAAACAGACGGACGGTATCATCACAAGCGGCAAAGACAATCACATCCTTAGACGAATGAGTCAATTGAATCTGCCTGGCTGCACAATCAAGATGTGTCTTGTGCTTAGAAAGCGAATCCATCCCGAGAATAAGATCAATATTCGAGTTACCAAGAACCACCGAAGAAGAGAGAAACTTGTAATCACCCAATGTGATAGAGACATCCGGGACGCAATTGTTAGAAGTCATTTGCTTGCCCGGAGACACAATCTTCAACGGAACAGGAATCCTTTCGGTCACAAAATCATGCTTGGCCACAAATGGAGTTGAAATAAAAGAAAGCGATGCACCAGTGTCAAAAAGTACTTTTGCAGGAATATCATTAACAGGAAGGTTACCCATGATCACATCTGGCGAGTCCTCTGCCTGAGCTGCATTCAGAAAGTTGACCTTGGCATGCTTGGGATTGTGCTTGACCACTGCTGTACTTGCCGATCTCACCGGAGGAGGAGGAGGAAGACGCCTCTGGTTGAAACACTTGTTGGCATAGTGACCCTGAAAGCGGACGGTGGTACGGAGCACTCGATCTTGGAGGTTGAGACGAAGACTTGTTCTGAAAGCCTAGGTTGGGTGGGTGGGAAGAACCACTGCCACCTTTGCTCTTCTGCTGATACGGCTGACGGAACGGAGGAGGAGGAAGCCAATACTTCTGCTGCTTGGCCACTTGAGTAGAGGAAGACGGAGTAGCATCTCTGGCTCACTTCCTGGAAGCATCACACCTCAACTGAGCAGCCTCTTGCTTCAGTGCCATGTTGTAGAACTCATTGTATCTCAACGGCTCAAAGAGGACAAGAGCGAGCTGAATTTCTTCACGAAGACCACCCCTGAACTGATAGATCATGCTCTTCTCATCAGGTACGTCCTGCTTGGCAAAGCGGGCGAGCTTCTGGAACAACTTGTTGTAGTCATAGACAGACAAAGAGCCTTGCTTCAGATTGCGGAATTCCTGACGCTTACTCTCAACCACACTTTGAGGGATGTGATGAGCGCGGAAATCTTGACGGAAATCATCCCAAGTGATCAGATGTCCACCTCTGGAATCCTTGTACTGCTAGAACCATTCTGCTGCCTGATCTTTGAGCTGGAAAGAAGCGAACTTGACGAAATCTTCAGGCCTAACGTTGCTGCATTCAAAGTGCTTGCCCAGATCCACAAGCCAATCGTCAGCATCGGAAGCCTCAACACAACTGTTGAATGTCTTTGGACCATTTGCGAGGAACTGATTCAGTGTAGCAAAGTGGTGCTGATTGTTGCCTTGATTTCCTTGCCTTCCTTGATTGTGCTCTTGGAGGATTTGCATGATCAACTATGTGTTTGCATTAGTAGCGGCCATCACAGCTTGCCATGCTTCCGGAGGAGGAGGAGGAGGTGGCGGATCTTGATTCTGGTTCTGACTAGTGCTCTTAGCGGGAGCCATCCTGAAGAGGTTGACCACCGTTAGCACATAGACAGATGAATGAAGCTGAAACCAACGGAATGAAAATTGCAACATAAAGTCTTCACATCCGAACAAAATGAATGAATGTATTTCTCTTGAAGTGGTCACACATCCCTAAATTGCTAGGCCACATAGAATTAAGGTAGAAGAAGTAAATCCACAAGGTACGGCTCAAGAACGAATAATCGGTAAGAAATCCCAATCTCAAACCAATATCCGTGGAAGAAGAACTAGAGCTACAAGAATTCCCACCTATGAAACTCCCAGAATTTTCCGGTTATGCAATCAGGTGTTGGGGATACAGGGGAAGCATAATATCTCACCCAAACTAGCAATACCTACATCCAGCTGTATCCATCCTTCAACACATAACCAAGAAACCTTCGGAAACCATCTACCTCAACCTTCGAAAAGCATCCGTTATACAAGTTATGGCGATACTCCCGAACTCCCGCCCCAGTACTGGGTGGCGTCGAGGTTATCTCACCAACGAACTACATAAAAGAGATTTTCGATGTCGGCGAACATATCTCAAGTATTCCAGAATTGCAACGATAAAATTATGATGACAACACCTCAGAGCTCAACTCCCCGGGACACTTCCACTAAACCCCTGACAGGAGGCACCAAGACAGTATTCTCATCATAAGCCATCGGAACAAATCCAAGATACTTGCGTGATCCTAAATTTTTTTTAGTGAAATTTGAGAAGAGAAGAGTCAAAACTCTACGTCAGGATGCCTTACCAGAGCGATGAGGAGACTGGGAAGTAATAAGAATTCCTAAGCTCTCCGATATATAATTCCTAAATGACTCAAAACATTTTTCTAGACACAACTCGGCTGCTAAAAACGATCAAGTAATGGGGCTCCTAAGGTCGGGGAAGGCTTTGATTACCAACTTGTAACGCCCTCGATGCGGCTATAGCTCCCACGTGTCGAGGCACGACTTAGAGACATAACCGCATTGAAAGCAATGTCGCAAGTTAGGCAATCATCACAAACATCCCATGTAATATATCATAAAAGGGAGAGATACATAGTTGGCTTACACTCGCCACGTCACATCAAAGTACATAAATAACATCCATCAAACAAACACTCATGGCCCGACTACGGCGCCAAAATGGAAAAGAACCCAACATGCGACAAGGCCCTGAATCGATCCCCAACTAGGCACCACTACTGATCATCAGGAAAAGACACGTAGTATCGCTGAGAGTCCTCGTCGAACTCCCACTTGAGCTCGTAATCGTCACCTGGAGCGGAAACACCTGGACCTGCATCTGGAGTTATAGTATCTGTGAGCCACAGGGACTCAGCAATTTCGCACCCTCGCGATCAAAACTATTTAAGCTTGTAGGAAGGATAAGGCAAGAATATGTGGAGCTGCAGCAAGCGACTAGCATATATGGTGGCTAACTTATCCGCAAAAGAGAGCGAGAAGAGGAGGCAAAGCGCGAGCGAGATTCTAGAAGAGCAACCTGCGCAAGCATAACTCCAACATTGTGTCCACTTCCCGGACTCCACCGAGAAGGGGCCATCACGGTAACACACACGGTTGATTCATTTTAATTAAATTTAGTTCAAGTTATCTACAACCGGACATTAACAAATTCCCATCTGCCCATAACCGCGGGCACGGCTTTCGAAAGTTCAATCCTTGCAGGGGAGTCCCAACTTAGCCCATGACAAGCTCTCACGGTTAACGAAGGAATAGACCTCCACCCAAGACACACCGATCAGACTCGGTATCCCGGTACAACAAGACGATTCGACAGGTTAAAACAAGTCCAGCAACACCGCCCAAATGTGCCGACAAATCCCGATAGGAGCTGCACATATCTCGTTCTCAGGGCACACTCAGATGAGCAAGACGTCGGGTAAGCCAGCCCAGAGTTGCCCCTGGTAGCCTCGGACATCACTCGGTGGGACCAACACTCAGAGGAGCACTGGCCCGGGGGGGTTAAAATAAGATGACCCTTGAGTCTGCAGAACCCAAGGGAAAGAAAAGGGGCTAGGTGGCAAATGGTAAAACCAATGTTGGGCATTGCTGGAAAAGCTTTAATCAAGGCGAACTATCAAGGGGTTCCCATTATAACCCAACCGCGTGAGGAACGCAAAATCCGGGAACATAACACCGATATGACGGAAACTAGGGCGGCAAGAGTGGAACAAAACACTAGGCGAGAGGCCGAGCCTTCCACCCTTTACCAAGTATATAGATGCATTAAGATAACATAGCAATATAATGATATCCCAACAAGTAAATAAGTGTTCCAACAAGGAACGGCTCCGATCTTCACCTGCAACTAGCAACACTATAAGAAGGGGCTGAGCAAAGCGGTAACATAGCCAATCAATGGTTTGTTAGGACAAGGTGGGTTAGAGATTCAACGTGGCAATTGGGAGGCTGACAAGAAAAAGTTAGGCATCGTAGCAATGGCATAGCAAGAGCGAGCAAACTAGCATAGCAAAGATAGTAGTGATTTTGAGGGTATGATCGTCTTGCTTGCAAAGCTGTCAGAGTTGTCTGGATCCTCACAAGCAAACTCAACGGGCTCCTCGTTAGCGAACTCGTCTCCCGGCTCTACCCAAACAACACAAACAAGCAACAAGGATACAATCAACCACGTGCAAGGACAAACAATAAGATGCAAAGATGATATGCTATGCGGGATGCGAAGCGGTATGCAAAATGCAAACCGTGACAGGGAATGCATGAACCTGGCCTCAACTTGGAAACTCAAGTGTGCCATTGGATAGAGGGGATGAAATCGCTTGAAAACGATATAAAGATCATTGGAATCGGAGTTACGGTTTGGAAATGGCAAGCGTTTTACGATATGAACCGGTCTGCGATTTACAGCAAGTAGGCATATAAATGCAATGAAATGAACATGCTATAGCCACCAAACATGACAACAAAAGACATGGCAGGGATGTACACAAGATGCTTATCAAAACACTAGCACTGAGCCACGGCCAATTCATCCATTATGAGGTTCAAACAAGCATGGCAAAAACGAATAAGCAAAACAGATTTCAGACTTAGTGAAATTAACACTAGTCTGAAATTTCAGACCACGATGCTCTATTCGGAGCAGCCAAACAACATGAAACATAACCTGAATATGACAAGTAAGAACATGTCATGGAGCTACTCAACAAGCTTAACAAAAGACCCAAAATGACCTGGGGACAAAAGGGTTCACAAAATACTCTAACGAGCACACGAACATAGATGAAACACAATCAGTTTTCAGACTTAGAGAAAACTGAGACATGCTGAAATTTAACTCACGGAGGCATGTAAACGAGCTCGATGCACTCACCATGGTGCAATTAATGGCAAGGCAAGCATACATCCGTTAAGAAGGCACAAAATGCTAGCTAGACATGGCAAGAACAAAGGCATAGCATGCATAGATCAACTACAATAACTCCGGCAAAATCGCAAAAGAGTTAACGATCTGCCCAAATACACAACGATGCAAAAGTAGAGATCAATTGAATCAAGCTAGGCTGCACCAAACATGAAGTAAAGACATGGATGGATAGAGCATAACAAGATTAACAAAAGTCCCTTACTGATCATCCTCAAAAGAGGCACGGATCATTAGGAAACAAGCTGAACATATGGCATCATGAACTAAAAATCCCAGACTTAGTGAAAATCACTAAGTCCCTGAAAACAGATTTCCCGGGTGCCTCTCTTTGCAAGCTTGCACAAGTCACCACACACATCCTAAAAATGCATGGGTTGCACCTATGGAAAGAAGACAAAATGCTTAACAAATCATATCAAGGACTCACAGGCATATCATGCACACAACAATCATGGCAAAAATGACAAAAGTCTATGATGAACTAAGGGATCTGACATTAAACTCACGGAGCCTCCTTCTAGCAGCATTTTGGGCATCAAGATGTACTCAAATGAAAATGATGCAATGGAACTAAATGATGTACTCATCAAGGCGAACATTTTGATATACTATATGTCCAAATCGGAGCTACAGATGCGGAGATATCATCGGTAAAAGTTAGCACAAAAATCAGGGGGGAGAGGGAAAAAGTCAACCGGTTCGAATCTGGATCTGAGATCTGCACTGTTCACGGCGCGACTCCCGAGGTTCTTCGGCGTCGAGGTCGGTTCGCCGGAGATGGAGAAGAGTCCAGTGTGGGCCGGCCGGCGTAGAGGCGGCGGGGCGTGGCCGCGGCCACCGAAGTCGGCGAGGGGCGGTGGCGGCTAGGCGGCGCCGGCCCAGGGCGGCGGGGAGGCGGCGTAGGGCGGCCGGGCCCTGAGGCGAGGTGGCGGCCGGTGATGGCGAAGTCCGGCGCGGCGGCGGGGGCGCGCGGCGGCGGTCGGCGTCGGGGAAGGAGAAGCGAAGCGGCGGCGGGGTTCTGGCCCGGGGCGCGGCGCGCGGGGGCCGGCGATGGGCTTCGGGCCCGCGGCGGTGGTTGGTGGCGGCGGTGACACGTGGCGACGGCGGGTTGGCTGTGGGCGGCGGTGGACGTTGTCCGGTCCGCTCCGGACACGTCCGTGAGCGGCGGATCTGGCGGGGATGATTTTTTTTAGAACTAGGGTTTCGAGGGGGAGGAGAGATCCGAAAATGGAGGGGGGTATTTATAGGCATAACTGAAGCTAGGAGAGTCCAAATGAGGTGCGGTTTTCGGCCACGCGATCGTGATTGAACGCTCTAGAACATGGAGCAGAGTTTGGTGGATTTTGGGCCAAATTGGAGGGGTGTTGTGCTGCAACACACACGAGGCCTTTTCGGTCCCTCGGTTAACCGTTGGAGTATCAAACGAAGTCCAAATGGTACGAAACTTGACAGGCGGTCTACTGGTAGTAAACCAAGGCCGCATGACAAGTCTCGGTCCAATCCGGAGATGTTTAATCCCCACACACGAAAGAAAGCTAGAAATGGCCACCGAAGGAGAACGAAGCGCCGGAATGCAAAACGGACAACGGGGAAAATGCTCGAATGCATGAGATGAACACGTATGCGAATGCAATGCACATGATGACATGATATGAGATGCATGAAAATGAAAACAACACACGGAGACAAAGACCCGAACCCGAGGAATAAATGTAACTTAATGCCGGAAACGGCAAGAGTTGGAGTACAAATTGGGAAACTTATAACTGGGGCGTTACAGCAGACATGTCCGGGCGGCGCGGGACGAAATGTCCGGCGGCGCGCGGAGGAGGAGGTTAGGGTTCAACTGCACGAAAATTCTGGGAGGGAACACATATTTATAGGTAGAGGGAGCTAGGAGAGTTCAAATGAGGTGCGGTTTTCGGCCACGCGATCGTGATCGAACGGCCGAGATGATGGAGGGGGTTTAAGTGGGTTTTGGGCCAAATTGGAGGGGTGTTGGGCTGCAACACACACGCGGCCTTCTCGGTCCCTCGGTTAACCGTTGGAGTATCAAACGAAGTCCAAATGGTACGAAACTTGACAGGCAGTCTACCGGTAGTAAACCAGGGCCGCTTGGCAAGTCTCGGTCCAATCCGGAAATGTTTAACCCCCACACATGAAAGAAAGGTAGAAAGGACCACCGGAGGAGATAGGAGCACCGGAATGCAAAACGGACAACGGGGAAAATGCTCGGATGCATGAGACGAACACGTATGCAAATGAAATGCGCATGATGACATGATATGCAATGCATGACACGCAAGCAATGACAAGACAACAACAGTGAATAACTGGAGGACACCTGGCACAACGGTCTCGGGGCGTTACAATTTAGCTCCACCATCGGATAGTGTTCAGGATACCGCACCGGCAACCGCTCCGACCCTCAATTCGGAGCCAATTGCGCCATTCATGGATGGGTGGATAGACCCCGCCTTGGAGGCCGTATTCTCAGCGGCGATCGATCCAAGTATCGACCTTACCCTTCACGGGAGCCATGACGCCGAACTATCGGATTCTTCCCCGGCCACGGACTCCGAACCTGCGCCCGTGCCTATCGAACCCGACTGGGCACCGATCATGGAGTCCACCTCCGCGGATATCTTTTAGCACTCGCCCTTCGGCGACATACTGAACTCATTAAGGTCTCTCTCCCTGTCAGGAGAGTCCTGGCCGAACTATGTTCGGCAGGATTGGGATGCGGATGACGAAGAAATTCGCCGCCCACGCACCACCCACTTAGTAGCCACTGTCGACAATTTGACCGACATGCTCAACTTCGACTCCAAAGACATCGACGGTATGGACGACGATGCGGGAGATGAAGAGGAACCACTGCCGATAGTGCACTGGACAGCCACCTCATTATATGATATATACATGGTGGACACACCCAAAGAAGGCAATGGTGACAAGACAGCGGAGGATGACTCCTCCAAGAAGCAACCCAAGCGCCGATGTCAGCGGCGCCGCTCTAAGTCTCACCAAAGCAAAAGCGGTGACATCAGCACATGAGATAATAGCACTCCGGACAGTGCCGAAGATGACAACAATCCCCTCCAGCAAGATTTAGAGCAGGAGGATGGAGCAGCCAGCCCTCCCGAGAGAGCGGCAGATGGAGAGGCGGAGGATGATAATTACATGCCTCCCTCCGAAGACGAGGCAAGCCTCGACGACAATGAATTTGCCGTGCCGGAGGATCCCACCGAGCAAGAGCGCTTCAAGCGCCGGCTTATAGCCACGGCAAATATAGCCATAAGAAAAAGCAGCAGCAGCTTCAAGCTGATCAAGATTTGCTAGCTGACAGGTGGACTAAAGTCCTTGCGGCCGAGGAATATGAACTCGAACGCCCCTCCAAGAGTTACCCAATGCGCAGGTTCCTACCCCAACTGGAGGAGGAAGTATTAAAACCTACATCTCCAGCATATGACGCGGGTGATCGGCCACCTCGTGGCCGCGACAGAGAGGCATTTCAGCCAAAAACTCAGCCCACACCCCGACACCACTCAAATAAAAATGACAAGGCATGGGGAAACACGCTAGACCTGCAAGACATATTGGAGGACAAAGCAAAACACGCAAGATCGATCTACGGATCACGAGAGCGCGCCACTACGTGAGACGATAACCGTCACGCCGGATACAGTAAAAGTAAATCCGGTCGGGCCGAACACAGCGGACAAGACTCATTCGAGCTGCGTCGCGACATAGCCCACTACAGAGGCACCTCACACCCCATATGCTTCACAGACGAAGTAATGGATCACCAAATCCCAGAGGGTTTCAAACCCGTAAATATTGAATCATACGACGGCACAACAGATCCTGCGGTATGGATCGAGGACTTCCTCCTGCACATCCACATGGCCCGCGGTGACGATCTACACGCCATCAAATACCTCCCACTCAAGCTCAAAGGACCAGCTCGGCATTGGCTCAACAGCCTGCCAGTAGACTCCATTGGTTGTTGGGAAGATTTGGAAGCCGCATTCCTTGACAACTTCCAGGGCATTTATGTGCACCAGATGCCGATGACTTGACCCACATAATTCAGCAGCCAGAGGAATCGGCCAGGCAATTCTGGACACGGTTCCTGACAAAGAAAAATCAAATCATCGACTGTCCGGATGCACAGGCCCTAGCAGCTTTTAAGCACAACATCCGCGACGAGTGGCTCGCCCGGCACCTTGGCCAGGAAAAGCCGAAATCTATGGCAGCCCTCACGACACTCATGACCCGCTTTTGCGCGGGAGAAGACAGTTGGCTGGCTCGCAGCAATAACATATCAAAGAACCACGGTACTTCAGATACCAAGGATAGCAATGGCAAGTGACGTCCCAACAAACATAAGCACCGCGTCAATAGCGACAATACCGAGGATACGACAGTCAATGCCGGATTCAGAGGCTCTAAACCCGGTCAGCGGAAAACGCCATTCAAAAGAAGCACTCCGGGCCTGTCCAGTTTGGACCGTATACTCGATCGCTTGTGCCAAATACATGGCACCCCCGACAAGCCAGCCAACCACACCAACAGGGAATGTTGGGTGTTCAAGCAGGCCGGCAAGTTAAACGCCGAAAACAAAGATAAGCGGCTACATAGCGATGACGAGGAGGAGCCCCGACAGCCGAACACTAGAGGGCAGAAGAGGTTCCCCCCACAAGTGCGGACGGTGAACATGATATACGCAACCCACATCCCCTAAAGGAGCGGAAGCGTGCGTTAAGGGATGTATATGCGTTGGAGCCAGTCGTCCCAAAGTTCAACCCATGGTCCTCCTGTCCGATCACCTTCGATCGCAGGGACCATCCCACTAGTATCCGTCATGGCAGATTCGCCGCACTGGTCCTAGACCCAATCATCGACGGATTTCACCTCACTCGAGTCCTTATGGACGGCGGCAGCAGCCTGAACCTGCTTTATCAGGACACAGTGCGCAAAATGGGTATAGACCCCTCAAGGATCAAACCCACAAAAACGACCTTCAAAGGCGTCATACCAGGTGTAGAGGCCCATTGCACAGGCTCAGTCACACTGGAAGTGGTCTTCGGATCCCCGGATAACTTCTGAAGCGAGGAGTTAATCTTCGATATAGTCCCGTTCCGCAGTGGCTATCATGCACTGCTCGGGCAAACCGCATTCCGAGATTCAATACGATACCGCACTATGCATATCTCAAGCTCAAGATGCCAGGACCTCGGGGGGTCATCACAGTCAATGGAAACACAGAGCGCTCTCTCCGCATGGAGGAGCGCACTGTGGCCCTTGCAGCAGAAGCGCAAAGCAGCCTCTTAAGGCAATCCACCAGTTCGGCGATTAAAGACCCGGACACCTTCAAGCATGCCCAGAGTAATCGGCAACAAGACCGCCTGGCATGTTCCGAGCTCGCATAGCAATGTGCCCCCCACCCTAGTCCCAGCCAAACGGCGAAATCCGTGCCACGCGTACATAATTACGCATTGAAAATACCTTGGGCATAGATGGGGGGGCACGGCTATGGCACGTCCCAAAACGCGGCTCAACCGCAGTAGGGGCTTCCCGCCTTATTATTTGTTTCTCTCTTTCAGGACTTTACTCTCTGGAAACCCCGTCCGGCAGTACGATTGCCGGAAACACGATACAACAACCAAGGAGGCAGAAAGCCACGTCGCACCACGAAACTCCCAGGTGGTCTCCGATAACGAGTGAAATACTTGCTTTAAATACCATTCCTCAGCTTGCCTTTGGAGGGGACATGTCAAATAGTCCTACTTTTTGCTTATCGCACTACTTGTATCATTCTGCTTCGACGCACCTTTTTGAATAAACAATGCATAGCACTAGACTATTACCGCATTCTCTATTCTTTTTTATATATGTTCATTCATGACATTCAGCACCCGTACACTCTGGTATGGCCCATACGCCAGGGGCTTAAGCGCATCCCATAATATGGCGTGAGAAGTCCGAACACTTTAGATAGTGCGGCACCCCGAACTTATAGCATTATATGCATCAGCTCCGAATCATGTCTTGGGTCAATAGTTGGGTTTGCCCAGCTCCCATGTTTTGGTACCTTACGTTCCGCTATATCGGCTAAGGTAGCACATGGAGAACTACTGCGATTGTGCCCCGGTTCATCTGGGCTAAGCACCTCAGTAGAGAAAGCTAAAACTGACTGTCATGATAAGGCGAGAGCTGGTCGCTGTTCGAGAGGTCTCGAGTCCCTAAAAACTTATGCCGCTTAGAGCGAGGAGTGGGCTTTGTCCGGCTTAAGGTGTGTATAGCGCCCCAAATTTGGCCTTTCGAATACTAGGGGCTTCACCAAAATTTAAAATTGTAGACTTCTATGGCTAAGTGAGAGTGATAAGGCATTATAGTCCGATTGCCTTGTTCGTTGTGTTGAGCACCTCCCTCGAAGGACCCAACAATGGGAAAAAGAGTTGCATAGCGTTGGGGGCAGAAGCCGACGACTGGCCATCTCTCAGATATAACAAACAGCCGCACAGAAGGTAATATTTTAAATTCAAACAAGCGTTGCATAGCGCATATGAACAAGTTTTCATAATACAGGATCACACGAGCAAGTTCATTCAAAAATTACATCCTTCGCACACTCGTCCGCCACAAGACGGGCACCCTTCAGGACACCCTCATAATACATCTTAGGGTGGCGATGCTCCTTGCCCTGCGGCGGCCCCTCCTTCACCAGCTTCTCGGCGTCCATCTTGGCCCAGTGCACCTTCGCACGGGCAAAGGACCGGTGTGCACCTCCGATGCAGACGGACCGCTTTATGACCTCCAGCCGTGGGCAGGCATCTACAAGCCGCCTCACCAGGCCGAAGTAGCCGTTGGGAAGAGAGTCGCCAGGCCACATCCGGACTATAAGGCCCGTCATGGCCTGTTCGGCCGCCTTGTGCAGCTCGACTAGTTGCTTCAGCTGGTCGCTCATAGGCATCAGGTGTTTGGTCCCAGTATACTGAGACCAGAACAACTTCTCCGTCGAGCTTCCCTCCTCGGCCTGGTTATATTTCGCGGCATCCGACACGCTGCGGGGCAAATCTGCGAATGCTCCTGGAGAGCTCCAGACTCGGGTAAGTAACAAGTAATTTACTTTCACATGCTTGCTTTGCATATTGGATGCCTTGCCCACCGCTATCTTCCTCAACGCCTCAATTTCTTGGAGGGCCTTTTGGGCTTCAGCCTTGGCATGCTTTGTGCTCTCGAGGGCCGCGACAAGCTCGGACTCTCGCGTCTTCGAGTCAAGCTCCAAAGCCTCGTGCTTCTTCACGAGAGCCTGGAGCTCTTGCTGCACCTCGCCCACCCGTGCCTCTTGTTTTTCCCGCTCGGTGCGCTCCTTGGCCGCTTTGTTTTCGGCCTCGGACAACGCTTGCTTCAGGGTCGCCACTTCGGTCGTGGCCCCTGGCACATCCATGATGATCCTGTCATTTCGCAACCGCATCTTATATATATATATATATAGAGAGAGAGAGAGAGAGAGTAACACTATTATGATCCCAAGATCAGAATAGTTATTTGGATCACGTTCGGCCCTATAAGAGTCCGACAGTCCGTTCCCGAGATCGCTAAAAACCTACCGACCCGATTGGTACAGAAAAAAGCCCACCCACCCCCGACCTCCCGCACCCTCCTCCTCTGCCCCCGATCCCCCGCCGCCACAACCCACACCCGTCCTCGGAACCGCCCGCCGTCCCCCTGGTGTGCCACTCGCCGCCTCCGGCCATAGATACCCACGCGCCGCCTTCAATCGTGAATCACCACGCGCCCCACCACCCATGGATCCGCAGGCGCCGCCGCCGCCCTAGATCCCCTCCCCGCCGATCGTGGATCCCGCTCGGTGCCGGCCGTGGATCCTGCGTGTAGCTGTCGGGCTATGGATGTCCACACACCGCCGGAGGCCTCCACGTCCAGGTGCTGCCATGGCCTCTAGCTTCCCCTACACCCCTTCCCCACATGACGCCGCCGCCATGTTCCTTCCCACGCGCCGCCGCCATCTTCCTATTTCACTGCTTGTTGTCGTAGCCACCACGGCTTCTCCCTTCCTTCTGCCACGATGGCTACCCCCGCGCGCACCGCTGCCCAATCCTCGCTCCCTGTTGTCCCAGCTGCAGCGTCAGTTTCCTTCTCATGGGCCCATCCACCCCCTCGGCGGCCGATGTGGTTCTGACGCATGTGTCCTCCTTGGATCCAGCGTCATCCAAGGTGCGCATGAGGGCAGGTCGCGGGAGCGCACTGGGAAGGTCGCGGGCAACGCCTTGGGCAGGTCGTCAGCACTCGTCTGTCGTCACATGTGCATTGAAAAAATCTCGTGCCCAGTTCATCCTCCTTGCCGGAGCTGTTCTCTTCTGCCTCGCGCAACGACGGTGATCGTCCCGCTGGAGCGAATAACGGGCCACACGAATCTCCATTCCATCCCCTCTCTACTTATTTCGTTGTTTCTAAAATTTGGTCTCAGTTGAAAAGAATCTGTATACGGCAGCGACAACATTGTTGTGGACAGATAAAATTAGTTTTAAGTCTTCACAAAATATAGTTTTGCAGTCCAATGTGACTCCAGGTTGAAGATTGATGCTTTTTAGGAGATATCGATGCTTTTTAGGAGATGTCAATGCTTTTTAGGAGATGTCGTGCGTGTGCACACGTACACATCTTATTCAAATCTTACTCTATGAATTATATGGCGCCACTACATAATCAGTTGAGATTAGATGTAACATTATTTGTGGAAAAATGTCAGCGAATGGATAGGCTGGTTGTGTGTCTCTGGATGTATCACTGGAAGTGTAATATACTGCAGTCCAAATGCTTGATTTTCAGCAGGCCAATGTATTAAGAACAGGGTCAATCCATTTTGATGCCATGGAGAAGAGCACAGAGACTGCTCTGGTGGAGTCCCTCGATCCATTTTGATGCCATTGACCAATTTTGTGCATTGTAAAACCAGTAGGTAAATGTTTATGAATCTGTACAGTAAAAGTAGTAGGTCACCAGGCTAATGTGTTGATGAACCAATTTACTAGGGTGCAGTGTTTGCTACAAACATGGCTAGCTGGGTACTATAGGGGTATTTTTACTTGACTAAAATGCCTCATTGTGTGTGTTGCAGTGAAGATGAGGATGCACCACTCTGCCTTTCATATTCGGTTTAGTAGCAGCAGTCCCCTACTATTTGGTGCTTTTTACCCTCATTTATGCTCAGAAGTTTGTGTCTCCAGGATCCTCCGTGCCACTCTTCTGCTCACTACCCACATGAACAGAAGGAGGGACAAGTTCACCACATGGCAGCGGAGAAGGTCACACATGAGGTGTAGGGGACAGGGGTGTCGTCATTCGGAAGGTGGTCTGAGTTCATGAAGATGGTCGTTGTTCGTGAGAATTAGTGTTATTGCTGGGATGCAGTGTTGCTTCTTGTGAGGCCGCATCCAGCCTGTGTCCTCCTCTGCTCGGGCGTCCGTCCGCCTTGCAGTTGAACTTCTCTGTCCATCCAGCAAAAAAATCTCCCTCCTGTAGTTCTTTGCATCTACTATGGAAAAATGCATCAGCCGTAGAAGTTCGGGAATAGCTAGAAAGGAACAACTATAGCTCTCTCTATGCACATGTTGTGTTTGGAGAGGCACAGTTTAAATTTTGATTTGGGGCTTGGATGTACGAGGTGTATGATGAAGGTGAGACAGTCAAGAGAAGTCCATTTAGACATGTGAATTTTTGTGAGGCATAAGAAGGGAATAAGATCGTTAGTTTATTTGGCCCCCATTTGTACATCATGTTATCTACTTTCTACTTTTGTATTGTTTCCCGAAGTTAAATAGTATGCGTTGATGCAAAAAAACGTGTTTTTAGTATGTTGGTTTCAGTTTAAAAAACTACAAAAAAACACACAGAGACGCCCAAAAAGGGAGAAAAAAGAATACAAAAATAATTATGTCATGAAAAAAAAGTCCCACTGAGAAAAAAAATTAACTATGGAAGTTCAAATTTAATTAATTAGAGAGTTGGAAGAAAATATGACGGATGTACAACATTTTTCATGATGGAATTTTCTTCTTTAACACCATAAAGTTCAAATTACAATAACACAATAGTTAGATCTTTGTAACAAAAACATATTTATCATGTTTCTAAAAAACCAAGAAACTAAAATTTAAATAACAAAAAACTTCAGAAAAGTTTGTAAAAAACATCTTTCCCCATTTGCAAAAAACTTAGAAGTTCAAATTTAAATAACGGGGTGGTTCAATCTATATAGTAAACTATAATTTTGTTTTCCGCTGCAAAAGAATACAACACAAAGAAGTCGAAAATTTAAAAATGGAGATGTTCGATGTTTGTAAAAACTTAGATTTTCCTCGTAATTAAAAAAAGAGTTGAGAAGTTTAAAAAATGTTCATTACAACATGTTTGAATAAAAAGAGGAACACACCATCAAAATATCTCACAATGGAAAATCAAATTAAAATAATAAAATATCTCACAATGAAATTAAATAAAATGACCATCCATTACATCACCATATTTTTCTCTAAGAAGTTCAAAGTAAACTAAGAGAGAAGTTCAAAGGTTAAAAAAACTTAGATGTTTTCTCGTTACTAAATAATAAAATGAAGAAGTTGAAAATAAAAAAGGAATTAAAAAATCGACCATGAAGATCAAAAAAAAGTCAAAATCATGTTTATTTAAAATCAAAAACAAAAACTTTAATCATAAAATAAAAATTGTGAAGTTCACATTAAAATAACATAGAAGTGCAAAGTATATTAAAACCAAGGATTTAGAAGTTCAAAAAACAAAAACAAAAAACAATGTCATTTTGGGCATTTTTCCCCAATACTAAAGATAAAAACCAAGAAGTTCAATATTAACAAATGAAGTAGTTCAATGCATATTAAAAGCTCAGATTTTTCTTGTTACTAAATAATAGACCAAGAAGTTCAATTTTTAAAAGCAGAGCAGTTTGATATTTATTTGAAAACTCAATTTTTTCCGGTTACTAAAGAATAAGACCAATAAGTTCTATTTGAAATAATGAAGAAGTTCTATTAAAATAAACCTATAAGTTCAAATTTAATGAAGGGGCTCGATGTCTATCAAAAGGTAGGATTTTTTTCCGTTACTAAAAGAAATAAAACCAGGAAGTCCAAATTAGAAAGATGGAGAAGTTCGATGATTATAACTCAGATTTCCCTCGTTATTAAAGAATGGAAAATAAGAAGTTCAAAAATTATATAACAAGAAGTTCAACTTTAAAAAAATAGAGCGCTTCAAAATTTCATAAAAAAGATTAAGAAAAAAACCAGGAAGTCCACATTAAAAAGACGGAGAAGTTCGATGATTATAGAAAACTCTGATTTTCCTCATTATTAAAGAATGAAAACAAGAAGTTCAAAAATAAAATAACAAGAAGTTCAACTATTAAAAATAGAGCTCTTCAAAATTTCATAAAAAAGGATTAAAAAATCAGATTAAAAATTCATAAAAAAACTCATATATTTTCATGTAACCGAGAGACGTTCAGATTGATAACTGCCAGAAGTTCACCTACTACACGGTGTGCATTTTGTATTAAAAAGAATAAAAAAAGCAAAGACTATAAGTTTGTTGATATAAGTTCAAGTCCTCCGTCGGAGAAATTTTAAAAAATATTGTGAGAGAGGTTTATACAAAAGAAATACCATTTGTGTAACACTTGACGAATGGATGAGAAAATTACAAATGAAAAATACGTCACAGAAGTTCAACGTAAAAACAACAGGAAGTTCACCTACTACACTGAATGAATATCAGATGAAAAACTTTTAAAATCGTCGCGAGTATGAAAAAAATGATCAACACGGGAAAGTTGTGTGTTTACAGCAGCTTTCCACTGGTATATCACTTACTCAATTCCGGTGAGTGGATGGAGAGCTACGAGCAGTGGATGGAGATCTACGAGGAGAAAAAACACGTGAAAAGCAGAGTGAAATTCAAGTAGACATGCCGAGAAGTTCAGGTTCTTCACGCGGTGCATTTTTGAAGAATCTGTTTTGCGATAAAGGCAGAACGAATGATCTCGCCATTTTTGAAATTACTTGAAAACAGCCAGGATTCAGAGAAAACCATCAACATGAAAAGGTTTCATATTTTTTGTAGCTTTTCAGCGGTATATTATTTGCCCCATTCCGATAAAGTTTGTACAAATTATGGCAAAAATACTTTTTTAACCATTTTCAAAACTGACATAAAACCATAATGAATTAGGAGAAACAATATATACACAAAAGTTTCGCATTTCTTCAAGCTTTCCAACGCCATATCATTTGCTGCATTTGGACACACGGTTAAAAAATTAGCTCGAAAATACGAACTTGGTGGAACTTGTACCGTTTTCTAACATAAAAAAGTAGCACATTTTCATAAGCTTTCCAACTCCATATTATTTGCCTTAATTGGATTAGCCGTTTAGAAATGGCGTAAAAAATACGAACTCGGGTGTTCGGTTTGCGAAATTTTATGATTTTTTGAATTACTCTTTAACTGTAGGGAATTAGAGAAAACTTTCAAAATGTGGAAGGAGCGGTTTTGCAGCAGCTTTCCAACGCCATATTATTTGTCTCATTCCGATAAACGGTTTAAAAATGCGATCGAAAATACGATTCACGTTTTTGTATGAAGAAAAAACGGTTTTCAAAACTGCTCTTAAACCGCTTACATTTTGCCAAAAATTTAACTTGGGTCATGATACTGATGTCCATAGCTATCCAACGATATATCGCAAGCCCCATTTGGAAACCTTTTAGCTGAAGTTCAACCTAGTACTCGGGGAAGGTCAGGCGCGTTATTCGAGAAGTTCATGTTGTGATGAGAATATTATTCTGATCCCGTGATCAGAATAGTGTTTATATATATATATATATATGGACAAGGCATTACTTACCTTTGTTCTCCTCGAGCTGCCTCTTGGCAAGGCCGAGCTCTTTCTCAGACCGCTCGAGGTTCTGCTTCAGTGTGGCGACCTCCGCAGTCAGTGCGGCAGAGGTCAGCAGCGAAGACTGCATACGCATATAGACATACTTATATTAGACTCCTGCAGATATTATTTGATCCTCTATTCGTCTTTGCTTTGTGAACACCAAACAGAGCATCAGGGGTTACTATCTATGCGGTAATATTTTTCCTATATTTTAAATACTTACCTCAAAGCCAGTTAGAAGGCTGACACAGGCTTCAGTCAGTCCGCTCTTGGCGGACTGAACCTTGTTGATCACCACACTCATAATAGTGCCGTGCTCTTCATCGATGGAAGCGCCGCGAAGCGCTCCCAGCAGGTCGTCTGGTGCCTCTGGATGGACAGAGATCACCGGCACGGACGGCTTGCCCCTCTTGGAAGGGGGCCGCCTGCCCGAATCCGGAACCACTGGAGGTTCCGGCGCGGTTTTCGGCTGAGGGCCGAACTTGGAGCCCCTGGGAGCCTTGCTCCCTTTGCTCCTGGAGTCCGGAAGGTCGCCTTGAGGCGCCTCCGGGACTATCTCCCCCCAGTTCGGTGCCCCTTGAGACAATACCTCGACATTGTCCGTGGGGCGAGGAGAGGAGGTGGGTGGAAGTGGATCGCTATCCATATCCGACGAGTCCAAGGAACCGTCCGACGAGGATACGTCGATACGGGCTCGGGGCGGACTACATGATCATATTCGATGTTAGGAAAAGCAGTGCAACAAAAGTATGCTATGAGTTACTCTAGTATCCGAATAGTTACAACTTCGCCAGGGGCTTGACTCTGGAACATTCCGGAAGGAGAGTCCTTCCCTTCTTGGACCCTTCGGCCTCCTCGGTTGGGGCGGCCTTCCTTTTCTTGTCTCCCCTGGCTGGAGGGGGAGAGTCTTCATCTTCCTCCTCCTTGTTTTCATAGGAGGAGTGCGTCTCCGAGTTATCAGATGATGAGTCCGATACCACCTGGCGCCGGGAAATCTTTCGGGTTCCCTTGGCCTTCTTCTTGGTCTTCTCCGGCACCTCATAAGGAGCCGGAGTCCGCATCTCCATCAGGAGAGCGTCCGCAGGGTCTTCGGGCAGAGGGGCCGGATAGTTAATCAGCTCCGATGTCTCCACCCAGTCCTGTCAAAGGCATGGGAGCTCAGACCCCACACATGGTTAAGCTATGGGAAGTAAATACCCTACCAGATGTACAGAACTTACCGGATTCGCAGGGCGCTTCGCGCTTAGCCCGCGGTCCTCGGTAAGAGAAGGAGGGACCTCGGCGCCCTTGAACAGCACCTTCCAGACGTTCTTATGCGTCGTGTCGAAGAGCTCGCTTAGAGTCTGGTGCTGGGCCGGGTCGAACTCCCATAAGTTGAAATCCCGTTGTTGACATGGGAGGATCTGTCGGAAGAGCATGACCTGGACTATGTTGACAAGCTTAAGTTGCTTGCTTATCATGTTCTGGATACACTTTTGGAGTCCGTCCAACTCCACTGATGAACCCCAGGACAGGGCTTCTCCTTCCAGGAAGTGAGTCACATGGGGATTCCAGATCGAAACTCGGGGGCCACCACCCAGTTGGTGTCGCGCGGCTCGGTGATGTAGAACCACCCCGATTTCCACCCCTTTATGGTCTCCATGAAGGAGCCCTCGAGCCACGTAACGTTGGGCATTTTGCCACCATGGCTCCGCCGCATTCCGCTTGTTGGCCGCCTACTACCTTCGGCTTGATATTGAAGGTCTTCAGCCACAGGCCAAAGTGGGACCGGATGCGGAGGAAAGCCTCGCACATGATGATGAACGCCGGGATGTTGAGGATGAAATTCGGGGCCAGATCATGAAAGTCCATCCCATAATAGAACATAAGGCCGCGGACGAACAGATGGAGGGGAAACCCCAGTCCGCGGACGCAGTGGGGGAGGAAAACCACCCTTTCGTGAGGTTCCGGGGTAGGGACGATCTGCCCCGCGGCTGGCAGCCGGTGCGCGATATCCGCGGCTAAGTATCCGGCCCCGCGTAGTTTTTTGATGTGTCCCTCCGTGACGGAGGAGACCATCCACTTGCCTCCCGCTCCGGACATGTTTGGAGAGAGTTGAGGAGAAGGATGTGGACTTGGGCGCTGGGGCTCGAGTGCGCGAGAATGGATGAGCAAGGAGGAAGAAGGCGTGGGTAGAAAAAGGTGAAACCTTATCCCTTTATAAGGGCGGACGAAACTATGCGCCCCCACCAGCCTGGTAAAACTCTCTTATCCCCCAAGCGCCGTAATTGATGGCGCGGTTGGGTTACCCATGTCCGTATTGATGGGAATCCCGTAATAAGGGGACACGATCTCGTGAAACATGCTGAGACAGGTTACGAAAAACGATTCGAATAAAGACCTGGCTGTGGTGTGATGTCACACTACGGGGAACGTCAGCAGATTAGCCTTGTGTAAATATTATTCCCTCTACGGTGGTATGTGGAACTTATTTTGCAGAGCCAGACACGATCCTCATGTTCAAGATCTTCTATGAAGTATTTGGAGGAGGAACCCACCTTCCAATGCCGAAGACAATCTGTGCGCCAGACTTATCGTCATTGAAGCCTGGTTCAGGGGCGACTAAGGGAGTCCTGGATTAGGGGGTATCTGGACGGCCGGATTATATCCTTTGGCCGGACTGTTGGACTATGAAAATACAAGATTGAAGACTTCGTCCCGTGTCCGGATGGGACTCTCCTTGGCGTGGAAGGCAAGCTTGGCAATACGGATATGTAGATCTCCTTCCTTGTAACCGACTCTGTGTAACCCTAGCCCCCTCCGGTGTCTATATAAACCGGAGGGTTTTAGTCCGTAGGACAACAGACAATCATACCATAGGCTAGCTTCTAGGGTTTAGCCTCTCTGATCTCGTGTTAGATCAACTCTTGTACTACTCATATTATCAAGAATAATCAAGCAGGACGTAGGGTTTTACCTCCATCAAGAGGGCCCGAACCTGGGTAAAACATCGTCTCCCCTGCCTCCTGTTACCATCCGCCTTAGACGCACAATTCGGGACCCCCTACCCGAGATCCGCCGGTTTTGACACCGACACCCATGTGTCCTCGGGAGCGCTTTTCTCTATATAAGAGTTTGTCCAGGCTTGTCCTTTGCTACAAAAAGGATTGGGCCACCTTGCTGCACTTTATTTACTTTTGTTACTTGTTGCTCGTTACAAATTATCCTATCACAAAACTATCTGTTACCACTTATTTCAATACTTGCAGAGAATACCTTGCTGGAAACCGCTTATCATTTCCTTCTGCTCCTCGTTGGGTTCGACACTCTTACTTATCGAAAGGAATATGATAGATCCCCTATACTTGTTGTTCATCAATACTCTTTTCTGGTGCCGTTGCCGGGGAGTGAAGCGCCTTTGGTAGGTGGAATTTGGTAAGGAAAAATTTATATAGTGTGCTGAAATTTACTGTCACTTGTTACTATGGAAAGTAATCCTCTGAGGGGCTTGTTCGGGGTATCTTCACCCCGACCAATAGAGCAAAGAGTTGCTCCTCAACCTACTGAACCTACTGAAAATGAAAATATCTTCTTTGAAATTCCTTCGGGTATGATAGAAAAACTGCTAGCTAATCCTTCTGTAGGAGATGGAACAAAGCATCCTGATGAGCATCTAATATATGTGGATGAAGTTTGTGGATTATTTAAGCTTGGTGTACCCAGAGATGTTGTTAAGAAGAAGGTCCTCCCTTGATCTTTGAAGTGAGATGCATCGACATGGTATAGGCTATGTGATGATACGGGGTCATGGAAGTACAAACGATTAAAATTGGAATTTCGTCAGAAGTTTTATCCTATGCATCTTGTTCATCGTGATCGCAATTATATATATAATTTTTGGCCTCGTGAAGGAGAAAGCATCACTCAAGCTTGGAGGAGGCTTAAATCAATGTTATATTCATGCCCCAATCATGAGCTCTAAAGAGAAATGATTATTCAAAATTTTTATGCTCGGCTTTCTGATAGCAATCGCACCATGCTTGATACTTCTTGTGCTGGCTCTTTTATGATGAAGACTATTGAATTCAAATGGGATTTATTGGAAAGAATTAAACGCAACTCTAAAGATTAGGACCTCGATGAAGGTAAGGAGTCAGGTATGACACCTAGATTTGATTGTGTTAAATCTTTTATGGATACCGATGTTTTTCGTAAATTTAGCACTAAATATGGACTTGACTCTGAGATAGTAGCTTCTTTCTGTGAATATTTTGCTACTTATGTTGATCTCCCCAAGGAGAAGTGGTTTAAATATCATCCTCCCATAGAAGTAAAAATAGCTGCACCTATTAAAGTTGAAGAAAAGACTATCACTTACAATGATCCTATTGTTCCTGCTTCTTATGTTGAGAAACCACCTTTTCCTGTTAGGATAAAGGATCATGCTAAAGCTTCAACTATGGTTCGTAAAAGCAATATTAAAACTTATGCACCTCCTGAGCAGATTAAAGTTGAACCTAGTACTGCTGTTGTTAAAGATCTCTTATCTGATAATATTGATGGGCATGTTATTTATTTCTGTGATGAAACTGCTAGAATTGCTAAACCTTGTGCTAAAGATAAACCTAGACCTGTGGTAGGCATGCCTGTTATTTCTGTTAAAATAGGAGATCATTGTTATCATGGTTTATGTGATATGGGTGCCAGTACTAGTGCAATACCTATTAGCCTATATAGAGAAATTATGCATGATATTACACCTGTTGAGTTAGAAAATATTGATGTCACAATTAAACTTGCCAATAGAGATACTATTTCACCAATGGGAATTGTTAGAGATGTAGAAGTCTTGTGTGGGAAAACTAAACATCCTACTGATTTTCTTGTTCTTGGTTGCCCACAAGATAGCTTTTGTCCCATTATATTTGGTAGACCCTTCTTAAACACTGTTAATGCTAACATAGATTGCAAAAAGGATGTTGTTACTATCGGTTTAGATGATATGTCTCATGAATTTAATTTCTCTAAATTTAGTAGACAACACCGTGAAGAAGAATTACCTAGTAAGGATGAAATTATTGGTCTTGCTTCTATTACCGTACCTCCTAGCGATCCTTTAGAACAATATTTGCTAGACCATGAAAATGATATGTTTATGAATGAAAGAAGGGAAATAGATGAAGGATTCTTTAAACAGGAACCTATTCTGAAACACAATTTGCCTGTTGAAATCCTAGGGGATCTCCTCCACCCAAGGGTGATCCCGTGTTTGAGCTTAAACCGTTGCCTGATACTCTTGAATATGCTTATCTCGATGATAAAAAGATATATCCTATTATTATTAGTGCTAACCTTTCAGAGCATGAGGAAGAGAGATTATTGAAAACTCTGAAGAAGCACCGTATTGCTATTGGGTATAGTCTTGATGATCTTAAGGGCATTAGTCCCACTCTATGTCAACATAAAATAAATTTGGAAGAAGATGCTAAACCAGTTCGTGATCATCAACGACGGTTGAATCCTAAAATGAAAGAAGTGGTAAGAAAGGAAATACTAAAGCTCCTTGAGGCAGGTATAATTTATCCCATTGCTGATAGCAGTGGGTAAGTCCTGTCCATTGTGTCCCTAAGAAGGGAGGTATTATTGTCGTTCCTAATGATAAAGATGAATTGATTCCTCAAAGAATTATTACAGGTTATAGGATGTTAATTGATTTCCGCAAATTAAATAAGGCCACTAAAAAGGATCATTACCCCTTACCTTTTATCGATCAAATTCTAGAAAGATTATCCAAACATACACATTTTTTCTTTCTAGATGGTTATTCTGGTTTCTCTCAAATACCTGTGTCAGCCAAAGATCAATCAAAGACCACTTTTACTTGCCCTTTTGGTACTTTTGCTTATAGACGTATGCCTTTTGGTTTATGTAATGCACCTGCTACCTTTCAAAGATGCATGATGGCTATATTCTCTGACTTTTTTGAAAAGATTTGTGAGGTTTTCATGGACGATTTCTCCGTCTATGGATCTTCTTTTGATGATTGCTTGAGCAACCTTGATCGAGTTTTGCAGAGATGTGAAGAAACTAATCTTGTCTTGAATTGGGAAAAGTGACACTTTATGGTTAATGAAGGTATTGTCTTGGGGCATAAAGTTTCTGAAAGAGGTATTGAAGTTGATAAAGCCAAGGTTGATGCTATTGAAAAGATGCCATGCCCCAAGGACATCAAAGGTATAAGAAGTTTCCTTGGTCATGCCGGATTTTATAGGAGGTTCATTAAGGACTTCTCAAAAATTTCTCGGGCTCTCACTAATTTATTACAAAAAGATATACCATTTGTCTTTGATGATGATTGTGTAGAAGCATTTGAAATACTTAAGAAAGCATTAATCTCTGGACCTATTGTTCAGCCACCTGATTGGAATTTACCCTTTGAAATTATGTGTGATGCTAGTGATTATGCTGGAGGTGCTGTTCTAGGGCAAAGAGTTGATAAGAAATTAAACATTATTCAATATTCTAGTAAAACCCTAGACAATGCTCAAAGAAATTATGCTACTACTGAAAAAGAATTCTTAGCAATTGTATTTGCTTGTGATAAGTTCAGACCTTATATTGTTGATTCTAAAGTAACTATTCACACTGATCATGCTGCTATTAAATATCTTATGGAAAAGAAAGATGCTAAACCTAGACTTATTAGATGGGTTCTCTTGCTACAAGAATTTGACTTACATATTGTTGATAGAAAGGGAGCTGAGAACCCCGTTGCAGACAACTTGTCTAGGTTAGAAAATGTTCTTGACGACCCACTACCTATTGATGATAGCTTTCCTGATGAGCAATTGAGTGTCATAAATGCTTCTCATACTGCTCCATGGTATGCTGATTATGCTAATTACATTGTTGCTAAGTTTATACCACCTACATACCAGCAAAAGAAAAAGTTCTTCTATGATTTGAGGCATTACTTTTGGGAGGACCCACATCTTTATAAAGAAGGAGTAGATGGTGTTATTAGACGTTGTGTACCTGAGCATGAACAGGAACAGATCCTACGCAAGTGTCACTCCGAAGCATATGGAGGACACCATGTGGAGATAGGACTGCACATAAGGTATTGCAATCTGGTTTTTATTGGCCTACTCTCTTCAAGGATGCCCGTAAGTTTGTCTTATCTTGTGATGAATGTCAAAGAATTGGTAATATTAGTAGACATCAAGAAATGCCTATGAACTATTCACTCGTTATTGAACCATTTGTTGTTTGGGGCTTTGCCTATATGGGACCTTTTCCTTCCTCTAATGGATATACACATATTTTTAGTTGTTGTTGATTACGTTACTAAGTGGGTAGAAGATATTCCAACTAGTAGTGCTGATCATAACACTTCTATTAAAATGCTTGAAGAAGTTATTTTTCCAAGATTTGGAGTCCCTAGATATTTAATGACTGATGGTGGTTCACATTTTATTCATGGTGCTTTCCGTAAAATGCTTGCTAAGTATGATGTTAATCATAGAATTGCATCCCCTTATCACCCTCAGTCTAGTGGTCAAGTAGAATTGAGTAATAGGGAGCTCAAATTAATTTTGCAAAAGACTGTTAATAGATCTAGAAAGAATTGGTCCAAGAAACTTGATGATGCATTATGGGCCTATAGAACTACATATAAAAATCCTATGGGTATGTCTCCGTATAAAATGGTTTATGGAAAAGCATGTCACCTACCTCTCGAACTAGAACACAAGGCATAGTGGGCTATTAAAGAGCTCAATTATGATTTTAAACTTGCCGGTGAGAAGAGGTTATTTGATATTAGCTCACTCGATGAATGGAGAACCCAAGCCTACGAAAATGCCAAGTTGTTTAAAGAAAAAGTTAAAAGATGGCATGATAAAAGGATACAAAAGCATGAGTTTAATGTAGGTGATTATGTATTGCTATACAACTCTCGTTTAAGATTTTTTGCAGGAAAACTTCTCTCTAAATGGGAAGGTCCTTACGTTATCGAGGAGGTATATCATTCCGGTGCCATAAAAATCAACAACTTCGAAGGCACAAATCCGAAGGTGGTGAACGGTCAAAGAATCAAACATTATATCTCAGGTAATCCCATAAATGTCGAAACCAATGTTATTGAAACCGTAACCCCGGAGGAATACATAAGGGACACTTTCCGGAACGTTTCAGACTCCAAAAAGGAATAGGTATGTGGTACGGTAAGTAAACCAACTCCAAAACTGTTTTAAGGCAATATTTCTCCATTTTGGAATATTTAGAAAAATAGAAAAATAAGAAGCAGTCCGGGATGGACACGAGGGATCCATGAGGGTGGAGGGCGCGCCCTACCCTACTGGGCGCAACCCCTACCTCGTGGGCACCTCGTGCGCTCTCCGGACTCCGTTTTCTTACACGTTACGTATTTTGGTCGGTAAAAATTCATTATATAATCTCCCAGGGGTTTTGACTCCTGTATCACGCAAATATCTCTTGTCTTTGTTTTAAGTTGTCCTGCTGCAGATAGAGCAACATGTCGTCCCAGGATTCGGAAGGAGAAAGCTATGTGGCTGATTACCTTGCAGATCCTAAGGTCTATGGGGATGTGGAGCATTGTGGTTGGACTTTGGAAGAAGAAGAGGACTATGAACCCAAGGGAAAGGAGGAGACGAGCTTAAATGAAGATGAAGTCCCACTACCTCAACATGGGGACATGCATGTGGAGTTCAAAAGGTCAAGCCTCCCGGGTAGAAAAAAGAAACCTAAGATCGAGTTTATCCCTTTTCTCCTCTTGAAGGAAAACAAGCAGGAACTATGCAAAAAGATACTGAGCCTGGAACAGGAGATCAAGGACCTAAGGGACCAAAATTCTGTCCTCAAGCGCAAATTAAGGAAGAAGCCTATGCCATCAACAAAACCATCACCTTCTCCACCAACCAAGAAGAATTGAGTATATGGTATGGGCACTCCCCTTGGCAACTGCCAAGCTTGGGGGAGTGCCCTGGTATCGTATCACCATCACTTTTATCTTTACCATTTTTCTTAGTTCGATCCTTTTGGTAATATCTTGATCTAGTAGAATAAAATTTCTTAGTATGATCTAGTTGTGAGTTTTGCTTTATAATTCCTCTATGTAATCGAGTCCGTGAGCTATATATATAATAAAGATTAGTGTTCAGTCAAGGGCTTGATTATTTTGCCATGATCCTAAGTGAATAAAAGAAAAGAGAAAGAAATAAAAGAAACAAAGAGATCATGTGGATCTTATGGGGAGTAATGAGCTCACATAGAAAAGTATGATGAATAAAAGTTGTTGAGAGTTGACAGGCATAGTTTTGGTCATCGTTGCAATTAATAGGAAGTAATAAAGAAAGAGAGGTCTTCACATATAAATATACTATCTTGGATATCTTTTATGATTGTGAACACTCATTAAAATATGACATGCTAAAGAGTTGACATTGGACAAGGAAGACAACGTAATGGGTTATGTTTTCTTACATTTGAGATAAATTATATTGTCATGGATCATACAACATGGTTGAGCTTGCCTTTCCCCCTCATGCTAGCCAAATTCATCGCACCAAGTAGAGATACTACTTGTGCTTCCAAATACCCTTAAACCAGTTTTGCCATGAGAGTCCACCATACCTACCTATGGATCGAGTAAGATCCTCCAAGTTGTCATCGGTGCAAGCAATAAAAATTGCTCTCTAAATATGTATGACTTATTAGTGTGGGGGAAAATAAGCTTTATACGATCGTGTGATATGGAAGAAATAAAAGCGACAGACTGCATAATAAAGGTCCATATCACAAGTGGCAATATAAAGTGACGTTCTTTCGCATTAAGATTTTGTGCATCCAACCATAAGAGCGCATGAAAACCTCTGCTTCCCTCTGCGAAGGGCCTATCTTTTACTTTTATCTTGCATAAGAGTCATGGTGATTGTCGGTGTCAAAACCGGCGGATCTCGGGTAGGGGGTCCCGAACTATGCATCTAAGGTGGATGGTAACAGGAGGCAGGGGGCACGATGTTTTACCCAGGTTTGGGCCCTCTTGATGGAGGTAAAACCCTACGTCCTGCTTGATTTATTCTTGATGATATGAGTAGTACAAGAGTTGATCTACCACGAGATCGGAGAGGCTAAACCCTAGAAGCTAGCCTATGGTATGATTGTATGTTGTCCTACGGACAAAAACCCTCCGGTTTATATAGACACCGGAGGGGGCTAGGGTTACACAAGGTCAGTTACAAAGGAGGAGATATACATATCCGTATTGCCTAGCTTGCCTTCCACACCAAGTAGAGTCCCATCCGGACACGAGACGAAGTCTTCAATCTTGTATCTTCATAGTCCAACAGTCCGGCCAAAGGATATAGTCCGGCTGTCCGGAGACCCCTAATCCCGGACTCCCTCAGTAGCCCCTGAACCAGGCTTCAATGACGATGAGTCCGACGCGCAGTGTTGTCTTCGGCATTGCAAGGCGGGTTCCTCCTCCGGATATACCATAGAAGAGTTCAAATAAAAGGATAGTGTTCGACCCTGCAAAACAAGTTCCACATATCTCCGCAGAGAGAATAATATTTCTACAAATCTAATCTGCTGACACGTTTTGGCAACATGACATTAAGCCATGGCCCGGTGATTATTCGACCCGTTTCCTTTATCTAGCCCCGCACATAACGCGAGGCAGTTTTTTGACACGTCTTGTCAAAGCAGAGATCGTGTCCCCCTTATTACGGGATTCTCATCAATACAGGCGTGGGTAACCCAACCGCGCCATTGATTACCGCGGTTGGGGATAAGCGACTTTTACCAGGCTAGTGGGGGCGCATAGTTTCGGTCGCCCTTATAAAGGGACAAGGTTTAACCTTTTTCTACCCACGCCTTCTTCCTCCTTGCTCATCCACTCTTGCGCACTCAAGCTCCAACGCCCAAGCCCACATCCTTCCCCTCAACCTTCTCCAATCATGTCCAGAGCGGGAGGCAAATGGATGGCTTCCTCCGTTACGGAGGGACACATCAAGAAGCTGCGCGGAGCCGGATACTTGGCCGCGAATATCACGCATCGGCTGCCCGCTGCGGGGCAGATCGTTCCTACCCCTGAACCTCACGAGAGGGTAGTCTTCCTCCACCACTTCCTCCGCGGACTGGGGTTTCCCCTCCATCCATTCGTTCGTGGTCTCATGTTCTACCGGGCTGAACTTCGTCCTCAACATTTTGGCGTTCATCATCATGTGTGAGGCTTTCCTCCGCATCCGGTCCCACTTCGGCCTGTGGTTAAAGACCTTCAATATCAAGCCGAAGGTGGTGGGCGGCCAACAAGCAGAATGCGGCGGAGCCATGGTGGGCAAGATGCCCAACGTTATATGGCTTGAAGGCTCCTTCGTGGAGACCATAAAGGGGTGGCAATCGGCTTGGTTCTGCATCACCAAGCCACGCGACGCCAAATGGGTGGCTGCCCCCAAGTTTCGATCTGGAATCCCCACACGGCTCACCTCTTGGAAAGAGAAGGGCCTGTCCTGGGGTTCATCGGTAGAGCTGGACGGACTCCAGAAATGTATCCGGAATATGGCCGGCAAGAAGCTCAAGCTTGTCAATATAGTCCAGGTCATGCTCATCCGCCGGATCCTGCCGTGCCAACAACGGGACTTCAACTTGTGGGAGTTTGACCCGGCCCACCACCAGACTCTGAGTGAGCTCTTCGACACGATGCACAAGGACGTCTGGAAAGTGTTGTTCAAGGGCGCCGAGGTCCCTCCCTCCCTCACCGAGGACCGCGGGCTAAGTGCGAAGCGCCAAGCGCATTCGGTGAGTTCTATACGTCCGGTAGGACATTTATTTCCCCTAGCTTAACCATGTGCGGGGTCTGAGCTCCATGCCTTTGACAGGACTGGGTGGAGACGTCGGGGCAGATCAACTATCCGGCCCCTCTACCCAAAGACACTATGGACTCTCTCCTGACGGAGATGCTGACTCCGGCTCCTTACAAGGTGCTAGAGAAGACCAAGAAGGCCAAGGGAACCCGAAAGAGTTCCCGACGCCAGGCGTTATCGGACTTATCATCCGATAACTCCGCGACGCACTCCTCCCCCGAAGACGAGGAGGAAGATGAAGATGCTCCCCCTCCAGTCGGGGGAGACAAGAAAAGGAAGGCCGCCCCAACCGGGGGGGGGCGAAGGGTCCAAGAAGGGAAGGACTCTCCTTCCGGACTTCTCCACCACCGCCGCCGAAGGCGAAGACGAGTGGCTGCTCAGGGCGAAGCCCCCAACGAAGTCATAAGTATTCATATGCCAGAGTAACTCCTAGCATACCTTTGTCGCACTGCCTCTCCTAAAGCCGAATTATGACTATGCAGACCTCCACGAGCCCGTATTGACGTATCGCCGGACGACTCCCTGGGCTCGTCAGATATGGATAGCGATCCACTTCCAACCGCCACCTCCCCTTGCCCTACGGACAACGCCGAGGTATTGTCTCAAGAGGCACCGGGTCAAGGGGAGACAGTCCCGAAGGCGCTTCAAGGCGACCTTCTGGACTCCGGGAGCAGAGGGAGGAAGGCTCCCGAGGGCTCCGAGTTCGGCCCTCAGCCGAACACCGCGCTGGAACCCTTAGTGGTTCCGGACTCGGGCAGGCGGCTTTCTTCCAAAAGGGGCAAGACGCATGTGCCACTGACCTCTGTCCATCCAGAGGCACTGGACAAGGGAGCACTTCGCAGCGCTTCCATCGACAAAGAGCACCGCACTATTATGAGTGCGGTGGTCCAGAAGGTTCAGTCCGCCAAGAGCGGACTGACTGAAGCCTGTGCCTGCCTTCTAACAGGCTTTGAGGTAAGTTTTTAAAATATGGGGAAAAATATTACCGCATAGACAATAGCCCCTGTTGCTCTGTTCGGTGTTCACAAAGAAAAGCTGAACAGAGGATCAAACAATATCGCAGGAGTCTAATATAAGTATGTCAATATGCGTATGCAGGCTTCGCTGCTGGCATCTGCCGCACTGACTGTGGAGGTCGCCGCACTAAAGCAGGACCTTAAAGTGTCCAAGGACGAGCTCGACCTTGCCAAGAGGCAGCTCGAGGAGAACAAAGGTAAGTAGTACCTAGTCTATGGATATGTATAAAAACAATGCGATTGCAAAATGACAGGATCATCGTAAATTTGCCAGGGGCCACGGCCGAGGTAGCGACCCTGAAGCAAGCGCTATCCAAGGCCGAAAACAAAGCGGCCAAGGAGCGCACCGAGCGGGAAAGGCATGAGGCACAGGTGGGCGAGGTGCAGCAAGAGCTCCATGCTCTCGTGACAAAGCACGAGGCGTTGGAGCTTGACTTGAAGACACAAGAGTCCGAGCTTGCTGCGACCCTCGAGAGCGCAAAGAATGCCAAGGCCGAAGCCCAAAAGGCCCTCCAGGAGATTGATGCGATGAAGAAGATAGCGGCGGGTAAGGCATTCTATATGCAAAGCAAGCATGTGAAAGTAAATTACTTGTTACTTACCCGAATCCGGAGCTCTCCAGGAGCATTCGCAAATTTGCCCCGCAGCGTGTCGGATGCCGCAACGTCTTACCAGGCCAAGGAGGGAAGCTCAACGGAGAAGTTGTTCTGGGCCCAATATACTGGGACCGAACACCCGGTGCCTATGAGCGACCAGCTAAATCAGCTGGTCGAGCTACACAAGGCGGCCGAACAGGCCATGAAGGGCTTTATAGTCTGGTTGTGGCCTAGCGACGCCCTTCCGAACAGCTACTTCGGCCTGGTGAGGCGGCTTGTGGATGCCTGCCCACGGCTGGAAGTCGTCAAGCGGTCCGTCTGCATCGAAGGTGCACGGCGGGCTTTCACCCGTGTGAAGGTGCAATGGGCCAAGCTAGACACCGTGAAGCTGATCAAGGAAGGGCCGCCGGAGGGCAAGGAGCATCGCCACCTCGAGATGTACTATGAGGGTGTCCTGAAGGGTGCCCGTCTCGTAGTGGACGAGTGTACCAAGGATACAATATTTGAGTAAACCCGCTCGTGTAATCCTGTATTCATGAAAACTTGTTCATATGCGCTATGCAACGCTTGTTTGAATTTAAAATATTACCTTCTATTTGGCTGTTTATCAAATCTGAGAGATGGCTAGTCGTCGGCTTCTGCCTCCATGCCACGAGTGCTGGGGTGTTCGGGATAAACCTGAGCACTCTTGTTCCCATTTTTGGGTCCTTCGAGGGAGGTGCTCAGCACAACGAACAAGGCAATCGGACTATAATGCCTTATCACTCTCACTTAGCCATAGAATTCTATAATTTTAAATTTCGCCGAAGCCCCTGGTGTTCGGAAGGCCGAACTCGGTGCGCGATACACGCCTTAAGTCTTTAAGGACTCGAAAACCTCTCGAACAGCGACCAGTCTCTCGCCTTATCATGACAGTTAGTTTTAGCTTTGTCTACTGAGGTGCTTAGCCTAGCAGAACCGGGGCACAATCGCAGTAGTTCTCCCAGTGCTAACTTAGCCGATATAGCGGAATATAAGGTACCAAAACATGGGAGCCGGGCAAACCCAACTATTGACCCAAGACATGATTCGGAGTTGATGCATATAATGCTATAAGTTCGGGGTGCCGCACTATTGAAAGTGTCTGGACTTCTCACGCCGTATTGTTGGGTATGCTTAAGCCCCTGGTGTATTGGCCGTACCAGAGTGTACGGGTGCTGGATGTCATGAATGAACATGTATATATAAAGAAGAATGCAATAATAGTCTTAATGCTATGCATTGTTTATTCAAAAAGGTGTGTTAAAGCAGAATGATACATGCAGTGCAATAAGCAAAAAGTAGGACTATGTCCCCTCCAAGGGCGAGCTGAAGAATAGTATTAAGGCAAGTATTACACTCGTTATCGTAATCCACCTGGGAGTTCTATGGTGTGACGTAGCTTTCTGCCTTCTTGGTTGCCGCATCATATGTTCGGCAATCATGCTGCCGGACCGGGTTTCCAGAGATTAAAGTCCTGAAAAGAAAAAAAAATTAACAAAACGGGAAGCCCCTAGTGCGGTTTAAGCCGCGTCTTGGGGCGTGTCGTAGTCATGCCCCCCTCCCCGCCTGTGCCCATCGTATTTTTAATGCGTAATTATGTACGCGTGGCACGAATTTCGCTGTTTGGCTTGGGCCGGGGTGGGGCCCGCATTGCTATGCGAGCTCGGAACGTGCCAGGCGGTCCTGTTGCTGATTACTCCGGGCGCGCTTGAAGGTGTTTGGGTCCTTAAACGCTGAACTAGTGGATTTCCTTAAGAGGCTGCTTTGCGCTTCCGCTGCGAGGGCCACAGTGTGCTCCTCCGTTCGGAGAGAGCGCTCTGTCTTTCCGTTAACTGTAATGACCCCCTGAGGTCCTGGCATCTTGAGCTTGAGGTAGGCATAATGCGGTACCACATTGAATCTCTCAAATGCGGTTCGCCCGAGCAGTGCATGATAACCACTGCAGAACGGGGCTATATCGAAGATTAACTCTTCGCTTCAGAAGTTATCCGGGGATCCGAAGACCACTTCCAGTGTGACTGAGCCTGTGCAATGGGCCTCTACACCTGGTATGACGCTTTAAAGGTCGTTTTTGTGGGTTTGATCCTTGAGGGGTCTATACCCATTTTGCGCATTGTGTCCTGGTAAAGCAGGTTCAGGCTGCTGCTGCCATCCATAAGGACTCGAGTGAGGTGAAATCCGTCAATGATTGAGTCTAGGACCAGTGCGGCGAATCCGCCATGACGGATACTAGTGGGGTGGTCCCTGCGATCGAAGGTGATCATACAGAAGGACCATGGGTTGAACTTTGGGGCGACTGGCTCCAACGCATATACGTCCCTGAGCGCACGCTTCCGCTCCCTCTTGGGGATGTGGGTTGCGTATATCATGTTCACCGTCCGCACTTGTGGGGCGAACCTCTTCTGTCCTTCGGTGTTTGGCTGCCGGGGCTCTTCCTCGTCATCGCTATGTGGCCCTGAAAGTGCGTTATATCGACTAGAGGGGGGGTGAATAGGCGATTTTTATGAAAGTCTTCAAAACGTGAGGGTTATGAAGACAAACAGTACAGATATGCCTATCACTTATGCAGCGGAAGTTAGATTACACTAGGCAAGCCATGGTCAAGTATTCAGTAGAGTGAATTCACAATGACAAGTAGCAGCAGTGTAATAAGGATCGGGTAGGAAGAAGTTATGAAGCCAATCAAATCATACAGTTATGTTGTGAAGACAAAAGATAGAGCAAGCATGCAATGGCTTCACAATGAATAACGGTAAGTTAAAAGGAAGTGAAGATGAAACCAGTGATACGTTGAAGACAATGATTTGTTGGACCAGTTCCAATTGCTGTGACAACTGTACATCTGGTTGGAGTGGCTAGGTATTTAAACCAAAGGACACCCAGTCCTGAACACGCAGCTCAGGACACCCAGTCCTCACCGTATTCTCCTTGAGCTAAGGTCACACAGACCTCGCCCAATCACTCTGGTAAGTCTTCAAGGTAGACTCCCAAACCTTCACAGACTTCGTTCACTTGCGATCCACAATTTCTCTTGGATGCTCAGAACGCGACGCCTAACCGTTTGGAGGATGCACAGTCCTCAAGTGTAATAAGTCTTCAGATCACTCAGACAAGAAGACTTAAGTGATGCCCAATTTACTCTGGCTCTGGGTGGTTAGGGCTTTTCTCCTCGCTAGGAATTTTCTCTCAAAGGCTTCGAGGTGGGTTGCTCTCAAACGACAAAAGCCGTGCACTGAAATCTGAGCAGCCAGCCGTTTATGGTGGTAGGGGGTGGACTATTTATAGCCACTGGGCAACCCGACCTGATTTGTCTGAAATGACCCTGGGTCACTAAGGAACTGACACGTGTTCCAACGGTCAGATTTCGAACTCACACGGCAACTTTACTTGGGCTACAAGTAAAGCTGACTTGTCCGACTCTGGACAAGATTTGCTCTCATAGTCTTCGCTTGAAGACATAGGATTTGAATTAGGCATCACTTCAGTCATTCTGACTGGTTCTCTTGGACCCCACTTAACAGTACGGTGGTTCCTATGACTCAACACAAATGAAATAAAACTACGAAGGATCTAAGTCTTCGAGTTCCATAGGCTTCACATGGTGTCTTCTCTTGTCATAATCTTCAATGTGAATATCTTCATGTACCACCATTGTCTTCAATGTCTTCATACATTTTTAGGGGTCATCTCTGGTAGTAAAACCGAATCAATGAGGGACTTCTACCTGTGTTATCCTGCAATTCTCACAAACACATTAGTCCCTCAACTAGGTTTGTCGTCAATACTCCAAAACCAACTAGGGGTGGCACTAGATGCACTTACAATCTCCCCCTTTTTGGTGATTGATGACAAACTAGTTGAAGTTTTCAACGGGGAACATAATTTGTGAAATTGTAAAGGAATTGTCTTCATAAGCTGCAAGGGCTCCCCCTGAAGATGTGCATATAAGTAATTTGCTTCTTGAATGCAAATGCACATGGCAGGTTGTACTTGTGGAGATCCACTTCAACTTATGATGACAATCCACTATGCATGTAAGAGTATACGAAGATAATGACATGCATAATGGAAAATGGACGTCTGCAGAATGATCTAAGCGCGGAATTTATCGTCGCACATGCGGAATTTATCTTCGCAAAACAGAGTGACAAACAGGTAGCAGACGACCATCAAGTCTAAGTGTTACAACTCAAAGAAGCAAATGTAGCAAAAATGGGAGTTGTAAGCACGAAGCAAAATGTAGCAAAATATAAAGGCACCCACCCATAGTGACCCGCTTGAAGACTATAAACATCATATGCATCATATGCTTCTCCCCCTTTTGTCAGTGATGACCAAAAAGGTTTGAAGACATAGAGTTTTCTACGCGTTCCCAGGCGCAGCAGGGTCGGTGGAGGTGTTTGGCGGTGCAGACAAGCTTGGTGCAAATTCGACGCACGCTGAAGGAGGTGGAGGTGATGTAGCGTCGTCTTCTTCTTCGATAATCCGTGCAGTCACCGTGGCAGCAGAGGAAGAGAACTCCGAATCTTCAAGTGATGGAGTTTTGCGCAGCATAGCCCTTCGAGGAGGCGTGGAGTCAAATTTGAAGCGCTCTGTGAAGCCATCCTCTTGAAGTTCAGCTTCAGGACACATCATTGTGAGTCCTTTCCAAGTGCGGCGACAGGTTTCATGTGCAACAAATGCATTCTTGGTTGCAAGATTTCTGATACGATTGACGTCCTCCATGATGCTTTTCATCTGCCTCTTGAGCCAGTCGTGATGCCTATCCTGCTTTTGGTGAAGAGCCACAAGAAGCTCTCGGTCGTTGAGGGAACGAGCACGCTTCTTGGGTCGCTGAGCAGCTGTGCTGTCAGTGGCTTCAGTAGATGCAGGTGCACGTGTGGTGCCAGCCAATGGATACACTCTGGAGATGGCTTCAACACCTTCAACATTCTGAGTGAAGCTCTGGTGTTCTGCATTCTGAAGACTTAATGGTTGCTTGGCAGCCTCAGGATATATAGCTTCAGCAGAGGTGTCCACATCTGGCAAGAAGATCCGATGGTTGCGGGCTAAGGGCTGATATGAAATCGCAGAGTGAAGCTTGATCAGCCTCATAACCCAAGGAGCATAAAACTTCAAGCCAAATAAATCTGAGCGGGATGCTGCAAGTTGGCGTATGAAGAAGTCCTGCGCATTGAAGCATTTGCCATGAAGGATATTGAATATCAGAGTCTTCATTGCACCGTCAATCTTGGCATGTGGAGAGTGTCCCTTGATGGGCCAGAGAGTCCGCCGGATGATGTGATATATGGTCCTGGGCAGGTACTCTAGGTCTTCAACGAAGAACTCAGTTGGATAGGGTGCATCATGGGGCAATGGCTTCATCATTGAGAGCATCTGACTCATATTTGGTTCAGGCCTCTGGAATATGCTCTCAATTGCTTCAGCATGTAGTTGACATCCTTCCTTGAAGAATTCGCCGGGAGTGGGCAGGCCGGTAAGCTCAATGATATCAAATGCATTGGCTTCATGATGGACATTGCCGGTCATCCACTCCAGGAACCAAGTCTTCGGATCTCTGTTGTACCTTTGATATGGAGGGTGGCATAGAATTGAAGCAGAAGCTCTTCATTCCAGTGCTCTTCATCTGTGATAAATGGCAGCAGACCCACTTGCTTGAAGCAATCCAGTGCTTCTTCCAGGCCGGGCAGACCAGCAACAGCTTCAACCTCAAGGCGCTTGTGCGGGAAGATGCGACCTTGGTTGTATAGGATGCATGAATAATAGCTGAGCTGTGGATAGCTCCAGAACCTATCTGATACAATCCATTCCCTTGAATAAGGGTTCTTGGAGCTGTTGAAGAACGTGTTATCTGCCCTGAAGCTATTGACGTTAAAGGAGCCAGGAGCTGATGCAGGACCTGGGAACCTTGGCAGTCGTGGGATCGGCTTCTGGACCTGAGGCCTGTGTGCGACATGATAGTTGAATTGGGGACCGGCAGCAGACTCAGGCACAGAAGTGTCAGGAGCAGTAGCTTCAGTGTCTTCTGAAGCTGTTGTTGGGGAGGGCTCCACATTGGCTTCGGTGTTGTTTGTGGCAGCCTCAACATTTTCAGCCTCCACTCGTGTAGTGGGAGGGACAAACTCAGGCACGTTCTCCTGGAGAACTGCTTCTTGTTGGAGCGGGGGAGTTGGAGCTTGTGGTACTTCTTCATTCTCTTCGGCTGATGCAGCCGGAATGTCTTCAGCCGAATCTTGAGGCCGTGGTCCCTTGCGAAGCCTGCGGAATGCAGACGACGGCTGTGGAGTTGGAGTGGGCTGGACCTCAGATTCTTCTTCTTGTGGGCGATCCTCCCATGACGCAGCTTGTGCGATTGGCGTCAAAGGACGACCAATGCTGATCAGTTCGCTTGTCTCAAGCCGAGGAAGGGCTGCATCATCTTGTACATTGTCTTGGTGACCAATGTCTTCAGCAGCGTTGGGGTCGGCTGCTGGAATGTCTTCAGCTTCAGGAGCCTCTGTGGGAGCAGGCTCATGAACTGTCAGCTGACGATCTGCGTCAGGATAGATGACAGAGAGAGGTTCAACCATCAAGGGCTCTATGGGAGCAGCCCGAGCTTTCTTGGTCTTGCGCTTCTTCTTGGTGGGGTCAGAAGGAGAGGCTTCAGAGTGTTTCCTCTTCCTCGCTTCAGCCTCTGCAGTCCGTGTCTTCTTGAGTTCTGAAGCGGTTGACCGGCTCTTTGGCTTCGAGCCAGTCGTAGCAGTGGGGAAGACAATCGGAACGGCTTCTTGTCTTGGTGCCTCTGGTTCAGCCACAGCAGGCTTCTTCTTCTTCTTCGCGGCCATCCTGGGGTCGATGCCGGGACGCCCAATTGCCTTGCGCTTCTCGGCCTCATTGTAGGCCTGCACACAGCGATCAGCCAGAGTCTTCATTCGCTCCCGCGAACCTTGAGCTTCTGCACGCTTTTTCAGAAAGTTTTCCTTTAGCTCGTGCAACATGATCTTAAAGTTCTTCACTTCTTGCACGCTGAGCTTGGCCATGTGGTTCTTGAACTGAGCCTTTTCAAAATCAATTTTCTGCTTCAGTTCAACAATGCGCTGGGCAATTGCAAGTTCTGAAGCAATAGCGCCTTGGAAGGCGACGCTGAGGCCTATGGGTAGCTACAGATCTTCGAAGCTTATGTTCGGTGAGGCAAACCATTCATCGATGAAGTTGTGGATGATGGCGACATCAAACAGAGGCAGATTGTTGAAGATTTCAGCCTCTTCCTTGCTCTTGATGAGCTGCTCAAGAGCGTCATCTCCAAGATCTTCATCGCTTAACAGATCAATGGTTTCGCTGCACAGAATGGCAGCAGCTGTGAGCTCTTTGCCTGTGTGTGGCTGAGGCTTCTTGGCTTCCTGGGGCTTGGAGACTCGTGATAAGTCTTCAGACTGCACACTGGCTTCAGGAGGTGCAGTTGCCAATGGCTTCGCTCTTGAGATTTTGGGTGAAGGGGCCGGCTTTGAAGCTTTTGGCTTCTTCATCTGCTTTGGCTTCGGCGCAGCAGGCGCGTCATCAGACTTAGTGTCTGCTGGAGGGTCATTCACGGCAGTCCCTTGGACTAGGATGCGGGTGATGAGGCCTGCAAGATTGGCATACGGACCGATGATATTGGGTTCGGCGTCGCGTGTGCCATCCGCCCTTGGAGAGGAGGGACCAGGGTTGAAGTCTAACCCCAACTTCTTCTTGTTTTGCTTCGCAGAGTTCTGGGCAAACTGGAAGTTGCGCTTGAACAGATTGTCATCGCGACACCAGAGGAGTGATGACGGATGTGCTTCAGCTGGCTGTGGTCCTCGGACCATGCATGGCTAGAAGCCTTGAGCAATGGCTTCGTCTCTGGACCTGGGTACGAGATTTTTGTATAGTACGTCTCCCCATGGTCTCTCGATGGCGCACTTCTCCGCATACTCCTGAGTGACGAAGCGGTAGTGGAACCATTGTTCTGCCCAATATCTTTGAATCCATTGGATTCGAGTCTTGCGCTGACCATAGTTCTCTTCAGGATCTGTTTTGTACATCTCTGCTAGTTCATCAGGCAGATCTTTGGATGTTTCCCCACATCTCTGTCTGCCCCCCTTCCTTGCTGCTGTTTCTGAAGCCATAAACCTTAACTTGGAAGGCTTCAAGATGTTCAAAGGCTTCAAAGGCTTCCGTTTGCTTGACCAACAGGAACTGGCTTCAGGAGAGTTGATGTGATGCTGTAAATACTCTGCAAATGAATGCAGACTATGAGAACCAAAGGATTCTCCCACGGACATGTACCTGTGACAGCATTAAGGTGCGAGGGAAGGGGAAGAGGTCATATGCATTCTCAGAAGATTTTGAAGATAAATCGGTTTAGAAGACATTGACATCAGCGTGCGAAGACATTCACTCCTAGAAAAGAAGTTGGTTCCAGATTTGTACGAACCCACAGATCAGTACAAGTGAGGAATCTAACTACTTCATGAAGCACAAGTGAATATACTAGGCAAGTTATGAGATGCAGACTGAGAGAGATCTAACTTGTGTGAACAGAAACTTCTTATGGCAGAAAGTGACCGAACTATAGGATCAAAAGAGGCTGTAAAAAGAGGTTTTATTTACCACACTTGGAACTGCTAGACGGAGTGGGAGATGAGGCCGAGCAGTTCGATCCTCCGTGCCCTAACTTGGCGACGGAAGACACCTACGGTGACGGCGGAGAGAACGATGTCCGCGGTCGGCGTGAAAACGCCGTCGGAGAGGTTGCGGCAGTGAAGCACTTCGTCGCCAGCGTCGTCGAGAGATAGCGGTGGCGCTAGGGTTCGTTCGAGGGTGGAAGAAGAGATAATGACCACGGTGAATCGTGTATTTATAGGGATAGAGGCGGCACTGCGCTATTACACAGGTGCCCCTGGCGATTCGCATCTGAACAGCATGTGTCCACCATGTGGAATATCGGGGGCAGTTCCACATCCCACGCACGCCTGGATTGTCGGGTGGTCGTTCCTACTTCTCCGGATTTCTTGTGGATGAATGAGCATTGAAAACGGTTTTAAAGTTTGTCTCTATGTCTTCTGCTGACAAGGACACAGAGAAGACATTCGACAGTTTCAATAGAATGCATATGACTTGGAGAGATAGAATTTGAGATAGAGAGCATAGAGAGGTTAGGGTCCGATCACATTCACTTAGTTCAAAAAATTCAAACAAGACATAGCTATAAGTGAATGCTATTGAGGACAGAACACTAATATATATATATATATATATATATATATATATATATATATATATATATATATAATCCATGTAGTGAAGATAATCATGAAGACATGTAGAGATTGAAGCCAAACCAAATGTGAAGACATTGCAAGGTAACGCCATGAGTGAAACACTTCAAAATAGAATGTTTGGTGGTGGCGTTACCCACCGTATAGGAAGTATTAGACTCAGACACGGCGCACAATTATCGTGGCGCTCTGAAGTCAATTTCCACATTAATGTATTCACACTTAGAGTGTATGTCTTCATTGATTGAAGATATACATTACTTCATGTGTTGCACATCTAAGTCATCAATATGCAAAAGTGTTAGGATGTGTGCCTGATCACAGGACATTTGAGGATTCCAAGATATTTAGCTCACACCATAACTTGCAAAATCTCTTCTCATCCAAGGGCTTGGTGAAGATATCTGCCAATTGCTCTTCAGCGTTGACGTGTATGATATCAATATCTTCCTTTGCAACATGATCTCTGAGAAAGTGATGACGAATTTCAATGTGCTTTGTCTTCGAGTGCTGAACTGGGTTGTTGGCGATCTTGATGGCGCTTTCGTTGTCGCAGTAAAGTGGCACTTGCTTCAGATGAATGCCATAGTCCTTGAGAGTTTGCTTCATCCACAGAAGCTGAGCGCAGCAAGATCCAGCAGCAATGTATTCAGATTCAGCAGTGGAGAGGGATACACAGTTCTGCTTCTTTGAAGACCAACATACAAGTGATCGGCCTAGAAAGTGACATGTGCCTGACATAGACTTCCGATCAACCTTGTCACCAGCATAATCAGCATCCGAGAATCCAACCAGATCAAACTCTGAGCCCTTTGGATACCATAATCCTAGAGTTGGGGTGTGAGCCAAAAATCGAAGAATTCGCTTCACAGCTAAGTGATGCGACTCCTTTGGTGCCGCTTGAAATCGAGCACACATGCAAACACTAAGCATAATATCTGGCCTAGATGCACATAAATAAAGCAAAGAACCAATCATGGAGCGGTATACCTTTTGATTGAACTCTTTACCATTGTCGTCGGGACCCAGATGATGTTTAGCTGCCATTGGTGTTGTGAAGCCTTTGCAGTCTTGCATACCGAACTTCTTCAGGCACTCTTTAAGATATTTCTCTTGAGATATGAAAATGCCGTTGCGTTGTTGCCGTATTTGAATACCGAGGAAGAACTTCAGCTCCCCCATCATGGACATTTGATATTGCTCTTGCATCATATAGCCAAACTCTTCACTGTACTTCTGATTGGTGCAGCCGAAGATAATGTCATCCACATATATTTGGCACACAAACAGTTCACCATCATATGTCTGTGAAGAGAGTGGGATCTAGGGAACCAGGTATGAAGCCTTTGCTCTTCAGGAAGTATTTTAGTGTGTCGTACCAGGCCCGAGGGGCTTGTTTGAGGCCATACAGTGCCTTATTGAGCTTGTATACCATGTCAGGATGTTTTGGATCTTCAAACCCTGGTGGTTGTGCAACATACACTTCTTCTTCAATCTTGCCATTGAGAAAGGCACTCTTCACATCCATTTGATACAGAATTATGTTGTGATGATTTGCATAGGCCAGCAGTATACGTATGGCTTCAAGTCTAGCCACAGGAGCAAAGGTTTCATCGAAGTCAATGCCTTCCACTTGAGTATATCCTTGAGCAACGAGGCGAGCTTTGTTTCTGACGATCTGACCATGCTCATCTTGCTTGTTGCGGTATATCCATTTGGTGCCTATTATGTTATGCTTCCGTGGATCAGGACACTTAACCAGTTCCCATACATTGTTCAGCTCAAACTGTTGAAGCTCTTCTTGCATTGCTTGAATCCATTCAGGTTCCATAAAGGCTTCTTCAACTTTCTTGGGTTCTGAAATTGAGACGAATGCGAAGTGCCCACAGAAATTTGCCAGTTGAGTTGCCCTTGAACGAGTGAGTGGACCAGGTGCATTGATGTTGTCAATTATTCTGTCAATCTACACTTCATTGGCAACACGAGGATGTACAGGGCGAAGACTTTGCTCTTGCTGATCTGTGTTGTCGTTGGGAGGAATGTCTTCAGGCTGAGCATTATCTTCATGTGGATCTGGTGCTGAGATGATAAGTTCTTCTTCAGGATGAGCTTCAGAAGGTACAATTTCTCCGGTTCCCATAAGCTTGATTGATTCACTAGCTGGAACTTCATCTAGCACATTTGGCAGTTGCTCTCTTTGTGAACCATTGGTTTCATCGAACCGCACATCCACTGTTTCAACCACTTTGTAGTGAAAGAGATTGAAGACTCTGTAGGAGTGCGAATCCTTTCCATATCCAAGCATGAAGCCCTCATGTGCTTTTGGTGCAAACTTTGAGGTGTGGTGTGGGTCCTTGATCCAGCATCTTGCGCCAAATACTCTGAAGTAACTGACATTTGGCTTCTTGCCAGTTAGGAGTTCATAAGATGTCTTGTTCAGAAGCTTGTGAAGATAAACACGGTTGATTGTATGGCATGCAGTGTCAATGGCTTCAGGCCAGAATTTTCTTAGAGTCTTGTATTCATCTAGCATTGTTCTGGCCATCTCAATGAGTGTTCTGTTCTTGCGTTCGACGACGCCATTCTGCTGTGGCGTGTACGGAGCTGAGAATTCATGTGTGATGCCCAAAGTATCAAGATATGTATCAAGGCCAGTGTTCTTGAATTCAGTGCCATTGTCACTTCTGATGTGCTTTATCTTGGCGCCATAATTGTTCATAGCTCGACTGGCGAAGCGTCTGAAGACATCCTGCACTTCAGTCTTGTAAAGAATTATGTGCACCCAAGTATATCTGGAATAATCATCAACAATGACAAAGCCATAGAGGCAAGCAGTAGTGGAAAAGGTTGAGTAGTGAGTGCGACCAAAAAGATCCATGTGAAGTAGTTCGAAGGGTTGAGTAGTGGTCATGATTGTCTTCGAGGGATGTTTTGCCCTCGTCATCTTCCCTGCTTCACAGGCACCGCATAAGTGATCTTTCTTGAACTTGACGCCCTCGATGCCTATGACATGCTTCTTCTTTGCAAGGGCGTGGAGGTTCCTCATGCCAGCATGCCCAAGCCTTCAAAGGCACACTGCAAGTTGTGGCCCTACTGAGAAATCTACCACATACAGATCATCTTTCCGATACCCTTCAAACACTAGAGACTTGTCAGATTCCATTAGTACCAGGCAACGATATTTTCCAAATATTACGACCATGTTCAAATCGCAAAGCATTGAGACAGACATTAAGTTGAAGCCAAGGGATTCAACAAGCATGACTTTATCCATGTGTTGATCCTTTGAGATTGCAACTCTACCTAGACCCAATACCTTACTTTTACCAGTGTCAGCAAATGTGATGTGGCTCTTGTCAGATGGACGTAAGGTTGAGTCCATAAGAAGGCTTCTTTTGCCAGTCATGTGATTTGTACACCCACTGTCAATAATCCATTCTGAAGACACTGGTGTCGTACCCTACAGTGCAGTTAGGGGGATAGGCTTCACGAAGAGAATTGTGAAGCAAAAACACTTGACGAACCAGTGGGTTATGAAAACTTAGATCCAGGTTAGGACTAATAGGGAGAGTAGCATGCGATTCAGGAACGAAATACATAGTGATGCCATTCGGGCATTTGATCTTGCGCCCCACAAGATTTTTAAGGTCCCCAGCAATAGCGTCAGAAGATTTTGGTTTTCTGCTGGAGACCTTTCCCTGCAAAAGAGAGTTAAGCTTTCTTAACCACCCACATCTTCAAGGGTGGCTTAGAAGCAATAAGTCTAAGTGCAGCATCTGAGAATTTTGGCTTTGGAGCCCTAGCAAACAGTCTAGCAGGAGGACAATAGTACTCATAAGAATAGGCAGAATAGTTCTTGTTCATATGAACATGGCGGTTTGATGAACCGTTCTCATATTCATATGCCTGAGTATGGTTTCCCTGCAAAACATTTGTGTTAGTGCGACTCTAGTGAGTCCTTTGTCCGTATGAAGCCTTTGGACCGTATGAAGCCTTTGGTCTGAGGTTTGTCTTCTTCATGTGAGGTGTCATGAAGACATTCACAGGAAGATTTTCCAGACATGTTTTCGGAACCCAGATCTTCTTCATAGGCGGTCCATTCTTGCAGTTAGTACCAATGTACCTGGCAAATACTTCACCATTCTGATTCTTAAACAGTTTATAGTTTGCATCAAAGGATTCATCAATGATAATGGGGTTAGCACAAGTGAAGCCAGATAGATTGGATGGATCTGCTAAGGATTCCTTTGCAGCAACCCATGTGGTTTTGGGGTACTGCTCAGGTTTCCAGTAAGAGCCATCTGCATTAATTTTCCTCACGAACCCAACACCCTCTTTCCTAGGGTTTCGGTTCAGGATCTGCTTCTTGAGGACATCACATAATGTCTGATGTCCTTTGAGACTTTTGTACATCCCTGTTTCAAGCAATGTCTTCAACCTAGCATTCTCATCAGCAATAGCAGTGGTATCCTCAGCAGAGGGGTTAGTTACCACTCCAACAGTTGAAGATATTACAACAGCAGTAGCAGTGGAACATTCAGCAACAGAAGTAGCATTATCACGCTCAATGCATTTAAGGCATGGTGGTTCAAATCCTTCCTGAGCGGAACTGATCTGTTCGGCGCAAAGTGACTCGTTTTCCTTTTGAAGGTCTTCATGAGCCGCTCTCAATTTCTCAAGTTCTTGCTTCCTTTGAAGATAATCATAGGAAAGCTTTTCATGAGTAGTTGAGAGAGTATCATGACGATCTTCAAGTTCCTGATGCTTAACGTGAAGATTTTTTATGTCTTCAATTAAGGATTCAGATCGAGTCATTTCAGCACCCAACAGATCATCGCTTCTGTCTAATAGTTTTTGAATATGTTCCATGGCTTTCTGTTGTTCAGTTGCAATTTTAGCAAGTGTTTTGTAGCTGGGCTTTGAATCACAATCAGAATCATCGTCACTAGATGTTTGATAGTGAGTAGTGCGTGTGTTTACCTTGGCACCGCGTGCCATGAAGCAGTAGGTAGGAGTGGAGTCGTCCTTGTCATTTGCATCGGTGTTGGTGATGAAGTCATTGTCTTCAGTGTTGAAGATGGACTTGGCGACGTATGCGGTAGCCAGACTCGCAATGCCAGAATCAGACTCCTCCTCAGACTCCACCTCTACCTCCTCAGAAGTAGACTCCTCCTCTGAGTCCATTTCCTTGCCAACAAACGCACGTGCCTTGCCAGATGAGCTCTTCTTGTGTGATGAAGACTTTGAGGAAGACTTGGAAGAAGACTTTGAGTATTTCTTCTTCTTGTTGTTATCAGAATCATATTCCTTGCTCTTCTTCTTCTTTCTGTTCTCATTGTCCCACTATGGACATTCAGAGATGAAGTGTCCAGTTTTCTTGCACTTGTGGCATGTTTTCTTCTTGTAGTCATGAGCAGATGCTTCATCATTCCTTGAGCTTGATCGTGAAGACTTTCTAAAGCCTTTCTTCTTGGTGAATTTCTGGAACTTCTTCACTAGCATTGCAAGTTCCCTTCCAATGTCTTCAGGATCATCAGAACTGCTGTCAGATTCTTCTTCAGATGAGGACACAGCTTTTGCCTTCAGGGCACGAGTTCGCCCATAGTTTGGACTGTAGATATCTCTTTTCTCAAAAAGCTAAAACTCATGTGTGTTGAGCCTCTCAAGTATGTCAGACGGATCGAGTGTCTTGAAATCAGGACGCTCTTGAATCATCAGGGCTAGGATGTCAAACGAACTATCAAGTGATCTCAGCAGCGTCTTGACGATTTCATGTTTGGTGATCTCAGTGGCGCCGAGGGCTTGAAGCTCATTTGTGATGTCAGTGAGCCGGTCAAATGTGTGCTGGACATTCTCATTGTCATTTCGCTTGAAGCGGTTGAAGAGGTTGCGAAGAACACTGATTCTCTGATCTCTCTGGGTTGAGATGCCTTCATTGACTTTGGAGAGCCAGTCCCAGACCAGCTTGGATGTCTTCAAGGCACTCACACGGCCGTACTGTCCCTTGGTCAGATGACCACAGATGATATTCTTGGCAGTAGAGTCCAGTTGAGTGAACTTCTTGACATCAGCAGCAGTGACACCTTCTCCAGCCTTGGGAATGCCGTTTTCGACGACATACCATAGGTCGACGTCAATGGCTTCAAGATGCATGCGCATCTTATTCTTCCAGTAGGGATATTCAGTTCCATCGAAGACGGGGCACGTAGCGGAGACTTTGATTATCCCTGCAGTCGACATAGCTAAAACTCCAGGTGGTTAAACCGAATCACACAGAACAAGAGAGCACCTTGCTCTGATACCAATTGAAAGTGCGTTATATCGAATAGAGGGGGGTGAATAGGCGATTTTTATGAAAGTCTTCAAAACGTGAGGGTTATGAAGACAAACAGTACAGATATGCCTATCACTATGCAGCGGAAGTTAGATTACACTAGGCAAGCCATGGTCAAGTATTCAGTAGAGTGAATTCACAATGACAAGTAGCAGCAGTGTAATAAGGATCGGGTAGGAAGAAGTTATGAAGCCAATCAAATCATACAGTTATGTTGTGAAGACAAAAGATAGAGCAAGCATGCAATGGCTTCACAATGAATAACGGTAAGTTAAAAGGAAGTGAATATGAAACCAGTGACACGTTGAAGACAATGATTTGTTGGACCAGTTCCAGTTGCTGTGACAACTGTACGTCTGGTTGGAGTGGCTAGGTATTTAAACCAAAGGACACACAGTCCCAGACACCCAGTCCTGAACACGCAGCTCAGGACACCCAGTCCTCACCGTATTCTCCTTGAGCTAAGGTCACACAGACCTCGCCCAATCACTCTGGTAAGTCTTCCAGGTAGACTCCCAAACCTTCACAGACTTCGTTCACTGGCGATCCACAATTTCTCTTGGATGCTCAGAACGCGACGCCTAACCGTCTGGAGGATGCACAGTCCTCAAGTGTAATAAGTCTTCAGATCACTCAGACAAGAAGACTTAAGTGATGCCCAATTTACTCTGGCTCTGAGTGGTTAGGGCTTTTCTCCTCGCTAGGAATTTTCTCTCAAAGGCTTCGAGGTGGGTTGCTCTCAAACGACAAAAGTCATGCACTGAAATCTGAGCAGCCAGCCGTTTATGGTGGTAGGGGGTGGACTATTTATAGCCACTGGGCAACCCGACCTGATTTGTCCGAAATGACCCTGGGTCACTAAGGAACTGACACGTGTTCCAACGGTCAGATTTCGAACTCACACGGCAACTTTACTTGGGCTACAAGTAAAGCTGACTTGTCCGACTCTGGACAAGATTTGCTCTCATAGTCTTCGCTCGAAGACATAGGATTTGAATTAGGCATCACTTCAGTCATTCTGACTGGTTCTCTTGGACCCCACTTAACAGTACGGTGGTTCCTATGACTCAACACAAATGAAATAAAACTACGAAGGATCTAAGTCTTCGAGTTCCATAGGCTTCACGTGGTGTCTTCTCTTGTCATAGTCTTCAATGTGAATATCTTCATGTACCACCATTGTCTTCAATGTCTTCATACATTTTTAGGGGTCATCTCTGGTAGTAAAATCGAATCAATGAGGGACTTCTACCTGTGTTATCCTACAATTCTCACAAACACATTAGTCTCTCAACTAGGTTTGTCGTCAATACTCCAAAACCAACTAGGGGTGGCACTAGATGCACTTACAGGCCCCTTATCTTTGTTTTCGGCATTTAACTTGTCGGCCTGCTTGAATACCCAACAATCCCTATTGGTGTGGTTGGCTGGCTTGTCGGGGGTGCCGTGTATTTGACACGAGCGATCGAGTATGCGGTCCAAACTGGACGGGCCCGGAGTGCTTCTTTTAAATTGGTTTTTCCGCTGACCGGGTTTAGAGCCTTTGAATCCGGCATTGACCGCCGTATCCTCGTTATTGTCACTGTTAATGTGGCGCTTATGTTTGTTGCGACGTGACCTGCCATTGTCGTCCTTGGTATCCAAAGTACCACGGTTCTTTGATATGTTATTACTATGAGCCAGCCAGCTGTCTTCTCTCGCACAAAAGCGGGTCATGAGTGTCGTGAGGGCTGCCATAGATTTCGGCTTTTCCTGACCAAGGTGTCGGTCTAGCCATTCGTCGCGGATGTTGTGTTTAAAAGCTGCTAGGGCCTTTGCATCCGGACAGTCGACGATTTGATTTTTCTTTGTTAGGAACCGTGTCCAGAATTTCCTGGCCGATTCCTCTGGCTGCTGAATTATATGGCTCAGGTCATCGGCGTCTGGTGGTCGCACATAAGTGCCCTGAAAGTTGTCGAGGAATGTGGCTTCCAGATCTTCCCAACAGCCAATGGACTCTGCTGGCAAGCTGTTGAGCCAATGCCGAGCTGGTCCTTTAAGTTTGAGTGGGAGGTATTTGATTGCGTGTAGGTCATCACCGCGGGCAATGTGGATGTGCAGGAGGAAATCCTCGATCCATACCGCATGATCTGTCGTGCCTTCGTATGATTCTATCTTTACGGGTTTGAAACCCTCTGGGATTTGATGATCCATTACTTCATCTGTGAAGCATAAGGGGTGTGCGGCACCTCTGTACTGGGCTATATCGCGACGTAGCTCCAATGAGTCTTGCCCGCTGTGTTTGGCCCGGCTGGATTTACTTTTACTGTATCTGGCGTGACGTTTATCGTCTCGCATAGTGGCGCGCCCTCGTGATCCGTAGATCGACCTTGCATGTTTTGCTTTGTCCTCCAATACGTCTCGCAGGTCCGGCGTATTTCCCCATGCCTTTTTATTTAAATGGCGTCGGGGTGCAGGCTGAGCTTTTGGCTGGAATGCCTCTCTATCGCGGCCATGAGGTGGCCGATCAGCCGCGTCATACGCTTATTCCTCCAGTCGGGGTAGCAACCTGCATTTTGGGTAACTCTTGGAGGGGCGTTCGAGTTTATATTCCTCGGCCGTGAGGACTTCAGTCCATCTGTCAGCTAGCAGATCTTGATCAACTTCAAGCTGCTGCTGCTTTTTCTTAAGACTATTTGCCGTGGCTATAAGCCGGCGCTTGAAGCGCTCTTATTCGACAGGATCCTCTGGCACGACGAATTCGTCATCGTCGAGGCTTGCCTCGTCTTCCGAGGGGGGCATGTAATTATCATCCTCCGCCTCTCCATCTGCCGCTCTCTCTGGAGGGCTGGCATCTCCATCCTCCTGTCCTAGATCGTGCTGGAGGGGATTGTTGCCATCTTCGGCACTATCCGGAGTGTTATTATCTCCTGTGCCGGTATCACTACTTTTGCTTTGGCGGGACTTAGAGCGGCGCTGCTGACATCGGTGCTTGGGTTGCTTCTTGGAGGGGTCATCCTCCGCTGTCTCGTCGCCATTGCCTTCTATGGGCGTGTCCACCATGTATATATTGTATGATGAGGTGGCTGTCCAGTGCCCTGTGGGCAGTGGTTCCTCTTCGTCTCCCGCATCGTCGTCCATACCATCGATGTCTTCGGAGTCGAAGTCGAGCATGTTGTTTAAGTCGTCGACGGTGGCTACTAAGTGGGTGGTGGGTGGGCAGTGAATTTCTTCGTCATCCGCATCCCAATCCTGCCGGACATAGTTCGGCCAGGATCCTCCCGACAAGGAGAGAGACCTTAATGAGTTCAGTATGTCGCCAAAGGGCGAGTGCTGAAAAATATCCGCGGAGGTAAACTCCATGATCGGCGCCCAATCGGATTCTCTAGGAACGGGCGCAGGCGGTTCGGAGTCCGTGGCCGGAGAAGGATCCGGCAGTCTGACAACACGACTCTCGTGCAGGGTAAGGTCGATGTTCGGCTCGATCGCCGCTGAGGGTAAGGCCTCCGTGGCGGGGTCCATCCACCCGTCCATGGACGGCGCAACTGGCTCCGAATTGAGGGTCGGAGCGGCTGCTGGTGCGATCTCCTGAACACTGTCTGATGGTAGAGCTAAATCGTACTCATTGCGACCGCGTGACGCACATGGCAGAGCCTCGAATCCATCGAAGATCAAGTCTCCGCGGATATCGGCCGTGTAGTTTAAGCTTCCAAACCTGACCTGGTGGCCAGGGGCGTAACTTTCGATCTGCTCCAGATGGCCAAGCGAGTTGGCCCACAGTGCGAAGCTGCCGAACACAAAGATCTGTCCGGGGAGAAAAGTCTCACCCTGGACTGCATCGCTATCGATGATCGTAGGAGCCATTAAGCCTAACGACGACGACATAGAGTACCTCTCAATGAAAGCACCAATGTCGGTGTCAAAACAGGCGGATCTCGGGTAGGGAGTCCCGAACTGTGCGTCTAAGGCGGATGGTAACAGGAGGCAGGGGACACGATATTTTACCCAGGTTCGGGCCCTCTTGATGGAGGTAAAACCCTACGTCCTGCTTGATTTATTCTTGATGATATGAGTATTACAAGAGTTGATCTACCACGAGATCCGAGAGGCTAAACCCTAGAAGCTAGCCTATGGTATGATTGTATGTTGTCCTACGGACTAAAGCCCTCCGGTTTATATAGACAGCGGAGGGGGCTAGGGTTACACAAGGTCGGTTACAAAGGAGGAGATATACATATCCGTGTTGCCTAGCTTGCCTTCCACGCCAAGTAGAGTCCCATCCAGACACGAGACGAAGTCTTCAATCTTGTATCTTCATAGTCCAATAGTCCGCCAAAGGATATAGTCCGGTTTTTCGGAGACCCCTAATCCCTGACTCCCTCAGTGATCTTCACCCTTCCTTTTTTACATTTTATCCTTTGGCAAGCACAGTATGTTGGAAAGATCCCGGTATATATGGCTAATTGGATGTGAGTTTTCATGAACTATTATTGTTGACATTACTCTTGAGGTAAAACATTGGGAGGCAAAACTATAAGCCCCTATCTTTCTCTGTGTTCGATTAAAACTCCAAACCCATAAGTATTGCGTGAGTGTCAGAAATTGTGAAAGACTATATGATAGTTGAGTATGTGGACTTGCTGAAAAGCTCTTATACATTGACTCTTTCCTATGTTATGATAAATTGCAATTGCTCCAATGACTGAGATTATAGTTTGTTAGTTTTCAATGAAGTTTACGATACATACTTGAAATTGTGATTGAATTATTACTCTAGCATAAGAAATCATATGATAATAATTATATAAGTTGCTATTCTAAGAATGATCATGATGCCCTCATGTCCATATTTTATTTTTATCGACACCTCTATCTCTAAACATGTGGACATATTTTTCGATTTCGGCTTTCGCTTGAGGACAAGCGAGGTCTAAGCTTGGGGGAGTTGATACGTCCATTTTGCATCATGCTTTTATATCGATATTTATTGCATTATGGGTTGTTATTACACATTATGTCACAATACTTATGCCTATTCTCTCTTATTTTACAAGGTTTATATAAAGAGGGAGAATGCCGACAGCTGGGATTCTGGGCTGGAAAAGGAGCAAATATTAGAGACCTATTCTGCACAGCTCCAAAAGTCCCAAAACTTCACAGAAGACATTTTCAAAATATATAAAAAAACTAAGCGCAAGAAGTTCACCAGGGGGGCACACCATGCCCACGAGGGTGGGGGGCGCGCCCCCCTACCTCGTGGGCCCCCTGGTGGCCCTCCGATGTCCATCTTCTGCTATATGAAGTCTTTCGATGAGAAAAAAATGATAAGCCATCTTCTCGGACGAAACTCCGCCGCCACGAGGCGGAACCTTGGCGGAACCAATCTAGGGCTCTAGCGAAGCTGTTCTGCCGGGGAAACTTCTCTCCGGGAGGGGGAAATCATCGCCATCGTCATCACCAATGCTCCTCTCATCGGGAGAGGGCAATCTCCATCAACATCTTCATCAGCACCATCTCCTCTCAAAACCCTAGTTCATCTCTTGTATCCAATTCTTGCCTTCAAGTCCGGGATTGGTGCTAGTAGGTTGCTAGTAGTGTTAATTACTCCTTGTAGTTGATGCTAGTTGGTTTATTTGGTGGAAGATCATATGTTCAGATCCTATATGCATATTAATACCCCTCTGATTATGAACATGAATATGCTTTGTGAGTAGTTACGTTTGTTCCTGAGGACATGAGCGAAGTCTTGCTATTAGTAGTCATGTGAATTTTGTATTCGTTCGATATTTTGATGAGATGTATGTTGTCTCTCCTCTAGTGGTGTTATGTGAACATCGACTACATGACACTTCACCATTATTTGGGCCTAGAGGAAGGCATTGGGAAGTAATAGGGAGATGATGGGTTGCTAGAGTGACAGAAGCTTAAACCCTAGTTTATGCGTTGCTTCGTAAGGGGCTGATTTGGATCCATATGTTTCATGCTATGGTTAGGTTTGCCTTAATACTTCTGTTGTAGTTGCGGATGCTTGCAACAGAGGTTAATCATAAGTGGGATGCTTGTCCAAGTAAGGATAGTACCCAAGCACCGGTCCACCCACATACCAAATTATCAAAGTACTGAACGTGAATCATATGAATGTGATGAAAACTAGCTTGATGATATACCCATGTGTCCTCGGGAGCGCTTTTCTGTATATAAGAGTTTGTCTAGGCTTATCCTTTGCTACAAAAAGGATTGGGCCACCTTGCTGCACTTTATTTACTTTTGTTACTTGTTGCTTGTTACAAATTATCCTATCACAAAACTATCTGTTACCACTTATTACAGTACTTGCAGAGAATACCTTGCTGGAAACCGCTTATCATTTCCTTCTGCTCCTCGTTGGGTTCGACACTCTTACTTATCGAAAGGACTACGATAGATCCCTTATACTTGTGGGTCATCACTCAGAAGCGGTCCGGCATTGGTGCTCGGCTGCAAAAGATACCTCGAATGCAGTCCGATGTTGGAGCTCGGACGCAAGAAGACACTGCCGCCCGGGAACAACTTCAAACCCGAGGTGTGGCACAAAAATAACAAGGCATTGATAAAGGCCGAGAACTTAATGGGGCTCCTCGGATACCCGACGTGTAAACTCTTCGGATTTACTTCGGCGATCCTCAATATCAAAGATGGGAAGATTTGTTGAACCGGTTTTCAAGACCGACGACCGAAGATGAACAGTTCGGAAGAATCAAGGAGCGTCCCCAACTTGAAGACCGGTTCAGGGGGCTACTAACGGTGTCCTAGACTAGGGGGTACTCACCACGTCGTCTCCCAATCAGTTGGATTGGGCCAAGGACCCCCATGGCCGTATGCTCATGGGCCAGTTCGGATAGGCGATGTATACACGAGGAAGATTCCACAAGACTTGGTGATCAAGACAAGGACTCCTCTCCACTGGCGTATTCAACTAGGACTCTTGTTATCCTAGGCCTCTGGTACATTATATAAGCCGAGGCCAGGCTAGTTGGTAGATTATTATGACATTAATCATCATACCTGTAGGGTTTAGACCACAACATATGATCTCGAGGTAGATCAACTCTGTACTTGATACTCCATCAATATAAACAAGAGCAGGACGTAGCGTTTTACCTCCATCAAGAGGGCCCGAACCTAGGTAAACATCGTGTCCCCTGTCTCCTGTTACCATTGATCCTTACACGCACAGTTCGGGACCCCTTACTCGAGATCTGCTGGTTTTGACACCGACACCCATGCCGCGCTGCCGCATTTGGCGTCGCCGGTGTTGAGCCGCCAGCCGCCGCTGACATGGCACACCTGGGGTCACCCCTGGGTCATTGCTAGCGGGCCCTGCAGGCCCCATTGACTGGGTTGACCCAGTCAACGTGCTGACTAGGCATCTCTGTGACGCTGACGTGCGGGCCCAACCGCTAAATCTGCTAATTAAAATGTTTTAATAATTAAAACTAATTATTTTAGTTAATTAGTCTATGACAGGTGGGGCCTACCTGCTAAATAACTTTGTTTAGTTAGTTTTAAAACTCTGTTAGCTCTGTGTCTATGACATGTGGGTCCCACTGGACCCATAGGTCAGGTTTCACATGGTCAGCGAGTCTGTTGACTGCTGACGTCATCCCCACGCAATGCTGACATCATAATGAATTTCTGCTAATTTAAATAATTCCAGGAAATGTTTAAATCTTTAGAAATTCGTAGAAATTAAACCGTAGCTCGGATCGAAAAACTTTATACATGAAAGTTGCTCAGAAAAATCCAACGAATCCAAATGCGCGGTTTCTTTTACCTGTCAAATGCCTATAACTATCTAAACATGGAACTTTCCCCCTCCGGTCATTTGTTTGACATAGGTCCGTAACCAGGAATACATTCCCAGTTGAATCCCCCCTTCACCTATATCGTTCAGTACTACGTTAGGTCGACCCTAGTTCTGTTTTTCGTCATGTCATGCTTAGTGGTACCTCTGTTTGCTCTGTATTTACTGTTTCTTCCCCCTCTTCTCTCCGGTAGACCCCGAGACCGATGCTGCCCTATGATCGACTACGTCGACGACGACACTTCTTCCTTTTCAGCAGAGCTTCCAGGCAAGCAAACCCCCCTTGAGCATTCCGATATTTCCCATTTCTTTCCCTCTCATGCTTGCATTAGAACTGCTACTGCTTTATGTATGATCCTACTCTGATGCATAGCCTGTTTTTGTTACTTACTTTCATACCTTACCTGCTTATTCTAAACTGCTTAGTATAGCTTGGTTAGAGATCCATCAGTGACCCCCACCTTGTCCCAGTTGCCCCGCTTTATGTCTGATGTCTCTATCAACGTGATCGACGTCCAGGCCCCGACACCACACATCACCTCCACTAGTTGTACGACTCTGCAGAGTTACCATCGAGTGCCGAGGGTGGAACCTCATACATCACTCCTGATGAGATCTCTGTAGTGTAGCTATTCGGTCATGGTCATCGAGGGTGATTTCCTCCTTAACCACTTCTGATACAGCTCTGTCGTGCAACCCCTCAAGTGTGAACCTCGAGGGTGGATCCTCTTATGTTCACCTTGATGATTACATCGAGTGGAATTCATCGGGGGGATTCCTCGGGTTTTCCCCTTGATGTTGGACACACGGATACTTGGACTTTACAACTGTTACTTGGAAAGGCGGGTCGACCTTGAGGGGTACCCACGAGTGATGTGGAGATGGGTTGACCCGGAGGGTACCCGAGAGTTGAACACGAGGCGTGGTCGGGCATTCTTAGCCCTTGCCGCAAGTACTCGAGACGGGGCGACAGGGTCACATCTTTCATGAGTCTCTGCTCATGACCGCACTACCAACACACTAATGGTTTGGATATTTGATCCGAGGGGCCTCTGGCCTGATAGCACTAACCATCATGTGGTCATAGTATGGGCGTTTTGCGTCGTATACATCAGCCGAAGCTTAATAGACGCCAGCGACTGAGCGGCGTGCGCCAGGTTGGACTGTGTAAGCTCTTGCCTTGTTTAAGGAGGTAGCTAGGTCTGCTCACCGGCCGCGTACGCAACGTGCAGGAGTTCCCGGGGAGATGGCCCATGACCCCTTGGGGCATAGGCTTAGTCTGGCGTGCTGACCTCTCTATTAAGCCTAGTTCGGGTTGCGGCGTATTGTTTGGCCGAGGCCGGGCATGACCTAGAAAAGTGTGTCCGGCCGGAGTTAATCGAGCGTGGTGGGTGAGTTGGTGCACCCCTGCAGGGAAGAAAAACATCTATCGATAGCCTGTCCTACGGTAACGGACACTTGAAATTGTATCTCGATCGATACAACTAGAACTGGATACTTGAGGTGATAACTGGATGGTATGGCTCTAGGATTGCTTTCTCGCAGGGAGTCGAGAAAGGATCTCTGGCCGAGGTTGATAACACTACTACTACTACTTTACATTATGTTGATTTGTACTCTTCTAAATGCTGCAAGATGCTTGAAGATGCTAGTCTTCGATAGGCTAGGCTTTCCCCTTCTCTTCTGGCATTCTACAGTTTAGTCCACAGATACAGCCCATTTCCTTTGATACAGATGCATACTTAGTTTAGATCTGATGTAAGTCTTGCGAGTACTTTGGATGAGTACTCATAGTTGTTTTGCTACCTCTTTTTCCCCTATACCCGATTGTTGCGACCAGGTGACGAATCCCGGGAGCCAGACGACACCACTGATGACTACTACTACCTTGAGGGTGCCTACTACTACATGACGGCCGCTGACAACCTGGAGTAGTTAGGAGGCTCCCAGGCAGGAGGCCTTGCCTTTTCGATCGTTGTTGCTTTTGTGCTAGCCTTCTTAAGGCAGACTTGTTTAACTTATGTCTGTATTCAGATATTGTTGCTTCCACTGACTCTTGTGTATTCGAGCTGATGTATTCGAGCCCTCGAGACCCCTGGCTTGTAATATAAAGCTTGTATTATTTTAAATTTGTGTCTAGAGTTGTGTTGTGATATCTTTCCGTGAGTCCTTAATCTTGATCGTACACATTTGCGTGTATGATTAGTGTACGGTCGAAACGGGGGCGTCACAAAGATGCCCCCGAAAAATCAGCTTGGACAGTTCAGCTAGCCTGTGGGTTCCTGGCGCTACTGTTGAAACTGAATCATTTGCAACATGCAGAGCGACAGCAAAGCTCCGTGCTTCCTTGCGATGATGCAAAACATCATACACTCAGACTGCAGGCCACCAGCAGCAAGATCAACATGATGGCCCAAATCATACAAGTTACATCGTTTCTCGTGGCATAAATGAGTCTCAGGCTGAACAATATGTGAAAGGATCACCACATCTATACCCTATATAGTATGCGAATAACTTTAAAAGATGATCGTTGGATGAAGCCAATCCGACGGTGCGGAGATGGCAAATCCGAGCACTACTGACCGTTGGATATCATCTACATTCCACCAGATTTTGCCACATGTACAATCTAGAATACTTCATGGTTGAACTTAAGCATAATGCACAAATCTCAAAACACAAGCACATCTTTTTTGTTCTAAAATCTTCCGTATCATAATTGCCCAAATTATTTTCTACATGAATTGACATCATTTGTTTTTACTTTATACTTTACAACGCACAATTTCATGAATCTTAAAATAGATTAGCTTTTTTATAAAAACTAAATGATTTTAAATGAGATGAATTATAAAAATTAAACAAACATCTACATCATGCATATATAATTCAAAGCTTACATGCTATAATGTGGTATTTATTCATATTTTGATTGGAAAATCTCATGCATGCAATGCACGTGTACCTTACTAGTTCAGTTAATTACAAGAAATCTTACAGATTGGCAGGTTAAACAAGACCCTCTCGACCCTCGTGTCTAGTCCTAGTGGTTTTCTTAGAGGCCAACTTGGAATCAAATGGGTTTGAAAAAATTGAAGAGGATCAACCACCCAATGCTCAAAATCGAGTATATATCTTTCTCCAAACGGAATCATTGTGTTTCGAGCAACGTTTTTACTAAATCTCATTGAAATTTGTTATTGTTGTTATAGACTGCATTCAAACTAGCACTTGTGACCCTACTGTCGGGCATGCCATGCCGGTTACCAGAACCTTGGCTTCCAGCAACTACTTGTATAAGAAAAAGAGTACTGTACGTCTACTTAATGAATAACAAACGTTACCAAAATAAAATAAAACCTAACAGCCACACCACAACAGTTTATGAGTTTTTGAACTTGAATGTTACCCCTCCGTTTAGAACTTGTATAAAAATCAGGTTCAAAAAGGATATTTACAAGCTTATAATTTGCACCAGTAATTAATCCAATGATACATGGTTCATGTTGTATAGAATCATGTCATTGGATTCAAATTCAAAAGAAGTTTCAAGTGGTATAATTTTGGCCGCACATGACCCACATTTTATTGGTCAAACCAAAATAGATTTTCTTGTAAGAACTACTACTCAACCTAATTCAACATAGTAGACACCAATTATTGGTCAACCCAAAATCCTTCATGATGGATCAGGAAAGAGAAAACTAAAATTTTCGCCCCCAACTCTTCCGAAAATCTAAATTTGGTCCAATAACTACCAAAATAGACATTTTACACCCTTAACTTCTCTTTTTTAGGCAGACCCTTAACTTCTCATACCGGATAAAGGAATGAAGCCCGCATAAAAATAAAATGCGGCCCGTGGGAAGAAGGAACGAAGCCATGCAAAAATGAGCAAGCCTCCTACCAGACAACCCAAGAATAAAAAAGGGATGAAAACGAGCTGCGCTTGCATTGCTGTACAAATCCAACCAGAGAATCCGCAGAGCAACTTAACTACGGGGATCTCCATGGATTACTTTTGGTGGTCTGGGAGTACGTCAAGTGGTGCATCCAGCCGCTACATCATATTCCATGTTGGACGCTCCTATAGATTTCATTTAAAAAATTGTACATGTTTTTGGATTTTACATGGGTTTTTTCTTGGTTTTCGTCTGGTTTTCCAAAGGTTTTGGAGAAGAAGTTTTTTGCATGGGATTTAGTTTATTTATTCATGCAGAAAAAAAAATGTTTCGATGAGAAGCACAGAATTGCTTCCGCGAGATGCTTCTTGGGGGCAAAATATATGCTTCGACAATAGCACATATTTGCTTTAGAAGCGCAACCGTACTTTTTGATGCATAGGTTTGCTTCTCGTGGAAGCACCGAGTTGCTTCTATGAAAAGCGCGGGGAAGAACAAACTTTGCTTCCACGAGAAACATAGATTTGCTTCTCGTGGAAGCACATTTTACTTCCGTGAGAAACACAATTGTGCTTCTCCCCCCAAAAGGAAAAAGCACAGTCGGTGCACCAAAAAAAAGTAAAAGACCGCAACCATATTTTCTGCGCCCATTTTATTTTTCTTTTCCTTTTTTGGTATTTTTTGTTTTGATTTTTGATTTCTAGTTTTTCTGGGGTTTTTAGTAGAATTTTTGTTCTAAACCTATTAACACAGGATCTAGTTTCAATGATCTCGGCGCGAAAAATCCAACGGTGAAGACAGTTTGGGATTTGGACGCACGGTTCAAGAGATAAAATGTTTTGAATAAAAAAATGTATGAGAAAAAAAAGGAAACACTTATGTTGCGACAAATAACGCACATCAGCACATCAACGCCTAAGATGATGTGGTGACCTTTGCAAGGCGTAACCCTTAACTGTTAATTTCGGAGAATCCCAGACCTCCTACTCATCGCATCGAGCGATGCCAGTCCCGAAAATGCACAGAACCTGCTCCTCCTGCAAGCGCTTTGGGCCGACCCATGTGCGGGACGGGCTCCCCTATTTATCGCCTTCCAGGTTTTCTTCTTCTATGTTTTTGTTTTTTGGTTCATACAAAAATGTTTGGTATTTCATACAGAAATTGAATTTTAAAAAATGTTCATCATTTTAAGAAAATCTTTGCAAGTTTAAAATTTGTTCTCAGATTTGAAAACATTTCTTGATTTAAAAAATTATGTCTAATTCAGAAACTGTACGCTAATTTTTAAAAAATGTTAGTGAATTTTAAAATAATTGGCATGTTAAAAAATGTTCATGAATTTCACAAAAAGGTTAATGGATTAAAAAAGGTTCACGAACTAAAAAATATTTGTGTGTTTGAAAATGCTCACGAATTCAGAAAATGTTCATTAAGTTCAAAAAATGTTCATCATTTTAAAACAATGTTCGTGAATTTAAAAAAACGTTCACGAAATTAAAATATTGTTGTAAAATTTTAAAAAACGTTAACAACTTTTTAGATTGTTTGTGATTTTTGAGAAGTGCATAAATTCAAAAAAACATGATTAAAGAAATGCGAATTTGGGAAAAAATAAAATAAAAATAGAAAAGGAAAAGTAAAAAAAAAGGAAAGGAAAAAAGAAATGCCTGGTCCATGCATATAATCTGCATGAAGAATAGAGAGAAAAAAGAACTGATAGTTTATTACTATGAATGAGACATAAATAAAACTCAGCTAGCTGAGTTCAGCAAAACAGTTAAACGCATTAATTTGATATCATATAGCCATGCCTCTGTGTTCGCATATTTTGAAATCTTGCAAACCCCGACAGTGTGTTACTACACCCACATATGATTATTGGAATGAACTGATTTTAATTAGTTTTTTAATTGATATGCCATTCCGTTACAATAGGTTGTGGATGAGAGATTGGGCTATTTATAAGCAACTCAAGTGCATTAGAGGCATCTACGGCTGGCCCTTCCGGTGCTCACTTGCATTCCATCAGAGGGAGAGAAACAGAAGTACTCCCTCTGTTCCAAAATAGATGACTCAAAGGAGGGCAACCAAAGTGGTGGTGGCGGTGCTAGCCGGGACGTATCCTCTTGGCATCGTCTAATGAGGAAACCTGAACCTGATTCGGTGCCGCGGAAAAGAAGTACGCATAATATACCTTCTGATCATCAGACTCTTCATGTGCTGAGTATGGTGAGCAAAAGTCCCATGAGGATACCTCAAAGATGTCACCTTCAGCTAGCACTCAGAACCTGAATGCAAACCAGTTGGCTGCAAAGATCATCGGCCTTCAAATGAAAGGCATGCATGAAGAAGATGGCCAACTTTCGGTAACTGTTGCAACTACCAACAAGTGCTGCTGTGATGGTCGTTTTCCTCATTTAATTTTCGATACTTACAGCTTATTAATTGATAAGATCACATGACTTCTTAACTCGCTTAACTGATAGTTTCAGGCGGAAGTTAACATTTCACAGGGTATGGCTGTGAATTCGGTGTTTCTGCAAGGCTTTTAGTTGAGTGCAGATATGTGACGTTGACGTTAAATTTACCCTGTCACTATTGATCATCAATGGTGTCAAACTAAATGAAAGAGAAAAAAAGGAGGTCTCATTTTCCATAGTACTAGTAGTTGAAGATCTGTCATTCGGGTTCCATGCCATGGCAGCCATACATCATTCAGGCTCGGGTTAACATTTCAAAAAATAGGCCGAGAAGTTCTTGCTTCCTGGAAATGGTAATGCAGACACTCGTAAACATAACCAAAAAAAAAGGTTGGCATTCTTCAGGTGCCTGATAGCGTGAGCTTTGGTCTGCACTACAACTGCCGATCGATCTGGACTTGTCATTGCTACTCGTTCAGCAATTCATTCTTGTCTGAACCAAACCTTCACGCCCTTACCTGTACAGCCTGCCACCAATGGATGTATGCGCGCCTCAGTGGGGTCGCATCGACACTGTTGCAGTGTCTATGATCATCTGCTACGCGTGGCCGGCTCCGCGTTCACAGCAGGCCCACAGTCACGCTACCGGCAGACGCTTTTAGTTTTTCTTCAAGGATTATTATTATTAGAATGGGCCTTAGCTATGAATCGAAGAGCAACCGACAAATGAAATGAGCGACGGAGGAAGAATGAGAATCGAAGCCAAGGAAGCCTCGCCGGAGCGCACTAGAAAGAAAGAAAACCAGCAGAGGCCGCTTCCAGCCGAACCTCCACTTTGTTCTATAGCTCCCTAGGCTAGTCGCATGCACTCATCCAATCCAGCCCGGTCATTCGGTCAAGATCTCGGACCAGATTTCTGAAGAAATGAAACAAAGCTGAGACCAGATGATCAGTTGGGTCGCCCTCCGTCCGGCTCGTCGCCGATGGAGCTGGGTGGGCCACGCAAGCCCGCAACAGCGACGGGGAAGCCGCGTCGTCAAACATTCCTGCATGCACCAACGACCCAGAGACCCCGAAAGATGAGAACGAGAGGGAGACGGAGAAGAAAGCAACCGGATGGAAAAGCTTGGTCGTCCAATCTCCCGCATCCTTCCTTTGGCTTCCTTTTCTCCTTTCGTACCCAGTGGAAGACATGATAGGATCCGGGGATCACCTTCACCGGATCAGTCGGGCCACGCGCGCCCGGGCCGGCCATCTCCGGGCACCTTGTGCGCCCCCTCGCTTTATGCAACGAGATCCAACGCCAGGTTATCGAGTCCCGTCGGTACTTCAGGTGTCCGCCGTACTACCACCATGCATGCATGACGCAGGAGATGATGGCCGTGGCATCATCGTCGAGTGGAGTGGGCGTCGACGGCGACGAGCTCAAGGAACAGGTGCAGCCAGGGTCGTGGTGAAAGGGAGTGAGACACAATGCATGTGCACGCGTGCGTGTACTACGTTTTGCGACGGGTGAGTTTGTGCCGGAAAGTTTCACTTCGCTTTGGGTAAAGTGGCATTTTGCGTAGCGTGGCTGGGTACACTGGATGGATGTGGACGTGGATATCTATTGGGATCTACGCGGTGGTGGTGCGCGCGCTAGTGGGAAATCCGTCAGGTCGCGGAATCGCTTAGACGACACATGTTCTTGTCCGTCTCACGCTCATCAGATAGTGCGGCCGCACAATATTGTACTCCCACATACGTTGGTGCTAGACTATCTAGTTGTTCCACCGGCAATGATACCGAGTGAACTAATTTCTTTTACCAACACAAAAGGTGGAGTACGTCATGCGTAGTCCTGAACACGAATTGGTGCAGATCCGTGGCAAATTCGCGAAGCAAAGCAGATGTTAAATCGCACGCGTGGATGGATGGGCAACACGTCTGAGTAGCTAGCTAGGCTGCACGACGAGCGTGTCGCGGCCGAAAGCCTAGGGCCGGACTGTGTAGGACGGAGTTCCTGCGGATGGCGACGTGCATGCGTGTGCCAGGCCGCACGGGAACGCGACG
>NC_041388.1:585167130-585186501 GCF_002162155.2 Triticum dicoccoides
ACGGATCTAGGCAGATCATGCCCGCCAATCACCGCTTTGCTTTTTCGCGGGAAGACACTGCAGGTGGTTTACTGTGTTCCAATTAACAACGTCAAAAACAGCAGCTGCGGGCCTAGATACAGATAGCCTCGGAGCACAGCACAGTAGATAAAGAAAAAAGTACGGTACTGTAAGCATGATTGGTGCGCCCATTCAGACTCAGAGAAAGGAAATCACATCATTGGTCTCATCAGTCAAAAGACATCCGAAATCACCTGCGAAAAATAGCTCCGCTTGTGTTGTGTTAAGCTTATTTGTATGAGTTGCTGTAGACAAATATTCAACAAGAAAAAACCGGAGAGTAGACTAGACAAACAGCAGAATAGGCAAACCTGGGTAAGCAAGATTATCATGACCTTACCTCTCGTAGCTCCAAATGCAGCCTCAGTCGGATCTGAGTGTATCTAAGCAAACCTCTAGTCTAGCGTTAGCTCGCCTTCTATGAATGAAGCTATGCCAATTGGCCTAGCCGTTGTCGGTCCCATCTTTGCTAAACAAGACTGAAATACTTTTAGTAGCTTATACAAAACTAGGAGAACACATCATCGCCTTTAGCGGAATCAAATGGCGGTGAATTCATCGCCAAGGCGTTTGATTCAATTTCTTGGCCAATCCTGCTCGAGACACTTCGCCACCTTGGATTTGGGCCAAGGTGGAGAGAGTGGATTTGGGCCAAGGCGACCCGGTTTCTTCAATGCTCATCGTGATCGTCATCGACATGCTTAACTCGCTCATCCAGCATGCCGTCCGCTGCGACATCCTCAGGCGCCTCACCACTCGCCACATGACCTCCAACGTCTCGCTCTTTGCGGATGATGTTGTGGTCTTGTGCCACCCCAACACCAATGACCTCACCGCGGTGCGCGAGATCCTCCGCATCTTTGGGGTGGCGTTGGGACTCCACACGGACTACGCCAAGTGCTCTGTCTCGCCCATTCGATGCTCTGAGGCCCAGGCGGCGGAGGTGAGCGCCGCCCTTGCTTGCCCCGTTGCCCAATTCCCGATCACCTATCTGGGCATGCCGCTCTCACTCCAAAGACTTCACTCTTTTGTGTTGGACCCCCTCATCGTTCGGCTTCAGAAGAAGCTGCCCACCTGGCGCGCCGCCCTGCTTCCTAGCGGCGAGAGGCTTGCCCTAGTTCGCCATGTCCTCTTGGCCATGCCAATGCACATCCTCTCGACGATTGCTCTGAGCGCCAGCACCCTTAAGAGAGCCAACCGGGTGATCCGTGACTTCCTGTGGCACGGGCGGAAGGACGCGGCGGCGGCTGCTGCCGCTTCAACTGGTGCAAGGTGTGTATGCTGCTCAACCTTGGCGGCCTCGGTGTACGGGATCTTTACCGTGCGGGCATTGCCCTTCAGGTCCATTGGCTTTGGCTTCAGACCACAAACCACGACCGGCCCTAGAAGCACCTTCAACTCCAGCATGACGCGAATGTGCACGCGATCTTCTGCGCTTCTACTTGTTGGGTCCTCGGCGATGGCCGTTTCTGGACCGACCACTGGATTCAAGGGCCGTTCCGTGGCCGGCGGCCTTCAGCACCAGGCATGGACGCAAGACATCCAAGGAGCCCTTGGGCCCATTGCGACAATTCCGTATATTGATCTTTGGCGGCGCGTTCGCCACGTCGCTCTCTCCGCTGACTCGGACACCATTTGTTGGCGATGGACTGCCTCTGGGAAATATTTGGCCAGCTCTTGCTACAATGCCATCTTGCAGGGATCCATCTCATCGCCACACGCCAGGCCAAATTGGAAGACCTGGGCCCAACTTTGCTACAAAATCTTCACCGTCCAAGACCGGTGCTGGACAGCGGAGTGCCGTGCTCTCCATGGGCTTCCTCATAGACATGCGTCTTCTGCGACCAGACTCTTGAGACGATCGACCATCTCCTAGTTGGTTGCCCGTTCTCCCGTGGGATATGGCACAACGTCCTCGCCGCCTATCGGCTCACGGTGGCCATCCCGACTCCGACCAACAAGTTCATCGAATGGTGGAATTCAGCGACTATTAGCTCTCCTACATCGCTGCGGAAAGGCTTCGCCTCCCTTGGCATCCTTGTTGCTTGGAGCATCTGGAAGCACCGCAACTCCGTGGTTTTTCGACTTTGCCCGCCCCTCCATGGACCTGGTGATTCAGAGTATACTTGACGAGGCACAGTTGTGGGCCCTCGCTGGGGCTAAGGGTCTTGCGGCGATCACACAATCCGAGCCACACTAGGTGTGCACCTGCTCTGTATCCAGGACGAGCATCCCGGCTTCTTCTGCTCCCCGTAGATCGATGCTCGCCCCCTGGTGTACGAGTTTTGTATCTACTACCCTGTAACTCCTCTTCTTTTATCTATCAATGAAATGATATGCAGCTTGCGTATTCGCGAAAAAAATGGTGGTGAATTGCAACAAATCCGAAGAAAGTGAGATCATGCCCAGCAACGTTATCCATTTTAATACACGCAAAAAAACATTATCCAATTTAACCGATCATTCTACTAGCATCAAATCAGTGGCGTAGACAGTTAGTAGTGAAATGAAACTACAAGCCTAGGTAAATTAGTCTAAATAATTAAGTAGTACACCTAGTACTTGCGAGAATTAAACAGAGGGTGTAGCTCTAATAAGTGCCTCATGACAATCATAGTAATCGCCGTCGTCATGCCGATCCTCCTCGTGCTTATTTCTTCAGAGAACACCATCATTGCCCATTCATGGCCATATCCCATATGAACATGAACACACTAGACACGCCATAATGAGAGGTTGGAGGGAATAGTCATCATCATGACGAGCAATTCGTGAAAACGACGGTCACACGTGCGCACCGGGAAGGATTTGTGGTCGTGACTTGGAGGCAACCATGATCGTTTTTTCAGACCGCAACTATGATTGCTCGGTGGTACGTACTCGGGGATCCTTTCCCTGGCAGCCCACGCGTACTGTGCGCCGTGCCGTGTGTAGTGTAGGTGCCCGTAAGTTCGGGTGAGTCTACTGGTTCGTACACAAAATAAACAGGTGCATGTAGCTACACTGTTCATGCTTTAAGTTGATCGTTTTGTATTTCTTTTTTCATGGCTCACTTGCAACATGTTCAGTGTGACGTGCATAATATCTGCTTTGTATGATTTTGCGGTACTATTGTTTTCGTTGTGGAGTTATCCAGTGTTATGTTATTCAATCTATAGAAAAAGAATGCATGAAGGATCTTGCCCTCAAAAAGATGGAAGATCTGATCTTAGTAGATATTACGACGGATATTAGTTTGAAATCCAACAGGAAAAAAGATGTAATCACGGCAAGCAGCATTGCCCTCATCGATATGATCCATGTTGCACATCCAAAATTTGGTACGTTGCATGCGTGCATTCAAAATTGGACTCTCTTTGCAAACTGGAGCATAGCTCGGATGGTTGGATTCTTTGTGGTGGAACCAGTTCATCCGGGTTAAGTCCTATACTTGACATGGGTGATCGTATTTTTGTGAGTTTATTTCAGGATTTCCAGTCATGGCATCTGCCAACTACAGAGCGTCTGCGGCGACTTCACCAGTCTCAAAATGTGCTGGCTCAATCTATTGAAGGTGTTCATCATGTAGGATATACCTGCATACGTTCATAAAGGTGACAGTGTGCGTGTGTATATGAGCGTCCACCTCTATATTGTGTTTCCATACATAAAGAAAAGCTGAACCCTTGACATCAACACAGAGTAATAATAAGCAAAACAACAGAATATGCCACCACCGGCCCCATAATAATTCCCATGGAAAAAGCTAGTGGTACGTACCAGATATCGGCATATAATCGACGCATGCACGATGGTCATTTCTAGCCGGCATGCTAAAAATGGTCCACTTTTTGTTGGTACACAACTTGTTTACTTGTTTTCTCCACGTAGAATCATTCGACGCTGCATCTTTTTTTGGTGTTGCCTCTCGCTTTGTAGGTTCCTAGATAACCATGTCGCGACACATGGAAATTCATGCTACGCATCATTATTCCTATCCCGGCACACCTACGCAGGCAGTACGATCGGATCTACAAAGAAAGAAACTGCGGCGGGTGGAGGACACGTACACGCGCACGAAGCCGGGAGGAGATCGAGTCCGGTTCGAGTGGGGTGACGAGGCGGCGTGCATGGGGCCCGGCCCGGCCCGGCCTCCTGCGTGGCTCGCTCGCTCGGTCGACCGCGTGGGCGTGGGTAGTGGGAAGGCGCCGGTCGCGGTCGGCCGGGCTCGAGCGCGCGTGCCCCCCGGCCGGCCAACGAGAGCGGGGCCTTGACTCTTGGCGCTGGGCCCGCGTGGCGGCGAGCGGGGGCGGGGATGTGGAGGACCGCACGCGCTTCCGAGCGCCCTGGCTCTCGGCGACGTGTCGCGGCGTGGTTGGTTGACGCCCCCAACGGCCATCATGGGAGGGGACCGGGATCGTGTGCGACGGCGCGGCCGCGGGTTGATTGCCGTTCGCCTCCCGCGCTGGTTGGACGCCAACGCGCATGGGGTCCGGTTGTCTGTGACTCAAAGTCAGAGCCCAGCAGTAAGGATGATTGTTACTACCCATGAGAGACTAACACATTTCTATTTTTTTTTAAATTAAAAATTGCACGAGTACGTCTCCATATTCCATGTGTGTGCATATAGTTTCACGGAAAAATAACTTTTTTTGGTCTGTGCAAAAAAGATAAAAAAAATATGTCGTGAAACACTATTTAGAAGCACTGAAATTTGTCTTTTTTGCAGAGGCAAAACAAAAAGACATTTTTTGATAAAACTTTGTGCCACGTACACACATTTGCGAACATGTATGCGTGATATTTTTTTGACATTTTAAAACATGCTCAAAATGCATTTTTTGAAAAGTGGGTGCATATGCCCATGGGTTCAGATGGTGCCCTCTCGGCGGACACTGGGTTACAATGAAAATTTTGTGAAAATCACGTTCAAAAAGTCTTTAGAAAATTCCATAAAAAATTGTAATATATTAAGGGTGCTCTACTAGCATGTGAATATCGAGTTCAAACACAAAGTCATTTACGAGACACCAAAAAACTTCAACAATTAATGGTGGCGTTTATTGTTTGGCACTATTTATTAGTCGTGGTTTTAGTTCAAACTAAAACTAAAACCATGACACTTGTTTTGGATCGGAGGGAGTACCAAATTTGTTCTTTCGTAACACGTAAATGAATTAGAGTTTGAACTTAGAATCTTATGTGCCAAGGGCATCTCTAACACCGACCCCTAAATCGGACACCGCATCCGTTCACAGATTGATCTGGACCAGTCCGCGGACGGTGATGTTGGAGCCGGCCATCCAACCATGCCCGCATGCATTTCAAACCAGATTTCAACAAGCCCGAGAAATTACATGCAAACCAGATGACTTTCATCTAAACCGAAGCATATTCATTACATTTTTTGACATATTTCATCAAACAAAAGCGACGCGACCTAAACCTAGTCTAAATCTACGGCGCGCCCATCCTCCAAGCACTTGTTGTTCCCTTATGACATTGTGGTCATGTCCATGTCCGACGGAGATGAGACCTGAGAAGTGAAGGTGCGGTCGCCGGCGAGGAAGAGTATGTTATACCGCTGCTTCTCTTGTGCCTGCCGACCCGGCGGCTGCGATGCCGGCTGCACCTCTGCCATGGACACGTTGAAGCGCATCTGCTCCATGATCAAGCCAGCATGGAACGATGCAGACATGATCACTGACTCATCATCGGAGGCCGCCTCCATCATTCGCTCATCATGGGCGACCTCCGATGAGCCGGCCCTCTATCCGCCTCTGATGTCTACTACGCAATTTTATTCTTGTAGACACGTGTTGGGCCTCCAAGCGCATAGTTTTGGAGGACAGTACTCCCTCCTTCCATCTATATAGGGCCTAATGCGTTTTTCAAGGTTAACTTTGACCAAATACTAGAGCAATAATATATGACATGCAACTTACACAAAGCACATTGTTAAATTCGTGTGTGAAAGGAGCTTTCAATGATATAATTTTCACATTGTGCATGTCATGTACTATTAATCTTGTCAATAGTCAAAGGCGGTCTTAAAAAACGCATTAGGCCCTATATATAGATGGAAGGAGGGAGTAGTAATTTTTCCTCAAGTGGATGACCTAAGGTTTATCAGTTCGTGGGAGGCGTAGGATGAAGATGGTCTCTCTCAAACGACCCTGCAATCAAATACAAGAAATCTCTCATGTCCCCAACATACCCAATACAATGGCAATTTGTATAGGTGCACTAGTTCGGCGAAGAGATGGTGATAAAAGTGTAATATGGATGGTAGAAAAATATTTTTATAATCCAAATAAATAAAAACAACAAGGTAGCAAATAGTAAACGGGAACAAAAACGGTATTGCAATGCTTAAAAATGAGGCCTAGGGTCCGTAGTTTCACTAGTGCAATCTCTCAATAGTGCTAATATAATTGGATCATATAACCGTCCCTCAATATGCAACGAAGAATCACTCCAAAGTTACTATGTAGCGGAGAACATAAGAAGGAATTGTTCGTAGGGTACGAAACCACCTCAAAGCTATTCTTTTCGATCAATCTATCCTAGAGTTCATACTAAAATAACACGAAGCTATTCTTTCCGATCGATCTAACCAAGAGTTCATACTAAAATAACACCAAAGCAAATTCAGATTCATAATATTCAATCCATCACAAAGAACTTCAAATAGTGCCCCAAGATTTCTACCGAAGAAACAAAGACAAGAATGTGCATCAACCCCTATGCATAGATTACCCCAATATCACCTCGGGAATTCGCGAGTTGAGTGCCAAAACATATATCAAGTGAATCAAATACGATACCCCATTGTCACCACGAGAATTCAATTGCAAGACATATATCAAGTGAATCAAATATGATACCCCATTGTCACCACGAGTATTCAATTGCAAGACATATATCAAGTGTTCTCGAATCCACAAAAGTATTCAATCCGATAATAACGAAATCTCAAAGGGAAAAACTCAATTCATCACAACAAGATAGAGAGGGGAAAACACCATATGATCCGACTATATTAATAAAGTCCGTGATACATCAAGATCATGACATCTCAAGAACACGAGAGAGAGAGAGAGAGAGATATTAAACACATAGCTACTGGTACAAACCCTGAGCCCCGAGGGTGGACTACTCCCTCCTCATCATGGTGGTCGTCGGGATGATGAAGATGGCCACTGGAGATGATTCCACCCTCCGGCAGGGTGCCACAATGGGGTCTATATTGATTTTCGGTGGCTACAGAGCCTTGCGGCAGCGGAACTTCTGATCTAGGTTAACCCCCGAGGGTTTGGAATTTTTGAGAATTTATAGGGTAAAGAGGGGGTGCGGGAGGCCACCGAGGTGGGCACAACCCACCTGGGCGCGCTTGGGCCTCCAGGCACGCCCTGGTGGGTTGTGCCCCCCAGGTGCTGCTCTGGCCCATCCTGTGTGTTCTAGTCCATAAAAACTCTCCAAAAAGTTTCGCAGTGTTTGGAGTCCGTTTGATATTGATTTTCTGCGATGTAAAAAAGAAGCAAAAAACAGCAACTGGCACTGGGCACTGGGTCAATAGGTTAGTCCCAAAAAATGATATAAAGTTGCTATAAAATGATTATAAAACATCCAAGAATGATAATATAATAGCATGGAATGATAAAAAAAATTATATTTACGTTGGAGACGTATCAACATCCCCGAGCTTAATTCCCGCTTGTCCTCGAGTAGGTAAATGATAAAAACAGAATTTTTGATGTGGAATGCTGCCTAACATGTCATCTCATATACTTTTCTTTATAGCATGGTGTTGGAGATCATGTGATGATGACATTTCCATATGTATTCATGAGTCCTTTGTATTGGCCTCGAACATCATCAATGATATGTATCAATAAGTATGTGACTTGTTTGTGGAACTATGTACTGTATGATGATTGTTCTAATGGTCCCTAGTTGATAAGGTTGTGCGGACACGTATCCTTGACTAGTATAAGACTCGGTTGATGACTATGTTTCACAAGTCATGTGCATGGAGATGCTAAACCGATAGTATGGGCTCGGGGATGGAGATCACCGAGCCGGACAGACCCACTTTGAGACGCAGCGAGATATAGTCATCTGTTAGTCTCAAGTGCAATGTCTATGCCATGTCCTAGACCTGAGGTCCTCGCATGTCCTCGGGATGAGGATCGACTCACTTAGGATCTATCAAACGCTACTCCGTAACTGGGTAGTTATAAAGGTAGCTTTCGGGTGAGTCGTGAGACATGCCGCGAGACATGGTTGACCAAGATGGGATTTTCCCCTCCTATTTGGAGAGATATTCTCTAGGCCGTCTCGAGTGATCAGATTCAGAAAGCATGGCCATGCGACTTGGGTTAAGTCTTAACCCAGTTCGGGAATCTGTATCGTGGTTTTGAGAAGAGAGGTCGAGCTATCACAAGGGTGACAAGTACTCGCCTTGAGCTCGACAACAAATATCGTGAGGCAAAAGGAATGTTGCATATGCCACATTGTTGAGGTTCGTCAAACGACTTTACGCCCACATGGGAGTTGGCACGTTCTGCTAGGAGCCGCTACCAACTATCGACTCTGGTCGTGTCCATGTGTACGTGAACCTATAGGGTCGCACACTTAAGGGGTTGCAGCCCATTCAGATTGGATCCGAGTGGAAAATGGATGTGGACTCCTAGTGGGCTCAAGTGTTGAGCCCATCTCGGAGGTCTATATAAAGGGGAGTGGGCACACCACTTAGGGTTGATCCACAGGGAACCCAGGTTAGCCACCGCCACTCCCCACGCCCATGCCGCGCGACCGGACCTAGCAGTCCGCCGCTCGACGTTGCTCCCCGTACGTGTGGATACCTTGGAGGCATCGCATCTGCCATGCTTGGACGAACCGTTCGAGGGAACACGGGTCTTCGCTATTCGCGGGAGATCGACAACGCGAGGAGGAGAGGGCCCGGGAGATCGGCTACACGCATCACCAACTCTACTTCCGCTGCGGTGACTGCACGTCTAGTGGTAAACACGATCTTGTGATCTATTTCTAGCAGCATGATCTTGGGTGCGCGGTAGAAAACTTTATTTGGCGCTAGCGTAGCGTACCGCGTGTTCCAACACATGGACATTTGGACTTTTATATGGTTCAAAGCAATAGTCTAGTTTTGACATGAGGACATAAATACTCAAGCATATCAATAGGCAACCATGTCTTTCAAAATATATCAACGCTAAAATAAGTTATCCCTAGCCCATCATGCTCAATCATTGATGCATTCATGAAACACACTCGCATATTAGCTACACCCAATGCTCAAGTACGATCATAGTGCCTCCTAGTTGGTGCTTTATAAGAGAAGACGGAGACTCAAATTAAAAATAAAAATTGCATAAAGTAAAAGAAAGGCCCTTCGCAGAGGGGAGTAGGGATTTGTAGAGGTGCCAGAGCTCAAAGCGAAAATTGAGAGATAAAAAACATTTTGAGAGGCATACTCTTCCCACCAATGAAAACGACTTAGAGCTCCCAACACTTTCCATGCTAGATATATCATAGGCGGTTCCCAAACAGAAAATAAAGTTTATTCCTTTTTCCACCATACTTTCACTTTCCATGGCTAAACGTATCCACGGGTGCCCTCCATACTGTTGGGGAACGCAGTAATTTCAAAAAAATTCCTACGCACACGCAAGATCTATCATGGTGATGCATAGCAACAAGAGGGGAAGAGTGTTGTCCACGTACCCTCGTAGACTGTAAGCGGAAGCATTATGACAATGCGGTTGATGTAATCGAACGTCTTCACGATACGACCGATCCTAGCACCGAAGGTAGGGCATCTTTGTGATCTGCACATGTTCAGCTCGGTGACGTCCCACGAACTCTAGATCCAGCTGAGTGTCGAGGGAGAGTTTCGTCAGCATGACGACATGATGATGGTGATGATGAAGCTACCGGAACAGGGCTTCGCCTAAGCACTGCAACGATATGACCGAGGTGGATTACGGTGGAGGGGGGAACCACACACAGCTAAGACAATTGTCAACTTGTGTGTCTATGGGGTGCCCCTGTATATAAAGGAGTGGAGGAGAGGGGAGGGCCGGCCCTCTATGGCGCGCCCTGGAGGAGTCCTACTCCCACCGGGAGTAGGATCCCCCTTCCCTAGTTGGACTAGGAGAGGAAGGAAGGGGAAGTAAGGAGGAAGGAAAAGAGGGGGGGGGGGCACCCCCCACCCAATTCGGATTGGGCTTGGGGCGGCGCCCCCTCCTAGGCTTCCTTCTCCTCTCTCCCAGTATGGCACAATAAGGCCCATATACTTCCCGGGAGTTCCGGTAACCTCCCGGTACTCTGGTATATTCCCGAACTCACACGAAACCATTCCGATGTCCAAACATAGGCTTCCAATATATCGATCTTTATGTCTCAACCATTTCGAGACTCCTCGTCATGCCCGTGATCACATCTGGGACTCCGAACAACCTTTGGTACATTAAAACACATAAACTCATAATGCCGATCGTCACCGAACGTTAAGCGTGCGGACCCTACGGGTTCGAGAACTATGTAGACATGACTGAGACTCATCTCCAGTCAATAACCAATAGCGAAACCTGGATGCTCATATTGGTTCCTACATATTCTACGAAGATCTTTATCGATCGAACCGCATAACAACATACATTGTTCCCTTTGTCATCGGTATGTTACTTGCTCGAGATTCGATCGTCGGTATCATCATACCTAGTTCAATCTCGTTACCGGCAAGTCTCTTTACTCGTTCCGTAATGCTACATCTCGTAACTAACTCATTAGTCATATTGCTTGCAAAGCTTATAGTGATGTGCATTACCGAGAGGGCCCGGAGATACCTCTTCGATAAACGGAGTGACAAATCCTAATCTCGATTTATGCCAACTCAACAAACACCATCGGAGACACCTGTAGAGCATCTTTATAGTCACCCAGTTACGTTGTGACGTTTGATAGCACACTAAGTGTTCCTCTGGTATTCGGGAGTTTCATAATCTCATAGTCATAGGAACATGTATAAGTTATGCAGAAAGCAATAGCAATAAACTAAACGATCATCGTGCTAAGCTAACGGATGGAGCACCATGAGATAAGCTAATGCATGAACAATAAACATTTATCATGATATAAGGAAATATAAATAACAACTTTATTATTGCCTCTAGGGCATATTTCCTTCAGTCTCCCACTTGCACTAGAGTCAATAATCTAGATTACATTGTAATGATTCTAACACCCATGGAGTCTTGGTGCTGATCATGTTTTGCTCGTGAGAGAGGCTTAGTCAACGGGTCTGCAACATTCAGATCCGTATGTATCTTGCAAATCTCTATGTCTCCCTCCTTGACTTCATCGTGGATGGAATTGAAGCGCCTTTTGATGTGCTTGGTTCTCTTGTGAAATCTGGATTCCTTTGCCAAGGAAATTGCACCAGTATTGTCACAAAAGATTTTCATTGGACCCAATGCACTAGGTATGACACCTAGATCGGATATGAACTCCTTCATCCAGACTCCTTCATTAACTGCTTCCGAAGCAGCTATGTACTCCGCTTCACATGTAGATCCCGCCACGACGCCCTGCTTGGAACTGCACCAACTGATAGCTCCTCCATTTAATAAAAATGTGTATCCGGTTTGTGACTTAGAGTCATCCGGATCAGTGTCAAAGCTTGCATCGACGTAACCGTTTACGACGATTTCTTTGTCACCTCCATAAACAAGAAATATATCCTTAGTCCTTTTCAGGTATTTTAGGATGTTCTTGATCGTTGTCTAGTGATCCGCTCCTGGATTACTTTGGTACCTCCCTGCTAAACTAATAGAAAGACACACATCAGGTCTGGTACACAACATTGCATACATGATAGAACCTATGGCTGAAGCATAGGTGTAGCCACCCGACCTCAAACGGTCAAGTCTCTGTGCTTCAGTTTCATCCCTAGATCGGTAATGCTGACACACATAGTACTCGAAGGATTTATAATAGAGTGGCAATCACACACTTATTCATCGAATGTCTCAAGAGAGAACTTATTACAATAAATATGGCTTAAGGGCATCTAATACGATAACAGTGGAAGGCTTGGAAGATAAAGTGAGTCCATCAACTCCAACGGATAGCTGAGTGCATGACAAACGACCTATCGCACCTTACTCCTCGTCTGAAAAGTCTGCAACATGATAGGTTGCAACCCGAAAACGGGTCAGCACATGGAATATGCTGGCAATGTAACAAAGGAGAGTAATGAACAGATAAAAGCTATCACTACATGCATATATGGCTGGTGGAGGCTGTATGGTTAATATGTTTTGTGAAAAGCCAATTTTGCCCTGCAACAAAGGAATATATTTTATTTAACTATCATGGTAGTTGAACAATATTGAGAAGGTTCCTCCAACTCAATCCCAATTAAAAGTAATTATCAACCCAACAAATTAATTTAGAGTGATGAGATCCATATGATAATCCAAGAGCCAGATACTCAAGATGTCCATAACCGGGGACATGGCTAACCATGACTAGTTTATACACTCTGCAGAGGTTTGCACACTTTCCCCCACAAGACTCGATCTCCTTCGTTGGATTTCTCGCACTACAAGGTGTTTGAGAAACGGATGACCGAGACACAATCTTTCAGAAGCATTTGCTCTCTTCTCCGGGCAGACCGGTACACCTACAATCCCCTACATCTGCTAGTCCACCTCTTCAAGAACTCACGCAACTTACTCAACTATGCTAGAGCCCATAATGGCTTGTGGCTGCACATGGAAGTTTCTAGCATGAATAGTCTTATGATCCCTTTGAGCCTGGGTGGCGGACCGTAGGATGATCACACGGGTACTCCGGGATATCCTAGGACAACACTAGATTCTCCAGGTGCCCACAAGCAATCCACCCAGATGTGTATTAAAGTTGTCACCTTAAGTTGAACCATTAATTAACAACTCGCATCTGTTATGGATACACTCAAACCCAATCCACGTCTATGAGCATAGCATGTCAATATAAGCATAACGTAGAAGTAACTCCCAGGGGTTTGATAATAAAACAGGTAATAGGTTCTACCTCATCATCTACTTCCCAGACCCACATGTTAAGAGATCCTACTGATGCAATGTGTGAGGGTTGAAACTAATGCATAAAACTGGGTGATAAAGGGGTATGATCAAAGTGTTACTTGCCTTGCCGACGATCTGCAAATCCTAGGGACTCGTAGTAGCACGCTTCGCACTCCGGGTGTTCTATCGCAAACAAACAATAGCATACATAAGCAATCAAGCAAGGATGCACGGGTAAACCTCAAATAAGAAGATCTAACCAAAAAGTTCACTTGAAGAACTCTGGTTTGCAAAAAGAATCAAATCAAACGAAGCAACGAAACTCAAACTACGAAAGAAACAAGATTCGACTACTAATCTGTACTAAAGTCAAATTTCACAGTACCAAAATCTTGTTCAAGTTGGTTAAACGGAAAGAGGGCTTCTAGACGAAGATCCAGGCGCTTGAACCGTCTGATTCCGATAAACGAGCGAATAGATAAACTAAAACTAAGATCAGGGAAGAAATCGCAATCGAAAATAATCGCGGAAAACCCTGGAAAAAGAATAACTGACGAACAGGCTAATGAATGAACGTTCGCTGTCTATGACTAACGGATGAACGGCGTTTGTTAAAACGAATGTATGGACGAACCTCCACAAAATAAATAAACCGAAAAAACCGATCTAATAAAAAACTAGATCTAGGTTTACGAAAAACCAATTGGTTTTTATAAAAAAAACCAACGACTACCTCGTAGAACGGGACGACGACGGCGACGGCGCTGGCACGAGAAGGCGGCGGCGCTGGCGGGGCTCGGCTAGGGTTCGGCGGATCGGGGCGGGGCTGGCGGCTTGGGCCTCGGCCTTTTAAGAGGCCGGGTCGGTGTCCCAGGCGGACACGCCTGGTAAGGCGGTTCATTTTTTTTAAATATCCAACACGCAGAAAGACAAAGAAAAGAAATACTAAACAAACTCCAAAAATCCTAAAATAAATTTTTCCCGTCCTCTAAAGATACGCCGGACGAGGTGAACATTTATTTGGGCCTCTAATGCAATTTTGAAAAATGCATATTTTTCCTAATTCAAATAAAATAGCGATAAAACCCCAAATGAAAATACAAATTGATTTTCATATTTTTCCTTCAACATTTCATTTATTTTGGAGAAGTCATATTATCTCCTCTCATATAATTTTAATATGAAATATTTTTGGGGAGAAAAATAATTAAAACCAAAGTGATCCTTGTTTCAATATTTGATAAAACTCAAATATCAGAACGAGGGAAAATCCCCAACTCTCTCCGAGGGTCCTTGAGTTGCTTAGGATTTCAAGGATCACAAAACGAAATGCAATAAAATATGATATGCTTGAATGACCTATGTATAACATTCCAAATTGAAAATTTGGGATGTTACAAACCTACCCCCCTTAAGATGAATCTCGCCCTCAAGATTCGGGTTGGCTAGAAAATAGGTGTGGGTGGTCTTTGCGTAGATCATCCTATCTTTCCCAAGTGGCTTTGTCCTCGGTATGGTGGCTCCACTAAACTTTGCAAAACTTGATAACCTTGTTGCGGGTAACTCGACCGGCAAACTCAAGAGTCATGACTGGTTTCTCCTCATACGTCAAATCACTGTCCAACTGAATTACTTCCAGGGGCACTGTATCTCTCACAGGAATATCGGCCATCTCAGCTTGGCACTTCTTCAACTGGGAAACGTGAAGCACATCATGAACTCCTGACAGTCCTTTAGGTAATTCCAACTTGTAGGCAACCTCTCCCATGCATTCCAAAACACGGTACGGTCCTACAAATCTCGGAGCTAACTTTCCCTTAACTCCAAAAAGCTTAACTCCTCGCAGAGGTGACACTCACAGATATGCTCTGTCTCCGATTTCATAGACTACTTCCTTGCGTTTCGAGTATGCATAACTCTTTTGTCTGGACTGAGCTACTTTCAGTCTATCTCGAATCAGCTTAACCTTCTCCTCGGACTCCTTAATCAAATCTGGTCCAAACAACTGGCGGTCTCCAACTTCATCCCACATCAACGGTGTTCGACATCTTCTTCCGTACAGGGCTTCAAACGGTGACATCTTCAAACTGGCCTGGTAGCTGTTGTTGTACGAGAACTCCGCGTAGGTTAAATTATCATCCCAACTAGACCCGTAGTCTAGTGCACAAGCTCTCAACATGTCCTACCGAATTAGATTGACTCTCTCAGTCTGTCCATGTGTCTGCGGGTGAAAAGCTGTACTAAACTCTAGCCTGGTTCCCAAAGTCTGGTGTAGTTGGTGCCAAAACTTTGAAGTAAACTGTGTTCCTTTGTCTGCTACGATGGTCCTCAGAACTCCATGCAGACATATGATCCTGGTCATATATATCTTGGCCAACTTTGCACTTGTATATGTGGTTTTCACTGGGATAAAGTGAGCTACTTTGGTCAAGCGGTCCACTACTACCCAGATAGAATCATATCCCGATCAGGTCCTGGGTAATCCGGTGATAAAATCCATGCCAAGCTTATCCCACTTCCATTCGGGTATCGGCATAGGCTGTAATCCTGCTGGCTTCTGATGTTCTGCCTTCACTCTCTGACATACATCACATACGGCTACATACTCGGCAATATCCTTCTTCATTCCAGTCCACCAGAAACGCTCCTTCAAATCCAAATACATCTTGGTGTTTCCGAGGTGTATCGAGTATGGTGAGTCGTGAGCTTCTTGTAATATCAACTTTCTGATCTCGACATTATTGGGCACAAAAATACGGTCCTCAAACCACAAGGTGTCGTGCTCATCCTCATGAAAACCTTTGGCTTTGCCTTGACTCATCTTCTCCTTTATCTCGACAATTTCTTTGTCATCCTTCTGGGCTTCTTGAATCTTTCCCAACACGGTCGACTGAACTTCCATGGTTGTAACAAAACCTTTGGGAACAATATCTAAACGTAGCTCCCTGAGATCTTCTGCTAACTCCCTTGGCAATCCTCCTATCACTAAGGTATTGGCATAACTCTTTCGGCTCAAAGCGTCTGCTACGACATTGGCCTTTCCTGAATGATAGTGCAACTTCATATCATAATCCTTTATAAGCTCCAACCATCTCCTTTGCCTGAGGTTCAACTCCTTCTGTGTAAAAATGTACTTCAAACTCTTATGATCCGTGTACACATCACAATGGTTCCCAATAAGAAAATGTCTCCAGGTCTTGAGTGCATGTACTATGGCTGCCAACTCCAAGTCATGTGTGGCATAATTCAACTCATGTGGTCGAAGTTGTCGTGAGGCATATGAAACAACTCTTCCGTTTTGCATAAGTACTCCTCCAAGTCCTAAGCGAGAGGCGTCGCAATACACTTGGAAATCCTTGCATATATCTGACAGAATCAGCACTGGGCTGTAGTCAAACGTTTCTTCAACTCATGGAAACTGGCTTCACATTCCTCAGTCCAATGGAACTTGGTGTCCTTCTTCAAAAACATTGTTATAGGCTTCGCAATCTTAGAGAAATTTTCAATGAATCTCTGATAGTATCCCGCGAGTCCAAGAAAACTGCGGAACTCTCCAACTGAGGTGGGTGCCAACCACTCAGTAACCGACTAAACTTTGGTGGGGTCTACCGCTATACTTTCTCCTGATATAACATGTCCAAGAAATCCAACTTCCTTCAACCAAAACTCACATTTATTGAACTTGACATACAACTGATGCTCCCTGAGTTTCTCGAGAACTAAGCGCAAATGCTCCTTGTGTTCCTCTTCATTCTTTGAGTATACTAAAATATCATCAATGAACACCACGACAAACTTATACAAGAACTCCATGAACACCTTATTCATCATACTCATGAAATAGGCAGGGGCATTAGTCAATCCAAATGACATAACCGTATACTCATAAAGCCCATACCTTGTGGTAAAAGCTGTCTTAGGTATATCCTTTTCCCGAATCTTCAGCTGGTGGTTAGCTGATCGCAGGTCGATCTTCAAAAACACTTTAGCTCCTTGCAGCTTGTCAAATAGATCATTGATCATCGGCAGTGGGTACTTGTTCTTGATTGTCACTTCATTCAATGCCCGATAATCAACAACCATTCTCAGAGATTTATCCTTCTTATCAACCAATAGCACTGGGGCTCCCCATGGTGATGAACTCCGTCGGATGTAACCTTTCTCCAATAACTCCTTAATCTGATTTTGATCTCCTCCAGATCATTCGCGGCCATCCGGTATGGTCTCTTTGATATAGGCCCGGTGCCTGGCAACAACTCTATCAAAAACTCGATGTCTCGATCTGGCGGTATGCCTGGTAACTCCTTTGGAAATACATCTGGGTAATCCTTCACAACAGGCACTTCCTCCTGAACAACTCCCGTGAGAGAATGTACTTGGGTTCTCCTTGGCGCATGCCTGGATACATACTTGATCCTTTGTACCTCCGGGGTAGTAAGCAGAATTGACTTACTGGCGCAGTCGATGTTTCCTCCATACATCGACAGCCAATCCATTCCGAATATCACATCCAATCCTTGCGACTCCAGAATTATCAAGTCAGAGGGGAAAACATGACTACCTATGGTTAATGGCATCTGAAAACATCCACTGCTTGCCATATACTCGGCTCCGGGTGAGGTTACTAGCATAGGTGTCTTAAGAACTCTAGTGGGCAACTTATACTTATCCACAAATCCCCTTGATATGTATGAATGCGATGCACCAGTATCAAAAAGAACGATTGCAGTAAACGACTTACTCCCTCCGTCCGCGAATAAGTGTACTTCTATGTTTTGGTCTAAGTCAAAGTTCTAAAATTTTGACCAACTTTATAGAAAAGAGTAGTAACATATATGACATCAAATTGGTATATTATGAAACTACATTTCAAAACGAATCTAGTGATACTAATTTAGTGCCATAAATGCTGGTACTTTTTTCTATAAAGTCGGTCAAAGTTTTAAAACTTTTACTTAAGACAAAGGCTAGATGTACACTTATTCGCGGACGGAGGGAGTAACTAAAAACTTACCGATAACTGCATCTGGTTGCTCTTCAACCTCCTCCACGTTCACGTGGTTCACTTGTCCTTTGTTTAATGGATTGGGCTTCTTCCCAGAGCTCCCATTACCATTTCTGTTCTTCGCTTCAGGCACTCCGTGGCATAGTGTCCAGTCTTCCCGCACTTGAAACATGTAACGTGGCTTAGGTCCCTCTTGGCGGGTGTGGCTGGATTGGAACGGTTCTGATTGCTGCTTGCTCCATGCCCATTCCCATTCCTTGCGACATTATGATTATGGGAACTTCCTCCATTGTGAGTGTGTCCTCCATGGTTATGGATAAGCCCTCCCGAGTTCAGGGTAAAGTGAGGTTTTTGCTGAGCTCCTGAATTGTACTTCCCTTGTCCATATTTCCTCTTGCGGCTCTCTATTTGCTGCTGCTTCCCTTCGATCACGAGAGCATTATCTACCAACTCCTGGCAGTTGTTAAATATTGTCACCATTAACTGCATACTCATCTCATCATTCAGCCCTTCCATAAACTTCTCCTGCTTCACGGCATCTGTGGCCACATCATCTGGAGCATAGCGGGATAACTTACTAAATTCCTCCACATAATGGCCTACAGTACGGTTCCCTTGGCGTAAGTTGTGAAACTCATGCTTCTTCATGCTCATAGCTCCAATGGATACGTGGGCTGTGCGGAATGCTTGCTGAAACTGCTTCCAGGTGACATTGGCTATAGGAAAAGTGGCTGTGTAATTCTCCCACCATGCGGCTGCTGGTCCATACAATTGGTATGCGGCAAAACGCACCTTCTCAGTATCTGTGCAACCTGCGGTGGTCAACTCCCTTCCAATCCTGCGCAGCCAATCATTAGCAACTATTGGCTCGGTGCTACTGTTAAGCACCGACGGCTGTAGCCTTAGAAAACGGGCTAAGTTGTCAACTCGTGGTGGTGGTGGTGGGTTGTTGTTGTTGTTGTTGTTGCCTTGGTTCTGAACTAACAACTGCATCAAGGCATTCTACTGCTGGATCAACTGAGTGAGCTCCGGTGGGAAGGAAAAACCGGGGTCACGTCTCGGAGGCATCTGATGGGTTTAGAGGGAAGAGATTAGAATAGAATGAGGTCTAATGAGAAAACAGTACCCATATGCACATGATACAAACACAATCATATCATATCACTCAATCAATCAACAGCAAGGGCATACAATGGTCTAAGTATCGTTACAGTGCTCGGACTACTAATATTT
>NC_041388.1:585187017-585382758 GCF_002162155.2 Triticum dicoccoides
TACTAATACTATGGGGGTCTACTAGAAATTTTGATCGGTGGAAGACTCCATGATATCCGCTCCATCTTTGTCTTCATGGTCATCATCACTACTATCCGGGTCAGAGTCGGTGTCGTTGATGATGATGTAGTCTTCAGAACGAATCTCCTTGGGTTCGTCCTCTTCTCTTCCTGGCGCGGTGTCTCCCATAAAAACTCCTAGCTGCCTGGTCATGTCATCATTCCTCTCCACACGTATCATCATTTCCTCCTCATATCCATCGCGTGTAGACTTAAGCTCCTCTTCTAGCTCCGTGATCCTGATCATCGCCTTCTTCAAATCTATCATGCTTGCGCACATCTGGTTCTCCTGGCGACGAATGTGGTGGTTTAATTCCTGGATGAATGCTGCAATGGACCTGTCCTTCTTGGTGTTGATCATCTCCCATTGCTCATCTCGGCGCCCACATATCTGGTAGATAGTGTCCTTAAGCTCCTTGTGGTTAACTTCGCCGATGCATCCTATAGCAATGTGGGCTGCCATGCTCTTGCCTAGACTCCAGATGGGTGCATCAAAGGAAAACTCTATGGGTTTAGTGACTGGCGGGAACGTCCTTCCTGGAACTTGTACTCGAATCATCCATCGCTCCTCTTCTGGTAAAGTGGCGGTGTAGGTCCCGGTGAAGCTTGGTATTCCAATGTTCAGGTACTTAGTGACTTCCTTCAAGTGTCGTCCAAAAGGTGTGTCTTCATTCGGTTGTGCAAACTTGTTCCTCATATCCACCATCCTAAAGGGTAGAAAATGTAGAGGAGTCAGAAATAAGTAGAGAAGAGTGGCTTATGGCTTTTCTTAGTGGTCGTGTCCTACATTCAGCGTGTCCTCTGATACCATCTTGTAGCGACCCGACCTCAAACGGTCAAGTCTCTGTGCTTCAGTGTCATCCCTGAATCGGTAATGCTGACACACATAGTACTCAAAGGATTTATAACAGAGTGGCAATCACACACTTATTACATCGAATGTCTCAAGAGAGAACTTATTACAATAAATATGGCTTAAGGCCATCTAATACGATAACAACGGAAGGCTTGGAAGATAAAGTGAGTCCATCAACTCCAGCGGCATAGCTGAGTGCATGACAAACGACCTATCGCACCTTACTCCTCATCTGAAAAGTCTACAACATGATATGTTGCAGCCCGAAAATGGGTCAGCACATGGAATATGCTGGCAATGTAACACAGGAGAGTAATGAACAGATAAAAGCTATCACTACATGCATATATGGCTGGTGGATGTTGTATGGTTAATATGTTTTGCGAAAAGCCAATCTTTCCGTACAACAAAGGAATATATTTTATTTAACTATCATGGTAGTTGAACAATATTGAGAAGGTTCCTCCAACTCAATCCCAATTAAAAGTAATTATCAACCCAACAAATTAATTTAGAGTGATGAGATCCATATGATAATCCAAGAGCCAGATACTCAAGATGTCCATAACCGGGGACATGGCTAACCATGATTAGTTTATACACTCTGCAGAGGTTTGCGCACTTCTCCCCAGAAGACTCGATCTCCTCCGTTGGATTACTCGTACTACAAGGTGCTTGAGAAACGGATGACCGAGACACAATCTTTCAGAAGCATTTGCTCTCTACTCCGGGCGGACCGGTACACCTACAATCCCCTACATCTGCTAGTCCACCTCTTCAAGAATTCACGCAACTTACTCAACTATGCCAGAGCCCATAATGGCTTGTGGCTGCACACAGAAGTTTCTAGCATGAATAGTCTTATGATCCCTTTGAGCTTGGGTGGCGGACCGTAGGATGATAACACAGGTACTCCGGGATATCCTAGGACAACACTGGATTCTCCAGGTGCCCACAAGCAATCCACCCAGATGTGTATTAAAGTTGCCACCTTAAGTTGAACCATTAATTAATAACTCACATTTGTTATGGATACACTCAAACCCAATCCACGTCTACGAGCATAGCATGGCAATATAAGCATAACATAGAAGTAACCCCCAGGGGTTTGATAATAAAACAGGTAATAGGTTCTACCTCATCATCTACTCCCAGACCCACATGTTAAGAGATACTACTCATGCAATGTGTCAGGGTTGAAACTAATGCATAAAACTGCATGATAAATGGGTATGATCAAAGTGTTACTTGCCTTGCTGACAATCTGCAAATCCTAGGGACTCGTAGTAGCACGCTTCATACTCCGGGTGCTTTATTGCAAACAAACAATAGCATACATAAGCAATCAACCAAGGATGCACGGGTAAACCTAGTCTAAATCTACGGCGTCGGCCGTCCTCCAAGCACTTGTTGTTCCCTTATGACACTGTGGCCGTGTCCATGTCCGACGGAGATGAGACCTGAGAAGTGAAGGTGCGGTCGCCGGTGAGGAAGAGTATGTTACACCGCTGCTTCTCTTGTGCCTACCGACCCGGCGGTTGTGATGCCGGCTGCACCTCCGCCATGGACACGTTAAAGCGTGTCTGCTCCATGATCAAGCCAGAATGGAACGATGCAGACAGGATCACTGACTCATCATCGGAGGCCACCTCCATCATTCGGTCATCATGGGCGATCTCCGATGAGCCGTCCCTCTATCCGCCTTTGATGTCTACTACGCAATTTTATTCTTGTAGACACGTGTTGGGCCTCCAAGTGTAGAGTTCTGGAGGATAGTAGTAATTTTTCCTCAAGTGGATGACCTAAGGTTTATCAGTTCGTGGGAGGCGTAGGATGAAGATGGTCTCTCTCAAACGACCCTGCAATCAAATACAAGAAATCTCTCGTGTCCCCAACACACCCAATACAATGGCAATTTGTATAGGTGCACTAGTTCGGCGAAGAGATGGTGATAAAAGTGTAATATGGATGGTAGAAAAATATTTTTATAATCTGAATAAATAAAAACAGCAAGGTAGCAAATAGTAAATGGGCACAAAACGGTATTGCAATGCTTAAAAATGAGGCCTAGGGTCCGTACTTTCACTAGTGCAATCTCTCAATAGTGCTAATATAATTGGATCATATAACCGTCCCTCAACATGCAACGAAGAATCACTCCAAAGTTCCTATCTAGCGGAGAACATAAGAAGGAATTGTTCATAGGGTACAAAACCACCTCAAAGCTATTCTTTTCGATCAATCTATCCTAGAGTTCGTACTATAACACGAAGCTATTCTTTTCGATCGATCTAACCAAGAGTTCGTACTAAAATAATACCAAAGCAAATTCAGATTCATAATATTCAATCCATCACAAAGAACTTCAAAGAGTGCCCCAAGATTTCTACCGGAGAAACAAAGACAAGAATGTGCATCAACCCCTATGCATAGATTACCCCAATATCACCTCGGGAATTCGCGAGTTGAGTGCCAAAACATATATCAAGGGAATCAAATACGATACCCCATTGTCACCATGAGTATTCAATTGCAATACATATATAAGTGTTCTCAAATCCATAAAAGTATTCAATCCGATATCAACGAAATCTCAAAGGGAAAAACTCAATTCATCACAACAAGATAGATAGGGGAAAACACCATATGATCCGACTATATTAACAAAGTCCACGATACATCAAGGTCATGACATCTCAAGAACACGAGAGAGAGAGAGAGAGAGAGAGAGAGAGAGAGAGAGAGAGAGAGATTAAACACATAGCTACTGGTACAAATCCTCAGCCCCGAGGGTGGACTACTCCCTCCACATCATGGTGGCCATCGAGATGATGAAGATGGCCACTGGAGATGATTCCACCCTCCGGCAGGGTGCCGCAACGGGGTCTATATTGATTTTTGGTGGCTACAGAGCCTTGCGGCAACGAAACTTCTGATCTGGGTAAATCCCCGAGGGTTTGGAATTTTTGGGAATTTATAGGGTAAAGAGGGGGTGCGGGAGGCCATCGAGGTGGGCACAACCCACATGGTCGCGCTTGGGCTCCCGGCATGCTCTGGTGGGTTGTGCCCTCCTCGGGGCACCCCCAGGTGCTGCTCTGGCCCATCCTGGGTGTTCTGGTCCATAAAAATTCTCCAAAAAGTTTTGCAGTGTTTGGACTCCGTTTGATATTGATTTTCTGCGATGTAAAAAAAGCAAAAAACAGCAACTGGCACTGGGCACTGGGCCAATAGGTTAGTCCCAAAAAAATGATATAAAGTTGCTATAAAATGATTCAAAAACATCCAAGAATGATAATATAACAACATGGAATGATAAAAAACTATAGATACGTTGGAGACGTATCAGCATCCCCAAGCTTAATTCCTGCTCGTCCTCGAGTAGGTAAATGATAGAAACAAAATTTTTGATGTGGAATGCTACTTAACATGTCCTCTCATATACTTTTCTTTATAGCATGGACATTTGGAATTTTATATGGTTCAAAGCAATAGTCTAGTTTTGACATGAGGACTTAAATACTCAAGCATATGAACAGGCAACCATGTCTTTCAAAATATATCAACGCTAAATAAGTTATCCCTAGCCCATCATGCTCAGTCATTGATCCATTCATGAAACACACTTGCATATTAGCTACACCCAATGCTCAAGTACGATCATAGTGCCTCCTAGTTGGTTCTTTATAAGAGAAGATGGAGACTCAAATTAAAAATAAAAATTTCATAAAGTAAAAGAAAGGCCCTTCACAGAGGGAAGTAGGGATTTGTAGAGCTGCCAGAGCTCAAAGCGAAAACTGAGAGATAAAAAACATTTTGAGCGGCATACTTTCCCACCAATGAAAACAACTTAGAGCTCCCAAACTTTCCATGCTAGATATATCATAGGCGGTTCCCAAACAGAAAATAAAGTTTATACCTTTTTCCACCATACTTTCACTTTCCATGGCTAACCGTATCAACGGGCGCCCTCCATACTGTTAGGGAACGCGGTAATTTCAAAAAAAATTCTACGCACACGCAAGATCTATCATGGTGATGCATAGAAACAAGAGGGGAAGAGTGTTGTCCACGTACCCTCGTAGACTGTAAGCGGAAGCGTTATGACAATGCGGTTGATGTAGTCGAACGTCTTCACGATCTGACCGATCCTAGCACCGAAGGTACGACATCTCCGTGATCTGCACACGTTCAGCTCGGTGACATCCTATGAACTCTAGATCCAGCTGAGTGTCGAGGGAGAGTTTTGTCAGCATGATGGCATGATGACGGTGATGATGAAACTACCGGAACAGGGCTTCGCCTAAGCACTGCAACGATATGACCGAGGTGGATTATGGTGGAGGGGGGCACCGCACACGGCTAAGACAATTGTCAACTTGTGTGTCTATGGGGTGCCCCCTCCCCTATATATAAAGGAGTAGAGGAGGGGGGAGGGCCGGCCCTCTATGGTGTGCCCTGGAGGAGTCCTACTTCCACCGGGAGTAGGATCCCCCTTCCCTAGTTGGACTAGGAGAGGAAGGAAGGGGAAGGAAGGAGGAAGGAAAAGGGGGGGGGGCGGCCCCCACCCAATTCGGATTGGGCTTGGGGGGGGGGCGCCCCTTCCTATAGGCTTCTTTCTCCTCTCTCCCACTATGGCCCAATAAGGCCCATATACTTCCCGGGGTGTTCCGGTAACCTCCCGGTACTCTAGTATATTCCCGAACTCACACGGAACCATTGCGATGTCCAAACATAAGCTTCCAATATATCGATCTTTATGTCGCAACCATTTCGAGACTCCTCGTCATGCCCGTGATCACATCTGGGACTCTAAACAACCTTCGGTACATTAAAACACATAAACTCATAATACCGATCGTCACCGAACATTAAGCGTGCGGAGCCTACAGGTTCGAGAACTATGTAGACATGACCGAGACTGATCTCCGGTCAATAACCAATAGTGGAACCTGGATGCTCATATTGGTTCCTACATATTCTACGAAGATCTTTATCGATCAAACCACATAACAACATACGTTGTTCCCTTTGTCATCGGTATGTTACTTGCCCGAGATTTGATCGTCGGTATCATCATACCTAGTTCAATCTCGTTACCGGCAAGTCTCTTTACTCGTTCCGTAATGCTACATCCTGTAACTAACTCATTAGTCACATTGCTTGCAAAGCTTATAGTGATGTGCATTACCGAGAGGGCCCAGAGATACCTCTCCGATAAACGGAGTGAAAATTCCTAATCTCGATCTATGCCAACTCAACAAACACCATCAGAGACACCTCTAGAGCATCTTTATAGTCACCCAGTTACGTTGTGACGTTTGATAGCACACTAAGTGTTCCTCTGGTATTCGGGAGTTGCATAATCTCATAGTCATAGGAACATGTATAAGTTATGGAGAAAGCAATAGCAGTATACTAAACGATCATCATGCTAAGCTAACGGATGGGTCAAGTCAATCACATCATTCTCTATTGATGTGATTCCGTTCATCAAATGACAACTCTTTGTCCATGGCTAGGAAACTTAACCATCTTTGATCAACGAGCTAGTCAAGTAGAGGCATACTAGTGACACTCTGTTTGTTTATGTATTCACACATGTACTAAGTTTCCGGTTAATACAGTTATAGCATGAATAATAAACATTTATCATGATATAAGGAAATATAAATAACAACTTTATTATTGCCTCTAGGGCATATTTCCTTCAGTCTCCCACTTGCACTAGAGTCAATAATCTAGATTACATTGTAATGATTCTAACACCCATGGAGTCTTGGTGTTGATCATGTTTTTCTCGTGAGAGAGGCTTAGTCAACGGGTCTGCAACATTCAGATCCGTATGTTTCTTGCAAATCTCTATGTCTCCCTCCTTGACTTGATCACAGATGGAATTGAAGCATCTCTTGATGTGCTTGGTTCTCTTGTGAAATCTAGATTCCTTTGCCAAGGCAATTGCACCAGTATTGTCACAAAAGATTTTCATTGGACCCGATGCACTAAGTATGACACCTAGATCGGATATGAACCCCTTCATCTAGACTCCTTCATTTGCTGCTTCCGAAGCAACTATGTACTCCGCTTCACATGTATATCCCGCCACGACGCTCTGCTTGGAACTGCACCAATTGACAGCTCCTCCATTTAATAAAAATATGTATCCGGTTTGTGACTTAGAGTCATCCGGATCAGTGTCAAAGCTTGCATATCCTTAGTCACCCCCATAAACAAGAAACATATCCTTAGTCCTTTTTAAGATGTTCTTGACTGCTGTCCAGTGATCCACTCCTGGATTACTTCGGTACCTCCCTGCTAAACTAATAGCAAGGCACACATTAGGTCTGATACACAACATTGCATACATGATAGAACCTATGGCTGAAGAAGAGGTCTAGCGACCCGACCTCAAATGGTCAAGTCTCTGTGCTTCAGTGTCATCCCTGAATCGGTAATGCTGACACACACAATACTCAAAGGATTTATAACAGAGTGGCAGTCACACACTTATTACATCGAATGTCTCAAGAGAGAACTTATTACAATAAATATGGCTTAAGGCCATCTAATACGATAACAATGGAAGGCTTGGAAGATAAAGTGAGTCCATCAACTCCAACGACATAGGTGAGTGCATGACAAACGACCTATCACACCTTACTCCTCGTCTGAAAAGTCTGCAACATGATACGTTGCAGCCCGAAAACGGATCAGCACATGGAATATGCTGGCAATGTAACACAGGAGAGTAATGAACAGATAAAAGCTATCACTACATGCATATATGGTTGGTGGAGGCTGTATGGTTAATATGTTTTGCGAAAAGCCAATTTTTTCCTACAACAAAGGAGCATATTTTATTTAACTATCATGGTAGTTGAACAATATTGAGAATGTTCCTCCAACTCAAATCCTAATTAAAAGTAATTATCAACCCAACAAATTAATTTAGAGTGATGAGATCCATATGATAGTCCAAGAGCCAGATACTTAAGATGTCCATAACCGGGGACACGGCTAACCATGATTAGTTTATACACTCTACAGAGGTTTGCGCACTTTTCCCCACAAGACTCAATCTCCTCCATTGGATTTCTTGCACTACAAGGTGTTTGAGAAATGGATGACCGAGACACAATCTTTCAGAAGCATTTGCTCTCTACTCCGGGCGGACCGGTACACCTACAATCCCCTATATCTGCTAGTCCACCTCTTCAAGAACTCACGCAACTTACTCAACTATGCCAGAGCCCATAATGGCTTGTGGCTGCATACGGAAGTGTCTAGCATGAATAGTCTTATGATCCCTTTGAGCCTGGGTGGCGGACCGTAGGATGATCACACCGGTACTTCGGGATATCCTAGGACAACACTGGATTCTCCAGGTGCCCACAAGCAATCCACCCAGATGTGTATTAAAGTTGCCACCTTAAGTTGAACCATTAATTAACAACTCACATCTATTATGGATACACTCAAACCCAATCGAGGTCTACGAGCATAGCATGGCAATATAAGCATAACGTAGAAGTAACTCCGAGGGGTTTGATAATAAAAGAAGTAGTAGGTTCTACCTCACCATCTACTTCCCAGACCCACATGTTACGAGATCCTACTCATGCAATGTGTGAGGGTTGAAATAATGCATAAGACTGGGTGATAAAGGGGTATGATCAAAGTGTTACTTGCCTTGCTGACGATCTGCAAATCCTAGGCACCCGTAATAGCACGCTTCACACTCCGGGTGTTCTATCACAAACAAACAATAGCATACATAAGCAATCAAGCAAGGTTGCACGAGTAAACCTCAAATAAGATCTAACCAAAAAGTTCAACTGAAGAATTTTGGTTTTTAAAAAGAATCAAATCAAACGAAGCATCGAAACTCAAACTACGAAAGAAACAAGATCCGATTACTAATCTGGACTAAAGTGAAGTTTTACAGTACCAAAATCTTGTTCAAGTTGGTTAAACGAAAAGAGGGCTTGGAGAGTAAGATCCATGCGCTTGAATCGCCTGATTCCGATAAACGAGCGAAGAGATAAACTAAAACTAAGATCAGGGCAAAAATCGCGATCGAAAATAATCGCGGAAAACCCTAGAAAAAGAAAAACAGATGAACATGCTAACAAACGAACGTTCACTATCTGTGACTAAGGGATGAACGGATTTCGTTAAAGCGAACGTACGAACAAACATCCGCAAAATAAACGAACTGAGAAAATAAAAAAACCGATCTAATAAAAAAACTAGATCTAGGTTTACGAAAAACCAATCGGTTTTTCTAGAAAAACCGACGGCTAACTCGTAGAACGGGACGGCGGCGGCGGCGCTGGCGGGGCTCGGCTAGGGTTCGGCAGATCGGGGCGGGGCTGGCGGCTCGGGCCTCGGCCTTTTAAGAGGCCGGCCGGGTTGGTGTCCCTGGCGGACACGGCCCGGTAAGGCGGTTCATTTTTTTTAATATCCGGCGCACAGAAAAATGAAGAAAAGAAATACTAAACTGACTCCAAAAATCCTGAATTAAATTTTCCCCGTCATCTAAAAATGCGCCAGATGAGGTGAACATTTATTTGGCCTCTAATGCAATTTTGAAAAACACATATTTTTCCTAATTCAAATAAAATAGCGATAAAACCCCAAATAAAAATACAAATTGATTCTAATATTTTCCTCCAACATTTCGTTTATTTGGAAGAAGTCATATTATCTCCTCTCATATAATTTTAATATGAAATATTTTTGGGGAGAAAAATAATTAAAACTAAAGTGATCCTTGTTTTAATATTTGATAAAACTCAAATATGAGAATGAGGGAAAATCCCCAACTCTCTCCGAGGGTCCTTGAGTTGCTTAGGATTTCGAGAATCACAAAACAAAATGCAATAAAATATGATATGCATGAATGACCTATGTATAACATTCCAAATTGAAAATTTGGGATGTTACAAACCTACCCCCCTTAAGATGAATCTCGCCCTCGAGATTCGGGTTGGCTAGAAAATAGGTGTGGGTGGTCTTTGCGTAGATCATCCTCTCTTTCCTAGGTGGCTTCGTCCTCGGTATGATGGCTGCACTGAACTTTGCAAAACTTGATAACCTTGCTGCGTGTAACTCGACTGGCAAACTCGAGAATCTTGACTGGTTTCTCCTTATACGTCAAATCACTGTCCAACTAAATTGCTTCCAGGGGCACTGTATCTCTCAGAGGAACATCAGCCATCTCAGCATGGCACTTCTTCAACTGGGAAACATGAAACACATCATGAACTCCTGACAGTCCTTCAGGTAATTCCAACTTGTAGGCAACCTGTCCCATGCGTTCCAAAACACGGTACGATCCTACAAATCTCGGGGCTAACTTTCCCTTAACTCCAAAACGCTTAACTCCTCGTAGAGGTGACACTCGCAGATATGCTCTGTCTCCGATTTCATAGACTACTTCCTTGCGTTTCGAGTCTGCATAACTCTTCTGTCTGGACTGAGCTAGTTTCAGTCTATCTCGAATCAGCTTGAACTTCTCCTCGGACTCCTTAATCAAATCGGATCCAAACAACTGGCGGTCTCCAACTTCATCCCACATCAACGTTGTTCGGCATCTTCTTCCGTACAGGGCTTCAAAAGGTGCCATCTTCAAACTGGCCAGGTAGCTGTTGCTATACGAGAACTCCGGGTAGGGTAAATTATCATCCCAACTAGACCTGTAGTCTAGTGCACAAGCTCTCAACATGTCCTCCAGAATCCGATTGACTCTCTTAGTCTATCCATCTGTTTGCGGGTGAGAAGCTGTACTGAACTCCAGCCTGGTTCCCAAAGTCTGGTGCAGTTGGTGCCAAAACTTTGAAGTAAACTGTGTTCCTCTGTCTGATACGATGGTCCTCGGAACTCCATGCAGACATACGATCCTGGTCATATATATCTTGGCCAACTTTGCACTTGTATATGTGGTTTTCACTGGGATAAAGTGAGCTAGTTTGGTCAAGCGGTCCACTACTACCCAGATAGAATCATATCCCGATCGGGTCCTGGGTAATCCGGTGATAAAATCCATGCCAAGCTTATCCCACTTCGATTCGGGTATCGACATAGGCTGTAGTAATCCTGCTAGCTTCTGATGTTCTGCCTTCACTCTCTGACATACATCACATACGGCTACATACTCGGCAATATCCTTCTTCATTCCAGTCCAGCAGAAACACTCCTTCAAATCCAAATACATCTTGGTGTTTCCGGGGTGTATCGAGTATGGTGAGTCGTGAGCTTCCTGTAATATCAACTTTCTGATCTCGGCATTATTGGGCACAAAAATATGGTCCTCAAACCACAAGGTGTCGTGCTCATCCTCACGAAAACCTTTGGCTTTGCCTTGACTCATCTTCTCTTTTATCTCGATAATTTCTTTGTCATCCTTCTGGGCTTCTCGAATCTTTCCCAACAAGGTCGACTGAACTTCCATGGTTGTAACAAAACCTTTGGGAACAATCTCTAAACGTAGCTCCCTAAAATCTTCTGCTGATTCCCTTGGCAATCCTCCTGTTACTAAGGTATTGGCATAACTCATTTGGCTCAAAGCGTCTGCTATGACATTGGCCTTTCCCGGATGATAGTGCAACTTCATATCATAATCCTTTATAAGCTCCAACCATCTCCTTTGCCTGAGGTTCAACTCCTTCTGTGTAAAAATGTACTTCAAATCTTATGATCCGTGTACACATCACAATGGTTCCCAATAAGAAAATGTCTCCAGGCCTTGAGTGCATGTACTACGGCTGCCAACTCCAAGTCATGTGTGGCATAATTCAACTCATGCGGTCGAAGTTGTCGTGAGGCATATGAAACAACTCTTCCGTCTTGCATAAGTACTCCTCCAAGTCCTAAGCAAGAGGCATCGCAATACACTTGGAAATCCTTCCGTATATCCGGCAGGATCAGCACTGGGGCTGTAGTCAAACATTTCTTCAACTCCTGGAAACTTGCTTCACATTCCTCGGTCCAATGGAACTTGGTGTCCTTCTTCAACAACGTCGTCATAGGCTTCGCAATCTTAGAGAAATTTTCAATGAATCTCCGATAGTATCCCGCAAGTCCAAGAAAACTATGGATCTCTCCAACTGAGGTGGGTGCCAACCACTCAGTGACCGACTGAACTTTGGCGGGGTCTACTGCTATACCTTCTCCTGATATAACATGTCCAAGAAATCCAACTTCCTTCAACCAAAACTCACATTTCTGAACTTGGCATACAACTGATGGTCCCTGAGTTTCTCGAGAACTAAGCGCAAATGCTCCTTGTGTTCCTCTTCATTCTTTGAGTATACTAAAATATCATCAATGAACACCATGACATACTTATCCAAGAACTCCATGAACACCTTATTCATCATACTCATGAAATAGGCAGGGGCGTTAGTCAATCCAAATGACATAACCATATACTCATAAAGCCCATACCTTGTGGTAAAAGCTGTCTTAGGTATATCCGTTTCCTGAATCTTCAGCTGGTGGTAACCTGATCGCAGGTCGATCTTCGAAAACACTTTAGCTCCTTGTAGCTGGTCAAACCGATCATTGATCATCGGCAGTGGGTACTTGTTCTTGATTTTCACTTCATTCAATGCCTGATAATCAACAACCATTCTCACAGATTTATCCTTCTTCTCAACCAATAGCACTGGGGCTCCCCATGGTGATGAACTCCGTCAGATGTAACCTTTCTCCAATAACTCCTTAATCTGTTTCTTGATCTCCTCCAGATCATTCGGGCGCATCCGGTATGGTCTCTTTGATATAGGCCCGGTTCCTGGCAAGAGCTCTATCAAAAACTCGATGTCTCAATCTGGCGGCATGCCTGGTAACTCCTCTGAAAATACATCTAGGTAATCCTTCACAACAGGCACTTCCTGCTGAATAACTCTCGTGAGAGAATGTACTTGGGTTCTCCTTGGCGCATGCCTGGATATATACTTGATCCTTTTCCCTCTAGGGTAGTAAGCAGAATTGACTTACTGGCACAATCGATGTTTCCTCCATACATCAACAGCCAATCCATTCCTAGTATCACATCCAATCCTTGCGACTCCAGAATTATCAAGTCAGAGGGGAACACATGACTACCTATGGTTAATGGCATCTGAAAACATCCACTGCTTGCCATATACTCGGCTTCGGGTGAGGTTACTAGCATAGGTGTCTTAAGAACTCTAGTGGGCAACTTATACTTGTCCACAAATCCCCTTGATATGTATGAAGGCGATGCACCAGTATCAAAAAGAACAATTGCAGTAAACGACTTAACTAAAAACTTACCAATAACTTCATCTGGTTGCTCTTCAACCTCCTCCATGTTCATGTGGTTCACTTGTCCTTTGTTTAATGGACCATTTCTGCTCTTCGCTTCAGGGCACTCCGTGGCATAGCGTCCAGTCTTCCCGTACTTGAAACATGTAACGTGGATTAGGTCCCTCTTGGAGGGTGTGGCTGGATTGGAACAGTTTTGATTGCTGCTTGCTCCATTCCCATTCCCATTCCTTGGGCCATTATGATTATGGGAACTTCCTCCATTGTGAGTGTGGCCTCCATGGTTATGGATAAGCCCTCCCGAGTTCGGGGTAAAGTGAGGCTTCTGCTGAGCTCCTGAATTGTACTTCCCTTGTCCATATTTTGTCTTGCGGCTCTCTATCTGCTATTGCTTCCCTTCGATCATGAGAGCTTTATCTACCAACTCCTGGTAGTTGTTAAATGTTGCCATCATTAACTGCATACTCAGCTCATCATTCAGCCCTTCCATAAACTTCTCATGCTTCGTGGCATCTGTGGCCACATCATCTGGAGCATAGCGGGATAACTTACTAAACTCCTCCACGTACTGGCCTGCAGTATGGTTCCCTTGGCGTAAGTTGTGAAACTCACGCTTCTTCATGCTCATAGCTCCAATGGATACGTGGGCTATGCGAAATGTTTGCTGAAACTGCTCCCAGGTGACATTGGCTATAGGAAAAGTGGATGTGTAATTCTCCCACCATGCGGCTGCTGGTCCATACAATTGGTGTGCGGCAAAACGCACCTTCTCAGCATCTGTGCAACATGCGGTGGTCAACTCCCTTCCAATCCCGCGCAGCCAATCATTAGCAACTATTGGCTCGGTGCTACTGGAAAACACCGGCGGCTGCAGCCTCAGAAAACGGGCTAAGTTGTCAACTGGTGGTGGTTGCGGTGGGTTGTTGTTGTTGTTGCCTTGGTTCTGAACTAACAACTGCATCAAGGCATTCTGCTGCTGGATCAACTGAGTGAGCTCCGGTGGGAAGGCAAAACCGGGGTCATGTCTCGGAGGCATCTGATGGGTTTAGAGGGAAGAGATTTGAATAGAATGAGGTCTAATGAGAAAACACTACCCATATGCACATGAGACAAACACAATCATATCATATCACTCAATCAATCAAGCAAGGGCATACAATCGCTCAAACTATCGTTATAGTGCTCAGACTACTAATATTTACATGGGGGGGGGGTACTACTAATAGTATGGGTGTCGGTGTCAAAACCGGCGGATCTCGGGTAGGGGGTCCTGAACTGTGCGTCTAAGGCGGATGGTAACAGGAGGCAGGGGACACGATCTTTTACCCAGGTTCGGGCCATCTTGATGGAGGTAAAACCCTATGTCCTGCTTGATTTATTCTTGATGATATGAGTATTACAAGAGTTGATCTACCACGAGATCGGAGAGGCTAAACCCTAGAAGCTAGCCTATGGTATGATTGTCCGTTGTCCTACGGACTAAAACACTCCGGTTTATATAGACATCGGAGGGGGCTAGGGTTACACAAGGTCGGTTACAAAGGAAGAGATATCCATATCCGTACTGCCTAGCTTGCCTTCCACGCCAAGTAGAGTCCCATCCGGACACAAGACGAAGTCTTCAATCTTGTATCTTCATAGTCCAACAGTCCGACCAAAGGATATAGTCCGGCTATCCGGAGACCCCCTAATCCAGGACTCCCTTAGTAGCCCCTGAACCAGACTTCAATGACGATGAGTCTGGCGCGCAGTGTTGTCTTCGGCATTGCAAGGCGGGTTCCTCCTTCGGATACACCACAGAAGAGTTTGAATAAAAGGATAGTGTCCGACCCTGCAAAATACGTTCCACATACCACCGTAGAGAGAATAATATTTCCACAAATCTAATCTGCTGACACGCTTCGGCAACATGACATCATGCCATGGCTTGATGATTATTCAAACCGTTTTTCTTTAACTAGCCCTGCACATAACGCGAGGCAGTTTCTTGACATGTCTTGTCAAAGCAGAGATCGTGTCCCCCTTATTACAGGATTCTCATCAACACGGTCGTGGGTAACCCAACCGCACCTAGGACTCCTAGATTTTAGGCAAGTCCCAAACTGCCCCGAGGAGGACGCCTGATATTCACCCTCTTTATAAAGGGTCAAGGCTTTTACTTTTTTCCTCCCGTGCTCAATCGAATCCTTCCCCCGCCTCGAGTTCTAACACTCAAAGCCCAGGCCAGGTGCTTCGGACCTTCAATCATGTCTGGATCCAGCCTCCAGGGCTGGTGGGTGCCCTCCTCCGTCATGGAAGAGGATATCAAGAAGTTGAGGGAGGCAAGATACCCGACCGCTTAAGTCTCACATCGGCTGCCCCCCCCCCCCGAGGGCAGGTTGTCCCTACTCCTGAATCCAATGAAGACGTCATGTTCATCTCCCACTTCCTCCTAGGACTAGGCCTCACTCTGGATCCCTTCGTTAGGGGTTTGATGTTCTATTACAGGCTTGATTTCCATGATCTAGCCCTAGATTCCTTTCTCCACATCTCAGAATTTATTGTCATATGTGAGGCCTTCCTCCGCATTACCCCTCACTTCGGCCTATGGCTCAAGACTTTTGATGTGAAGCCGAAGACGGTCGAGGGGCAGTATGCAGCGTGCGGGGGTGCATTAATAAGCAAGATTGCTGGAGCTCCATGGCCAAAAGGTTCCTTTCCAGAGGTGTCCGGGTTATGGCAACGGGAGTGGTTATACATCACCGCTCCCAGAAGTGCCAATTGGGTAGCTTCCCCCGCCTTACGCTCGGGCCCTCCACCACAACTGATGTCATGGATCAGCAGGGGGCTGAGCTGGGGTCAGCCAAGGATGTGCCCATACTGCAGAGCCGCATCCGGGATCTCTTCGAGGGAGATTTTAGTTTGGTTATGGTAGTGCAAGTCATGCTGGTTCGTCAAGTCCAGCCTTGCAAATGCCGGCCCTCCGCTTGTGGGAATTCAACCCAGAAGGACCACGCGCTATTCAGAATTTCCTCGGCCTAACGCACGAGGAGATGTACAAGTCATTCTTCGGACCCCAAATAGAGTGTCCGGACACCTCCGAGGACGTGGGCCTGAGCAGCAACCGCACCGTGGCCCAAGTAAGTAATCCTCTAGCCGAACACACTGTCTTTCATATATCATGACGTCATTCTGAAGAATCACTTTTTGACAAGGACTGGATAACAAAGGCGAAGATGATTCGGTGTCCGGCCCCCCTTCCCGAAGGCTTGGACAATCCGGTGCTGGAAAAGATGCTCGAGCCAGCACCTTGCCCGGTGCCCTCAAAGGAAGATGAAGGGGGAATAAAGAGGGCGAAAGCGGGCCTCCACCGCTACCTATTCCAACCGAGGGAACGAGCGCCTCCGTGAGGGAGGATAGCCAAGGGAAGGAATCTGACATTCCCTCGCCCCGGGGGAGGAAGAGGACTACCTCTGATGATCCAGAAACCAAGGTTTCCAAACGGGAGAAGAAAACTCCACCAGAGGGTCCCGCCTCGGAGGGTGCTCTTGCCGCACAAAGTCCATGCAGGGATCAGCCCTCTAACGAGCTGTAAGTAATCAAAAAGTACTTAATAGTGAAGATATACTACCTTACTTCTGAGGAAGATAACCAAAGCATTTATCTTGCAGTTCGGATCTGAGCCCTTCTCAGCAGAGCTCGTCTTCGGGGGATCTTCTTCCGGAGATGATGGAGAGCGAAACGCCTCCCCCGGACTCCCTGGCTCAAGAAGCGGGGGACCTTGAAGTGTCATCACGGAGAGTTTCTCCAGATCCGGCAAGGCCAGAAGGTAATCCCATGGTCACCCGAAGCCCTCAGTATCTGGCTCTTGAAGAGAGCAATCAAAAGAGTCCGGCACCATCTGGTATGCGATCAGACATACTAAAGGGTCTGCTAGAGCGGGCGACTATCTTAGAAGAGCACTGTACATTAATGTGTGCGGTGATTGAAAGGATTTCGTCCGCCGAAAACGGGTTGCACGAAGCCTTTATGAGTCTACTGACAGGCTTTGAGGTACGTGAAATGATATACATTTGTGATGGTACCGCACATTTTAGGTGTGCCCTGTGTAGATAGTAGCCCCTGAGACTCTGGTTGTCGTCGAGAACGGCGGCGAACGGAGGATCATAGTCCCAGGTAATAACCAGACCGCCTTTATGTGTAGGTGTCTGAAGCTCCGGTGGCTAGCTGGACTAATGTGGTTGCCGAACTAAAGTGGCAACTGGATGCGGCGGATGCCGACATCGAGCTTGTTAACAAGCGGCTTGACGAGGCACAAGGTAGGTGATATTTATAGTGAATGTCACATAGTAAGAGCAGCATGATGCCGGTATCTTTAATATGTTGTGACTGCAGATGGAGCTGCCATCGTGGAGGCCCTGCGGGCGGAGCTTACCCGGGCCAAGGAGCAAGCAAGAAGTAGTAATGCGGACGCTTTGAAGGCGGCCGAAGAGTTGAGAGCCGAGAAGGCCGCGCATAGCGAGAGCAAAGAGAAAATGGCCAAAATGGCTATGAAATTAAAAGACATTGCCGACCGCTGCTAGTTTCTTGAAGAAGAAAGCCAGGCGAAGGCTGCGGACCTCGAAAAGGCCACAATGGCGACCAAAGACACCCGCTCTGCAATGAGAGTAAAGAAGGAGGAACTGTGGGAAGCCAGGGATATTGTGGCTGGGAAGCCCTTTATGCTGCAGAAGAAGTTTGGCGATTTGCGATATGCCCCTCTAGATCGGCTGTGGAGTTCGGCCGATGCATATATGGACTTGGCGGCGAGCGCTGTCGATGCAGCCGAATACTTCCGAGATCAAACAGATCGTGAAGTGGACAAGCTATTCTGGTCGCAATTTAACGTTCCAGAGCGTCCGCTTCCATTGACTGATTAGCTTGCCAAATGGGCCGAACTCAATAGATTGTCCGGACTCGCCATGAGGTCTGTCATGGATAATCTGTGGCCAGAAAGGCCAAAGCCGAACAACTATTTTAGCTTGGTGCAGTAGTTCCTTGGTGCGGTGCCACACATTAATGCGATGAAGAGGTCGGCGTGCACAGAAGGCTCGCGGATGGCCCTTGCCCGTGTCAAAACATACTGGGCGGAGATGGATGCCACCACTGTCGCTGCGCAGGGTTCGGCCATAGGCCGAGTGGCTGCCGAGCACTATTTTGAAGAAGTTCTTGAGGGCGCTCGTACGATAGAGGCCCGGTGCTCGAAGAATGTTATGTTTGAGTGACATGTATTCCCATTGTAAAAACAATGTTTTATTGAATTTATCAAGGATGTATTTATACTTTTGCCCGAAAGTATTGTGATGCCTCCTATGCGGCCGTTTATGTATACATGTATATAACCTGAAAGATTGCAGTCATCGGCTTCAGCCCCCACTTATATAATGCGGGGGTGTTCGTAGAAGACGCGTATTCACACTTAATCCAATGTCTTGGTCCTAATAAGGAGGTGATAGCGCAGCGAACTAGGCAACCGGACTATAATGCTTTAACACTTTCACTTAGCCATAGGAGTTTGATAGTGGGGCTACTATATAGCCCCTGGTGGCTCCGCACTCATCCGGATTCGGGGTGCAAACATGCCTGGCCGGGAAACGGCCCTTCGTTAGTGCGGAGGAATCCTGAAGATTCCGATAAGTCATCGAGTGGTTGACCAGTCTCACGCTATATCATGACAGTCAGTTTTCGGCTTTCTCTACTGAGGTGCTTGTCCGGATGAACCAGGGCACAATCGCAGTAGTTCTCCTCGTGTCGCCTTAGCCGATAGAGCGGAACGTAAGGCAGCAAAACACAGGAGCCGGGCAAACCCAACATTTGACCAAAGACATGATTCGGAGCTGATGCATATAAGGCCAAACTCGCGACGCCGAACACTCCCTAAGGTATTCGGTCTTTATGGTGTAAACCGGGTCTAAACAGTACCCTTTGTAATAAGCCCCTGGTGTGCAGGTACGTGCATTATTCTGGCATGGCCACATGCCAAGACGTCAGCATCCTTCTCAGTTGTACTGAGAATCTGAGGGATGTAAATCAATAAGAGACAGTAAAAAAAGGTTTATGCAGGGTCTTAATCTACAAAGAATCCTTGAAACGGGTCCCTGCTGCACGTCTTCGCGTGTGTCTCCGTTGTGCCGTATCCTGGACAGGTGTAGCATGATGGTCATCTGAAAAAAAGAGGAACTTAATTGAAAAGTTGCCGTGCAAAAGTTAAGTTATACTTAATAAACAATATATAGTTGAAAATGAGTAAAGGTGAGCCTTATTGCCACTTTTGCGCGCGTGTTGAGCCCCTTGTATTGTAATAGGGGTATAGCCAACAAACCTGTATTAATTACATATAGCTGAGCCGGACTCGTCTAGCCGTGTCCGTGGTCTTAACGACCTCTCAAATGCTTAGGTTGGTGAGGCTGTGTAGTGTGCGGCGGCCAAGGCGGCCGCACCGTCTTCGGCGCGCAAGGAGCGCTCAATATTTCCATTTACTGTAATGATGCCGCATGGACCGGGCATCTTGAGCTTGAGGGAAGCGTAACACGGTATTGCGTTAAAGCGAGCAAAAGCTTCGCGTCCGAGTAGTGCTTGATAGCCACTATGGAACGGAGCAATATGGATAGTTAAATTTTCACTGCAGGAGTTATCGGGGAAGCCGAATATAACCTCTAGTAGCTGGGAGCCCCTGCAATGAGCCTCCGGGCCTGGCATTACTCCTTTAAAGGTAGCATTGCTGCGCTAAATATTTGTTGGGTCTATCCCCATTTTGCGGACTGTGTCCTGATATATCAGATTTAAACAGCTGCCGCCGTCCATTAGGACTCGGGTGAAGTGGTATCCGTCAATTATTGGATCTAATACCAAGGCAGCCCATCCTGCATGCCGGATACTTGCCGAGTAATCCCGACAGTCGAAGGTGATCGGTTGGGACGACCAGTGGCGGAGCTCCGCAGTGATAGGCCCTAGGGCATGTTCCTCTAAAGGTGCTGCTTTGTTTCTCCCTTTTATCACGTGTAACACGTTGACTGTTTTGACTTCTGGTGGGAATTTCTTCTGTTCCCATGTGCTTTGCTTGCGAGGCTCATCCTCGTCTTCACTTGGTGTATCCTGCCCCTTGTGTTCGGCGTTGAGCTTGCCTGACTGTTTGAATACCCAACATTCTTTATGGGTATGATTTGCAGGTTTATCTGGGGTGCTATGGATCTGACATATTTGGTCCAGAATTTTGTTTAGGCTGGACAATTCGTCTCTGTTGCCTTTGGAGGGCGGCTTCCGCTGCACTGGCCGAGAGCTTCTAAATCCAATGTTTACCGCCGTGCTCTTCGGGTTGTCTTCTTTATTCCAGCGCTTATTCTTGCTGCGTCGTGATTTCCCATTTCCATCCCTGACTTCGGATGTACTTGGGTCACTGGTGCTGCATCGGGCTAACCAGCTGTCCTCGCCCACACAAAAATGGGTCATGAGGCTTGTTAATGCTGCCATTGTTCTCGGCTTTTCTTGACCGAGGTGTCTGGCAAGCCATTCGTCTCGAACGCTATGCTTGAAGGCTCCTAAGGCTTCGGCGTCCGGACAGTCAACTATTTGGTTCCTTTTAGTGAGGAACTTGTTCCAATGTTTTTGGGATGACTCACCGGGCTGTTGAGTTATATGACTTAAATCGTCTGCATCTGGTGGTCGGACATATGTCCCTTGAAAATTTGCCCGAAAGGCGTCTTCGAGCTCTTCCCAGCTTCCGATGGAGTTTTCGGGGAGGCTTTTAAGCCAGTGCCGAGCTGGCCATTTGAGCTTGAGGGGTAAGTACTTCATGGCGTGGAGATCATCTCCTCGAGCCATATGGATATGGAGGATGTAGTCCTCAATCCAGACCCCAGGGTCTGTTGTTCCGTTGTACGCATCTATGTTTACGGGTTTGAACCCCTCTCGAAATTCATGGTCCAGCACCTCGTCGGTGAAACATAGAGGGTGTGCAACACTCCTGTATTTGGGTGTACCGTGGTGTTCGGATGTTTGCTGTGTTGTATTGTATGTTGGAGCACGCCTGCGTGGTCCATAGATGGATCTGGTTGCGCCGTCCTTTTGATGCGGGCCCTTACGCGGATCGCGTACTGGTTTATGTGCAACGTCGTTTGCCGCTTTATGTTGGCTATGAGGTCGTCTATCCAACCGGATGGCCATTTTATTTTTTAATTATGGAGGATCTAAGGCCTCCTCATCAAATTCAGGTAGCAACTTTTGCTTCGGATAGCTCTTGGTGTGGCGATTACTGCCGTACTTCGCTGCAGTGTTGAGTACTTCAGTCCATTTGATTTTGAGTGTGTCTTGTGCAGCCTTGAGCCTTTGTTTCTGTTTTTTCAGACTCCTCGCCGTGGCAACAAGCCTTTGGTGGGCATTATGTTGCTCCTGGCGCTGGTCCGGTGTGATGTCGTCCAAACTGTATCTTCGACGGAGTCGGGTTGTTCGGTTTGATTCCCCATGTTGCCCTGGTCTGGCGATGGTGCACCCTGCTCTATCGCTGGGTGTATATGATTGTTATTTCTGCCGAGGTGGGATTTGGAGCGGCGTTTACACCGCCGCTTTGACTGCTTCTCGAGGGAACAACCCTTCGCTGCGTCCTTCCATTCCTCGTTGTTGTTTTCTTTGGGTGTGTCCACCATGTATACGTCATGTGACGAAGTGGGCGTCCAGTGCCCTATGGGAAGTGGTTCCTCTTCGCCTCCCGCATCGTCGTCTATACCGTCGATGCCTTCAGAGTCGAAGTCGAGCATGTCGGTTAAGTCATCGATAGTGGCTAGTAAGTGGGTGGTGGGTGGGCGGCGAATTTCTTCGTCATCCGCATCCCAATCCTGTCGGACATAGTTCGGCCAGGATCCTCCTAACAAGGAGAGAGACCTTAATGAGTTTAGTATGTCAACGAAGGGTGAGTGCTGAAAAATATCTGCGGAGGTAAACTCCATGATGGGCGCCCAATCGGATTTGATAGGAACGGGCGCAGGCGGTTCTAAGTCCGTGGCTGGAGAAGGATCCGGCAGTTTGGCAACACGGCTCTCGTGAAGGGTAAGGTCGATATTCGGCTCGATCGTCGCTGAGGATACGGCCTCCATGACGGGGTCTATCCACCCATCCATGGATGGTGCAACTGGCTCCGAATTGAGGCTCGGAGCGGCTGCCGGTGCGATGTCCTGAATACGGTCCGATGGTAGAGCTGAATCGTACTCATCGTGATCGCGTGGCGCACAAGGCAGGGGCTCGAATCCGTAGAAGATCAAGTCTCCGCAGATATCGGCCGTGTAATTTAAGCTTCCAAACCTGACTTGGTGGCCAGGGGCGTAACTTTCGATCTGCTCCTGATGGCCAAGTGAGTTGGCCCGCAGTGCGAAGCCGCCGAACACAAAGATCTGTCCGGGGAGAAAAATCTCACCCTGGACTGCATCACTATCGATGATCGTAGGAGCCATCAAGCCTAACGGCGATGACACAGAGGAACTCTCAATGAAAGCACCAATGTCGGTGTCAAAACCGGCGGATCTCGGGTAGGGGGTCCCGAACTGTGCGTCTAAGGCGGATGGTAACAGGAGGCAGGGGACACGATGTTTTACCCAGGTTCGGGCCCTCTTGATGGAGGTAAAACCCTACGTCCTGCTTGATTTATTATTGATGATATGAGTATTACAAGAGTTGATCTACCATGAGATCGGAGAGGCTAAACCCTAGAAGCTAGCCTATGGTCTGATTGTCTGTTGTCCTACGGACTAAAACCCTCCGGTTTATATAGACACCGGAGGGGGCTAGGGTTACACAAGGTCGGTTACAAAGGAGGAGATATCCATATCCGTACTGCCTAGCTTGCCTTCCACGCCAAGTAGAGTCCCATCCGGACACGAGATGAAGTCTTCAATCTTGCATCTTCATAGTCCAACAGTCTGACCAAAGGATATAGTCCGGCTGTCCGGAGACACCCTAATCCAGGACTCCCTCAATGGCGGTCTACTAGAAATTTTGATCGGTGGAAGACTCCATGATATCCGCTCCAGCTTCGTCTTCATAGTAATCATCACTACTATCCGGGTCAGAGTCGGTGTCGTCGATGATGATGTAGTCTTGAGAATGAATCTCCTTGGGTTCGTCGTCTTCTCTTCCTGGCATGGGGTCTCCCATAAAAACTCCTAGCTTCCTGGTCATGCCGTCATTCCTCTCCACAAGTATCATCATTTCCTCCTCATATCCATCGCGTGTAGACTTAAGCTCCTCTTCTAGCTCCGTGATCCCGATCACCACCTTCTTCAAATCTACCATGCTTGCGCACATCTGGTTCTCTTGGTGACGAATGTGGTGGTTTAATTCCTGGATGAATGCTGCAATGGACCTGTCCTTCCTGGTGTTGATCATCTCCCATTGGTCATCTCGGCGCCCACATATCTGGTAGATAGTGTCCTTAAGCTCCTTGTGTAAACTTCGTCGATGCGTCCTATAGCAAAGTGGGCTGCCATACTCTTGCCTAGACTCCAGGTGGGTGCATCAAAGGAAAACTCTTTGGGTTTAGTGACTGGCGGGAACGTCCTTCCTGGAACTTGAACTCGAATCATCCATCGCTCCTGTTCTGGTAAAGTGGCGGTGTAGGTCCCGATGAAGCTTGGTATTCCAATGTTCAGGTACTTAGTGACTTCCTTCAAGTGTCGTCCAAACGGTGTGTCTTCATCCAGTTGTGCAAACTTGTTCCTCGTATCCTCCATCGTAAAGGGTAGAAAATGGAGAGCAGTCAGAAATAAGTAGAGGAGAGTGCCCTATGGTTTTTCTTAGTGCTCATGTCCTACATTCAGCGTGTGCTCTGATACCATCTTGTAGCGACTCGACCTCAAACGGTCAAGTCTCTGTGCTCCACTGTCATCGCTGGATTGGTAATGCTGACACACACAGTACTCGAAGGATTTATAACAGAGTGGCAATCACAGACTTATTACATTGAATGTCTCAAGAGAGAACTTATTACAATAGATATGGCTTAAGGCCATCTAATACGATAACAGCGGAAGGCTTGGAAGATAAAGTGAGTCCATCAACTCCAACAGCATAGCTGAGTGCATGACAAACGACCTATCGCACCTTACTCCTCGTATGAAAAGTCTGCAACATGATACGTTGCAGCCCGAAAATAGGTCTGCACATGGAATATATTGGCAATGTAACACAGGAGAGTAATGAACAGATAAAAGCTACACTATATGCATATATGGTTGGTGGAGGCTGTATGGTTAATATGTTTTGCGAAAAGCCAATCTTTCCGTACAACAAAGGAATATATTTTATTTAACTATCATGGTAGTTGAACAATATTGAGAAGGTTCCTCCAACTCAATCCCAATTAAAAGTAATTATCAACCCAACAAATTAATTTAGAGTGATGATATCCATATGATAATCCAAGAGCCAGATACTCAAGATGTCCATAACCGGGGACACGGCTAACCATGATTAGTTTATACACTCTGCAGAGGTTTGCGCAGTTTTCCCCACAAGACAAGATCTCCTCCGTTGGATTTCTCACACTACAAGGTGTTCGAGAAACGGATGACCAAGACACAATCTTTCAGAAGCATTTGCTCTGTAGTCCGGTGATAACCCACAAGTATAAGGGATCACAACAGGTTTCGAGGGTAGAGTATTCAACCCAAATTTATTGATTCGACACAAGGGAGCCAAAGAATATTCTCAAGTATTAGCAGCGGAGTTGTCAATTCAACCACACCTGGAAACTTAGTATCTGCAGCAAAGTGGTTAGTAGCAAAGTAATATGATAGTGATGGTAACGGTAACAAAAGAGTAACGAGAGCAAAGTAATGTTTTTGGTATTTTGTAGTGATTGTATCAATAGCAACAGGAAAGTAAATAAGCGTAAACCAGTATATGGAAAGCTCCTAGGCATCAGATCAATGATGGATAATTATGCCGGATGCAGTTCATCATGTAACAGTCATAACATAGGGTGACACAGAACTAGCTCCAATTCGTCAATGTAATGTAGGCATGTATTCCGAATATAGTCATACATGCTTATGGAAAAGAACTTGCATGACATCTTTTGTCCTACCCTCCCGTGGCAGCGTGGTCCTAATGGAAACTTTGGGATATTAAGGCCTCCTTTTAATACAGAACCGGAATAAAGCATTAGCACATAGTGAATACATGAACTCCTCAAACTACGATCTTCACTGGTAAGTATCCCGATTATTGTCACTTCGGTGTTAACGGATCATAACACATAATAGGTGACTATAGACTTGCAATATAGGATCAAGAACTCTCATATATTGATGAAAACATAATAGGTTCAGATCTGAAATCATGGCACTTGGGCCCTAGTGACAAGCATTAAGCATAGCAAAGTCATAGCAACATCAATCTCAGAACACAGTGGATACTAGGGATCAAACCCTAACAAAATTAACATGATTACATGATAAATCTCATACAACCCATCACCGTCCAACAAGCCTACGATGGAACTACTCACGCACGACGGTGAGCATCATGAAATTGGTGATGGAGGATGGTTGATGATGACGACGGTGACGAATCCCCCTCTCCAGAGCCCCGAACGGACTCCAGATCAGCCCTCCCGAGAGGTTTTAGGGCTTGGTGGTGGCTCCGTATTGTAAAACGCGATGATTTCTTCTCTCCTATTCTTTCTCCCTGAAAGCAGTTATATAGAGTTGGAGTTGGAGTCGGGAGGTCTTCAGGGGGCCCACGAGGTAGGAGGGGTGCCCTAGGGGGGTGCCCCCACCCTCGTGGCAAGGGTGTGGGCCCCCTGGTCTTCATCTTTGGCGAGTATTTTTTATTATTTATTGTAAGATATTCCATGGAGTTTCATGTCATTCCGAGAACTTTTGTTTTCTGCACATAAAACAACACCATGGCAATTCTGCTGAAAACAGCGTCAGTCCGGGTTAGTTCCATTCATATCATACAAGTTAGAGTCCAAAACAAGTCAAAAGTGTTTGGAAAAGTAGATACGATGGAGACATATCAACTCCCCCAAGCTTAAACCCTTGTGAGGGAGTCCTGGATTAGGGGGTCTCCGGACAGTCGGATTATATCCTTTGGCCAGACTGTTGGACTATGAAGATACAAGATTGAAGACTTCGTCTCGTGTCCGGATGGTACTCTACTTGGCGTGGAAGGCAAGTTTAGGCAATACGGATATGTATATCTTCTCCTTTGTAACCGACCTTGTGTAACCCTAGCCCCCTCCGGGTCTATATAAACCGGAGGGTTTTAGTCCGTAGGACAACAGACAATCAGACCATAGGCTAGCTTCTAGGGTTTAGCCTAAATCTTGTAATACCCATATCATCAAGAATAAATCAAGCAGGACGTAGGGTTTTACCTCCATCAAGAGGGCCCGAACCTGGGTAAAACATCGTGTTCCCTGCCTCCTATTACCATCCGCCTTAGACGCACAGTTCGGGACCCCCTACCCGAGATCCACCAGTTTTGACACTGACACTGGTGCTTTCATTAAGAGTTCCTTTGTGTCATCGCCGTTAGGCTTGATGGCTCCTTCTATCATCGATAGCGATGCAGTCCAGGGTGAGACTTTTCTCCCCGGATAGATCTTTGTGTTTGGCGGCTTTGCACTGCGGGCCAACTCGTTTGGCCATCTGGAGCAGATCAAAAGTTACGCCCCTGGCCACCAGGTCAGGTTTGGAAGCTTAAACTACACGGCCGATATCCGCGGAGACTTGATCTTCAATGGATTCGAGCCTCTGCCTTGTGCGTCACGCGGTCACGATGAGTACGATTTAGCTCTACCATCAGATAGTGTTCAGGAGATCGCACCGGCAGCCGCTCCGACCCTCAATTTGGAGCCAGTTGCACCGTCCATGGATGGGTGGATGGACCCCGCCATGGAGGCCTTAGCCTCAGCGGCGATCGAGCCGAACATCGACCTTACCCTGCGCGAGAGCCGTTTTGTCAGACTGCCGGACCTTCTCCAGCCACGGACTCCGAACCGCTTGCGCCCGTTCCTAGCGAATCCGATTGGGCGCCGATCATGGAGTTTACCTCCGCGGATATTTTTCAACACTCGCCCTTTGGCTACATACTGAACTCATTAAGGTCTCTCTCCTTATCAGGAGGATCCTGGCCGAACTATGTCCGACAGGATTGGGATGCGGATGATGAAGAAATTCGCTGCCCACCCACCACCCACTTAGTAGCCACTGTCGACGACTTAACCGACATGATCAACTTCGACTCCGAAGACATCGACGATATGGACGACGATGCGGGAGACGAAGAGGAACCACTGCCCACAGGGCATTGGACAGCCACCTCATCATACGATATATACATGGTGGACACACCCAAAGAAGGTAATGGCGACGAGACAACGGAGGATGACCCCTCCAAGAAGCAACCCAAGCGCCGACGTCAGCGGCGCCGCTCTAAGTCCCGCCAATGCAAAAGTGTTGATACTGACACAGGAGATAATAACACTCCGGATAGTGCCAAAATGGCAACAATCCCCTCCAGCAAGATTTAGAGCAGGAGGATGGAGGAGCCAGCCCTCCAGAGAGAGCGGCGGATGGAGAGGCGGAGGATGATAATTACATGCCCCCCTCCGAAGACGAGGCAAGCCTCGACGATGACGAATTCGCCATGCCAGAGGATCCCGTCGACCAAGAGTGCTTCAAGCGCTGGCTTATAGCCACGACAAATAGCCTTAAGAAAAAGCAGCAGCAGGTTCAAGCTGATCAAGATCTGCTAGCTGACAGATGGACTGAAGTCCTCGTGGCCGAGGAATATAAACTCGAGCGCCCCTCCAAGAGTTACCCAAATGCAGGTTGCTACCCCGACTGGAGGAAGAAGCATATGACGCGGCTGATCGGCCACCTCATGGCCGTGATAGAGAGACATTCCAGCCAAAAACTCAGCCCGCACCCCGACGCCATTCAAATAAAAAGGCATGGGGAAATACGCCAGACCTGCGAGATGTATTGGAGGACAAAACAAAACATGCAAGATCGATCTACGGATCACGAGGGCGCGCCACTATGGAAGACGATAAACGTCATGCCGGATACAGTAAAAGTAAATCCGACTGGGCCGAACACAGCGGGCAAGACCCATTCGAGCTGCGTCGCGATATTGCCCAATACAGAGGCGCCGCACACCCCTTATGCTTCACAGACGAAGTCATGGATCATCAAATCCCAGAGGGTTTCAAACCCATAAATATAGAATCATACGATGGCACAACAGATCCTGTGGTATGGATCGAGGATTTCCTCCTCCACATACACATGGCCCGCGTTGATGACTTACACGCCATCAAATACCTCCCACTAAAGCTCAAAGGACCAGCGCGGCATTGGCTTAACAACTTGCTAGCAGAGTCCATTAGCTGTTGGGAAGATCTGGAGGCCGCATTCCTCAACAACTTTCAGGGAACTTATGTGCGACTACCAGATGCCGATGACTTGAGCCACATAATTCAGCAGCCAAAAGAATCGGCCAGGCAATTCTGGACTCGGTTCCTAACAAAGAAAAATCAAATTGTCGACTACCCGGATGCAGAGGCCCTAGCAGCTTTGAAACACAACATCCGTGATGAGTGGCTTGTCGGATTTCGGGTTCCGACAGACCCTTGAGGTTCAAACACTGGGGTGCGCGCGCAGATTTCGCTTCCTACCTACCTGCACCCCTCCGCCTCGCTAAGATCTAAACTATGGAAAGAACAACACAAGAGACACAGGGTTTATACTGGTTCGGGCCACCGTTGTGGTGTAATACCCTACTCCAGTGTGTGGTGTGGTGGATTGCCTCTTGGGCTGATGATAATGAGTGATACAAGTAAGAACAGCCTCGCGAGGGTCTGTTCTTGGCTGGGGCGATGAACTGCTAGGAGGAGTTCAGCCACCTTTCTCTCTCTCTCTCTCTGATCGAACCCCTCTCTAAAGAACCTCCTCTCCAGAACCCCCCTTTGCTCTGTGGGTGGCTGGTCCTATTTATAGAGGCCCTGGTCCTCTTCCCAAATATCGAGCGGGAAGGGAGCCAACAATGGCGTGCTAATTTGAAGGGGGACAGCTAGTACTAGCTACCCTGACAAAAGTAGTCTTCGCCTGCGCAAAACTTTGGTGGTGACGCCGTCTTGGGCTCCACGATAACCTCCGTCTTGCAGTCCTTCTGGTCTTGGTCTTGTTGCACCGAAATGGCAACCTTTGCCTAATTCCTCGGTACTCCGCGGCTGCGCTTGCCCCCTTTGCACCAAAGAGGAAAGGAGGACACTGCGCGGGCTGGCACCCGCCTGGCGCCCTTGGTCGTCATGGCTTGCGTCACGGGCACCTCGTGAGGTACCCCGCCTTGATCTCTCCGCCTCCTCGCGAGCCAGCCTGATGAGGCCGTGCCTGAGGAAGCTCCGTGTCGTCCGCCCCACGAGGCCTGGCCCCTCGCGAGGGTCTCGGGTCTGTGTTGATTAAGATGGGCCGTGCTGGGCCCCCCTTTGAGCAACGCCGCAGGCCACAGGCAGGCAAGTCTGGGGACCCCCGTTCCCAGAACACCGACATGGCTAGCCCGACACCTTGGTCAGGAAAAGCCGAAATCTATGGTAGCCCTCACGACACTCATGACCCGCTTTTGTGCGGGAGAAGACAGCTGTCTGGCTCGCAGTAATAACATATCAAAGAACCGTGGTACTTCGGATACCAAGGACGGCAATGGCAGGTCACGTCGAAATAAACATAAGCGCCGCATTAACAACGACAATATCGAGGATACGACAGTCAATGCCGGATTCAAAGGCTCTAAACCCGGTCAGCGGAAAAAGCCATTTAAAAGAAGAACTCCGGGCCCGTCTAGTTTGGACCGCATACTCGATCGCTCGTGTCAGATACACAGCACCCCCGACAAGCCAGCCAACCACACCAATAGGGATTGTTGGGTATTCAAGCAGGCCGGCAAGTTAATTACCGAAAACAAAGATAAGGGGCCACATAGCGATGACGAGGAAGAGCCCCGGCAGCCGAACACCGGAGGACAAAAGAGGTTCCCCCCACAAGTGCGGACGGTGAACATGATATATGCAACCCACATCCCCAAGAGGGAGCGGAAGCGTGCGCTCAGGGACGTATATGCGTTGGAGCCAGTCGCCCCAAAGTTCAACCCATGGTCCTCATGTCCGATCACCTTCGATCGCAGGGACCACCCCACTAGTATCCGTCATGGCGGATTCACCGCACTGGTCTTAGACCCAATCATCGACGAATTTCACCTCACTCGAGTCCTTATGGATGGCGGCAGGAGCCTGAACCTGCTTTACCAGGACACAGTGCGCAAAATGGGTATAGACCCCTCAAGGATCAAACCAACAAAAACGACCTTTAAAGGCGTCATTCCAGGTGTAGAGGCCCATTGCACAGGCTCAATTACACTGGAAGTGGTCTTCGGATCCCCGGATAACTTTCGAAGCGAAGAGTTAATCTTCGACATAGTCCCGTTCTGGAGTGGCTATCATGCACTGCTCGGGCGAACCGCATTTGCAAGATTCAATGCGGTACCACATTATGCATACCTCAAGCTCAAGATGCCAGGACCTCGGGGGGTCATCACAGTTAATGGAAACACAGAGCACTCTCTCCGCATGGAGGAGCACACTGCGGCCCTCGCAGCCGAAGTGCAAAGCAGCCTCTCAAGGAAATCCACCAGTTCGGCATTTCAAGACCCGGACACCTTCAAGCGCCCTCGGAGTAATCGACAACTAGACCGCTTGGCACGATCTGAGCTCACGTAGCAATGCGGCCCCCACCCCGGCCCAAGCCAAACGGCAAAATTCGTTCCATGCGTACATAATTACGCATTAAAAATATCATGGGCACAGGCGGGGAGGGGGGCACAACTACGACACGCCCCAATACGCGGCTTAAACCGCACTAGGGGCTTCCCGCTTTGTTATTTTTCTCTTTCAGGACTTTAATCTCTAGAAACCCTGTCCGGCAGCATGATTGCCAAACACATGATGCAGCAACCAAGGAGGCAGAAAGCTACGTCACACCTGGGAACTCCTAGGTGGATTACGATAACGAGTGAAATATTTGCTTTAATACTATTCCTCAGCTTGCCCTTGGAACGGACATAATACTACTTTTTGCTTATCGCACTATCTGTATCATTCTGCTTTAACACACCTTTTTGAATAAACAATGCATAGCATTAAGACTATTATTGAGTTCTTCGTTTTTTATATATGTGTTCATTAATGACGCCTTGCAACCGTACACTTTGGTACGGCCAATACACCAGGGGCTTAAGTACCCCACAATATGGTGTGAGAAGTCCAAACACTTTCACAAGTGCGGCACTCCAAACTTATAGCATTATATGCATCAGCTCCGAATCATGTCTTTGGTCAAATGTTGGGTTTTCCTGGCTCCTATGTTTTGGTACCTTACGTTCCGCTCTATCGGCTAAGGTAGCACTAGGAGAACTACAGCGATTGTGCCTCGGTTCTGCTGGGCTAAGCACCTCAGTAGAGAAAGCTAAAACTGACTGTCATGATAAGGCGAGAGACTGGTCGCTGTTCGGCGAGGTTTCGAGTCCCTAAAGACTTATGCCGCTTAGAGCGAGGAGCCGGTCCTGTCCGGCTTAAAGGCGTGTATCGTGCCCCGAATTCGGCCTTTCGAATACCAGGGGCTTCGCTGAAATTTAAAATTATAGAATTCTATGGCTAAGTGAGAGTGATAAAGCATTATTAGTCCGGTTGCCTTGTTCGCTGTGCTGAGCACCTCCCTCGAAGGACCCAAAAATGGGAACAAGAGTACTCAGGTTTATCCCGAACACCCCAGCACTCGCGGCATGGGGGCAGAAGCTGAGGACTAGCCATCTCCCAGATTGGATAAATAGCCAAACAGAAGGTAATATTTTAAATTCAAACAAGCGTTGCATAGCGCATACGAAACAAGTTTTCATCATACAGGATCACACGAGCAAGTTTACTCAAAGATTACATCCTTTGGACATTCGTCCGCTACAAGACGGGCACCCTTCAGGACACCCTCATAATAAATTTCAGGGGTGCGATGCACCTTGCCCCGCGGCTGTCCTTCCTTGATCAGCTTCACGGCGTCTAGCTTGGCCCATTGCACCTTCACACGGGCGAAAGCCCGGCGTGCACCTTCGATGCAGACGGACCGCTTGACGACCTCCAGCTGTGGGCAGGCATCCACAAGCCACCTCACTAGGCCGAAGTAGATGTTTAGAAGGGCGTGCCAGGCCACAGCCGGACTATAAAGCCCTTCATGGCCTGTTCGGCCGCCTTGTGTAGCTCGACCAGCTGCTTCAGCTGGTTGCTCATAGGCACCGGGTGTTCGGTCCCAGTATACTGAGACCAGAACAACTTCTCCGTTGAGCTTCCCTCCTCGGCCTGGTAAAACTGTGTGGCATCCGACACGCTGCGGGGCAAATCTGCGAATGCTCCTGGAGAGCTCCGGATTCGGGTAACTAATAGGTAATTTACTTTCACATGCTTGCTTTGCATATAGAATGCCTTACCCGCCGCTATTTTCTTCATCACGTCAATCTCCTGGAGGGCCTTTTGGGCTTCGGCCTTGGCACTCTTTGTGCTCTCAAGGGCTGCGACAAGCTCAGACTCTCGCGTCTTTGAGTCAAGCTCCAAGGCCTCGTGCTTCGTCACGAGAGCATGGAGCTCTTGCTGCACCTCGCCCACCCGAGCCTCTTGCCTTTCCCGCTCGGTGCACTCCTTGGCCGCTTTATCTTCGGCCTCAGACAGCGCTTGCTTTAGGGTCGCCACTTCGGTCGTTGCCCCTAGCAAATTCATGATGATCCTGTCATTTTGCAATCGCATTCTTTTTATACATATCCATAGACTAGGTACTACTTACCTTTGTTCTCCTCGAGCTGCCTCTTGGCAAGGCCAAGCTCGTCCTTGGACCCTTTAAGGTCCTGCTTCAGTGCGGCGACCTCCGCAGTCAGTGCGGCAGATGCCAGCAGCGAAGCCTGCATACGCATATTGACATACTTATATTAGACTCCTGCTATATTGTTTGATCCTCTGTTCGGCTTTTCTTTGTGAACACCGAACAGAGATCAGGGGCTACTGTCTATGCGGTAATATTTTTCCTATATTTTAAACACTTACCTCAAAGCCTGTTAGAAGGCTGGCACAGGCTTCAGTCAATCCGCTCTTGGCGGACTGAACCTTCTGGACCACCGCACTCATAATAGTACGGTGGTCCTCGTCGATGGAACCGCTGCAAAGCGCTCCCAGCAGATTGTCCGGCGCCTCTGGATGGACAGAGGTCACCGGCACAGGTGTCTTGCCCCTCTTGGGAGGAGGCCGCCTGCCCGAGTCCGGAACCACTGGAGGTTCCGGCGTGGTGTTCGGCTGAGGGCCGAACTCGGAGCCCTCAGGGGCCTTGTTCCCTCTACTCCCAGAGTCTGGAAGGTTGCTTTGAGGCGCCTCCGGGACTGTCCCCCCTCGACCCGGTGCCTCTTGAGACAATACCTCGGCGTCGTCCGCAGGGCAAGGGGAGGTGGCGGTCGGAAGTGGATTGCTATCCATATCCGACGAGCCCAGGGATCCGTCCAACGATACATCGAACAGGCTCGTGGTGGCCTGCATAATCATATTCGGTGTTAGGGGAAGCAGTGCGATAAAGGAATGCTATGAGTTACTCTGGTATTCGAATACTTACGACTTCGCCAGGGGCTTGGCCCTGAGCAGCCACTCGTCTGCGCCTTCGGTGGCGGTGGTGGAACTGTCTGGAAGGAGAGTCCTTCCCTTCTTGGACCCTTCGGCCTCCCCAGTTGGGGCGGCCTTCCTTTTCTTGTCTCCCCCAACTGAAGGGAGAGCATCTTCTTCTTCCTCCTCGTCTGTCGGCATTCTGGGAATGGGGGTCCCCAGACTTGCCTGCATGCGGCCTGCGGCGTGGCTCAAAGGGGGGCCCAGCACGGCCCATCCTCACCAGCACAAACCCAAGACCCTCGCGAGGGGCCAAGCCTCGCGGGGCGGATAACGCGGAGCTTCCTCATGCATGGCCTCATCAGGCTGGCTCACAAGGAGGCGGAGAGACCAAGGCGGGGTACCTCACGAGGTGCCCGTGACGCAAGCCATGACGACCAAGGGCGCCAGGTGGGTGCCAGCCCGCGCAGTGTCCTCCTTTCCTCTTTGGTGCAAAGGGGGCAAGCGCAGCCGTGGAGTACCGAGGCATCAGGCAAAGGTTGCTATTTTGGTGCAACAAGACCAAGACCAGAAGGACTGCAAGACGGAGGTCATCATGGAGCCCAAGACGGCGTCACCACCAGAGCTTTGCGCAGGCGAAGACTAATTTTGTCAGGGTAGCTAGTACTAGCTGCCCCCCTTCAAATTCGCCCGCCATTGTTGGCTCCCTTCCCACTCGATATTTGGGAAGAGGACCAGGGCCTCTATAAATAGGACCAGCCACCCACAAAAGAGGGGGTTCGGTTTGGAAGGGTTCTAGAGAGGAAGTTCTTTAGAGAGGGGTTCGATCAGAGAGAGAGAGAGAAAGGTGGTTGAACTCCCCCAGCAGTTCATCACCCCAGCCAAGAACAGACCCTCGCGAGGCCGTTCTTCCTTGTATCACTCATTATCGTCAGCCCAAGAGGCAATCCACCGCACCACACACTGGAGTAGGGTATTACACCACAACGGTGTTCCGAACCAGTATAAACCCTGTGTCTCTTGTGCTGTTCTTTCCGCAGTTTAGATCTTAGCGAGGCGGAGGGGTGCAGGTAGGTAGGAGGCGAAATCTCCACGCACACCCAAGTGTTCGAACCTCAAGGGTCTGCCGGAACCCAAAATCCGACATTTGGCGCGCCAAGTAGGGGTGCACCGGAGTTTTCTCTTCCTCCACTGCCACGGCCTGCCTCGCGATGAGTAGCGCATCGCCCGCTCCGGGCGCCGGCGCCAGCACGGGGGCCAGGGGGCTCCGAGCCCTGGCCCCAGCCCTGCAACGGGTACGGTGGCCGGACAAGCTCAAGCCAACGACGCCGCCGCTGTCGGGTGGTAGGTGCGGCATATGCCAACGGGTGGCTTATCATTGTGGGAGCCAGTAAGACATCGCCGGTGCCTGGAAACGGGATAAGGCGTAGACATGCACGCCGGCGGATCTTACCCAGCTTCGGGGCTCTCCGTGGAGATAACACCCCTACTGCTGCTCTGCGGGGTCTCCGCATGATCACTGGATGAACAAGTAGCCACACAATGCTCCTCGAGCTGTTTTGGTGGGAGGAGGAAGAAGGGCATGGCTAGCCTGCTTCTTCTCCTTGCGGGGTGTCTAGAACTAGCAGGGGGTCGAACCCTTTGCATGGGTGCTCCGGGGGGTTTATATAGGCCCACCCCCCGGGGGTACAATGGTAATCCGACTGGGCGCGGGGCCCAGCCGTCTGTGACTGCGCTCGCCGGCTTCTGCGCCGGCTGCTGGGGCCCGCCGACTGGTAGGCCCCGCTGGGTGCCGGCCCCTTGGTCGACAGGCAGGCCCCACTGTCTAGGGCCTGGTCGGCGGCTGGTTACTGTGGCTCCATCTTGGTGACGTGGGCCTCGTCGTGGTAGGCGCGGCTACAGTGCCGCCGCACGTCGGGCGATCACTGTAGCCTCACCGCGTCTTGTCTCCTTAAAGGGGCGTCTCCTTCGAGGGAGGCGGCAAGCCAGCTGCGGGGAGCCGGCTCTGTCTTGGGCCGACTGGTTGGAGACGTGGCCGCTTTCGGGCGTCTCTCTGCCTGAAGGGGCCCACCATCTGCGGGCCACGCTGGCGGCCCGTCGTGGGTGACGCCAAGGTCAACATGGCAACAGTGCCGTGCCGGACGGGTCATGCCTACCCCATACGGCGCACTATGCCAGGCGTGCTCCGGGATTCGGGGGTGGCAGGCTTCACTGTAGCCACGCCCCGTCGCACCGCCGTTAGGTGGGTGCAAACTTTGTGGGTACGGTCTTGACCGCTTTATGGGAGCCGGCTTCTTGGAGTCGGCTTTCTCATGGCCGGCTTCTCGAAGTCGGCCCTCCCATGGATTTCTTCATGAGGGCTAAAGTCGGACCGCCTTCCGGAAGCCGGCCTGGGTGGCAGCCAGCAAGGGGAAGGCGGCTCCATGTCTTAGATTCTTGAGAGCCGGACGGGCTCGTAATTTTTTCAGGAGGGCCAGGGGAAGCCGACTAGGCTATCCATGGCTATTTACTCCGACAGTAGTCCCCGAAGCTGATCGAGCTTCGAGGCGGCCAAAGGGACGAGAAGCTTGGTCAGTTTCCTATTCGGAAGAGTCGGCTTAGCCGTTGTATGCCGACTTCAGAGAGCCCCGCGTCTTGCAGGCGGGAAGAGGGGGGGGGGACGTGTGTGTTGACCGCGGGCCCTCCCGCGGCCACGTGGCAGCGAGATCCTGCGAGCGCACGCGCACGATGGGACGCCGCAGCAGGTCCGGGCCCGCCACTCGCGAGCCTTGGTCCGGGCGCGGATCTTCCGTGGCCCACAGGGGCCGCTCGCCTTCCCGAGGCAGTTTTGTTTCGCCGTTAAGGCTCAATAATCGCGGGACGTGGGGAGTGGGCACGATCGATCCCCACGCTTCCCCACGCCGCGCCTCCTCGGCTCCTCCACGCGAGCCTATAAGTAGGGGGAGAAGGGAGAGCGATAGAGGTTCGCACGCTCTCTCCCGCTCCGCCCCTCCTAATCCTCGTTTCTTCCTCTCGCTGCCGTCGCAGCTTCCCATCACAGCACCCCCACATCGTCCTGCTCCCATGGCGTTGTCAATCTCGTGGGACGGCTCCAACGTCCATGAAGACCATGTGGAGTTCCTCCGCCAGACTCGGAGCCTGCCCGGCGCCGACCTCGTGCAGGTCCGCCTGGCGCCGGGGACGGAGATCTCGCTGGCGCCGGAGGAGGGCGAGTGGGTCATCTTCCTCTTCCACTGCCTGCGCGGCTTCGGCCTTCCGGCGAGCGGATTTCTGCGCTCCTTCCTGGAGTTCTACAACCTCCAGCCGCATCACCTCACGCCCAATGCGGTGATGCTGCTGTCGGCCTTTGTCTCCCTCTGCGAAGGCTTCTTGGGGCTGTTCCCCACGCTGGAGCTCTGGGGAGAGTTCTTCCAGAGCAAACTCGGCACCGTCGTCGCCGGAGTGCCCGCCCCCTCCGGGGCCTTCATCGCCATGAGGAGGGCGAGCGAGAACAACCCATTCCCGCCCATCCCCCTGATCCAGTCGGTGAAGGTCTGGCAGAAATCATATTTCTACGTGAAGAACGTCACCGAGCAAGGAGACTACATCAACCTGCCGGCTTATGTAGCCGGCCCGCCGGCTGGGAGGCAGCCCTCGTGGAGTTTCCGGGCCCGGTCACTGTCTCCGGCCGGGAACGCCGCCGTCTCCCAGCTTCGGGTGATGATCCAGTCGGAAGGCCTGCGCGGGGCCGACTTGGTGGCCGCCTTCGTGGAGCACCAGATTCTTCCTCTCCAAAGCCGGCCCCATATGATGTGTCAGATGAGCGGCCGCTTCGACCCAAGCCGGCTGAGCACATGGGAAATGCCCCACGCGGAGGTGGCGCTCATGGTTAATTACATCGCCAACTGCAAGCTCGCCGGGGACTGGCAATACGGCAAGGCGCCGTATTCTCGCGCCAATCCTCCGCCGGTGGTAAGCTTCTCTCTCTATCTTCTTTTTGTCGTCAGCCGGCTTCATGACGGCCGGCCTCTGACCAGTCGGTTCTTTTGAGCAGAACCCTCTTCTTCCGCCGCCGGCCGGGGCGGCAGGGATTGAACGCCAGTATGCCCCCGACCGCTCGGTGGATGACGTTGACGACCCGGACTTGGGGGCGGCCGCCATGGAAGACACCATCGTGGGGGACAACACCGAGCCCGGAGGCTCAAGGTTCACCGCGAGCTTCGAGGACTGGCCGGACGATGCTGAAGCCGAAGTCGCCCCGCATCGCTAGCCGGCGGCCGACTATCAGGGCGCGGGCTTGTCCACTGCACCGGCTGCCGGCGGCGCGCAGAAGCGCCGGGCCGCTTCAGGCCTCTTCGCAGTCGGCCGAAGAAGTCCAAGCCCTCCACCGCGGCGACAAAACGAGACGAGGCGGCCGCGAAGGCGGCCCGCTTCCGCAAGGCGGTGAAGCAGCCTCAGGCGGTTTCAGCGTAAGTCGCCGGTTGCCTGGTCGCATGCCCTTCATCATTCTCTTTCTCTTTGAATATTCTTCTTAACTTTTTCTCGCTTGCTGGACAGGGCACCGCTTTCCCTTGAGCAGGGTCCGGGCGGCTTCGTAGTGGGGCCGGGTGGAGGGTCTTCGAGCTCCCGCCGCGTGGACCCCCGCGCCGACCTCAGGGAGGCCACAGAGCGGAACGCCCGCGAAGTGCGGGAGGAGCGCGAGGCGGCGGAGAAGGCGGCCGCCCAGGCGGCGAAGGAGCAGTCCGACGCGGCAGCCAAGGCCCAGATGGAGGCGGCGACCATGGAGACGGAGGCGGAAAGCTCGCGCAACCAGCCTCCGCTGCTCGCCATTCCCCTTCGAGCCGTAGCCCCCGACACCCCATTGCCCTTGGCGGAGGAGATCGTCCAAGACCCGCCGCTGATGGAGAGGGGGGAGGACCCCGTGGCCTTCGCGAGGAGAGCGTCGCCAGCAGCGCCAACTGGAGCAGGCCAAGGCGGCCAATCGTCAGCGGCGCCAGAGGGGCCGACTGGAGGTGAGCCGAAGAACAGAGCCGACCTCGAGGTGCAGCCGGTGATGAGCCGGCGCGTAGGGGGAGGCGCCGCTCCACCGGAGTTGCGCCGAGTTACGGGCGAAGGCCAGTCGGCGGACGATCTGGAGGCGGCCTGTACTGCCACGTCCGAGTGGACTCCCAGCGGGGGGACTGGTGAGCTGAATGTGGTGGCTCAAGGGGTCTGGAGCCGGCTGCAAGCTCAGGCCGCCCTGCTGCAACAGCTCACCCAGGAGTTCTTGTCGACGCGAGCCACCATCCGGGTGAGTCCTTCGTTCTTGGCTGCTTTGCTTTCTTAATTTCTTCCGTGGGGGCACGTCAGCGCACCCACTGGGTGTAGTCCCCGAGATTCGGGCCGACTACTGCGCAGTCGGGTCGGATCTTTCTCGACGGCTACCTTACTTTGCTTTTTGTCTGAACTTTCAGGAATATCACAACCTTCGTGCTGCCGCCTTCAACTCCCAGGCTTGGGATTTGAGCCGGAGGACCGACGACCTGGCCAACAGCCGAAGTAAGTGCTCGATCTTGTCTGTCTCCCGTGGGGGCGCGTCAGCACACCCACTGGGTGTAGTCCCCGAGATTCGGGCCGACTGCTGAGCAGTCGGGTCGGATCTTTCTTGACGACTCTTTCCTTATTGGTTTTTCTTTTTCTTTGTCTTCAGGGGCCAACGCCGACTTGAGGAAGGAACTCGGCGAAGCGAAGGCCGCCCTTCATACCAAGGAGGCCGAGTACGCCGCCTTGGTCCACGAACGGGATCGCCTAGCCAAGAAGCTGGCCGACCAAGAGGAGAGCCACAAGGCGGCCCTGCAGGCGGCGCAGGATAGCGAAGCCGCCTTGAAGGCAGAGTATGAGACCGAGGCGGCGAGCTGGGCTGAGACCCGGCGAGCCCTGGATGAAGGCTTCGGCCGGATCGAGGATTTGATCGACGGTAAGCCGCCTTCCTTGCCCCTCCCCTGCCCCTTGCCGCCTGGGTTTTTGGCTTATCTTGAGCTGCTGCTTGTTGTTTTTTGCAGACTACTTCCCGGGCTACTCCGCCTTCGCCGCCCAAAGCATTGAGGCCCATCGCGAGGCGCGTCGTCAGGAAGGGGCCAACATCGCGCCGGATGCGAATCAGACGCTTGAGGAGCAGCTCTTGGCTGTCCAGGCGCGGTTGCAGCCAGCTCATCGGATGCTTCGCCGGCTCCAACGTGCCGGGGCGCGAGTGTTGGCCGCCCTCTGGCCCGGCGAGACGATCCCCCACACCCCAAGCCGGACTGCCGACTGGTTGGAAGTCGCCGTCGGTCGCTTTGAGGCTTGGAAGGCGTCGGCGGCCCACCTCGGAGCCGGGCGGGCGTTGGAGTTTGTTCGGGCTTGGTACCCCAGGCTGAGCTTGGACCAGCTGCGCAATTGGCGGATGGAGGCCGACGCAGAGTTGGAGGAGGTGAGGCCGGCTATCGCCTAGTGGGCTTCGACGATCGCCGAGTGCACCGACATCAGCGTTTTCGCACCCGAAATCGATGATGACGGTGTTGCTCGGCCGGAGGAATGGTTCGGGCTGAACCCGGCGGTGGGCGAGGACTCGGCGGAGGAGATTGCCTCCAGCGACAAGGGCGAGGATGACGAAGAGGAGGACGCCGTACCGAGTTGATGATGCTGTCAGGCGTGCTGTGCCAGGCGTGCTCCGGGATTTGTCGACAGGCAGGCCCCACTGTCCAGGGCCTGGTCGGCGGCTGGTTACTGTGGCTCCATCTTGGTGACGTGGGCCTCGTCGTGGTAGGCGCGGCTACAGTGCCGCCGCACGTCGGGCGATCACTGTAGCCTCACCGCGTCTTGTCTCCTTAAAGGGGCGTCTCCTTCGAGGGAGGCGGCAAGCCAGCTGCGGGGAGCCGGCTCTGTCTTGGGCCGACTGGTTGGAGACGTGGCCGCTTTCGGGCGTCTCTCTGCCCGAAGGGGCCCACCATTTGTGGGCCACGCTGGCGGCCCGTCGTGGGTGACGCCAAGGTCAACATGGCAATAGTGCCGCGCTGGACGGGTCATGCCTACCCCGTACGGCGCACTGTGCCAGGCGTGCTCCGGGATTCGGGGGTGGCAGGCCTCACTGTAGCCACGCCCCGTCGCACCGCCGTTAGGTGGGTGCAAACTTTGTGGGTACGGTCTTGACCGCTTTATGGGAGCCGGCTTCTTGGAGTCGGCCTTCTCATGGCCGGCTTCTTGAAGTCGGCCCTCCCATGGCTTTCTTCATGAGGGCTAAAGTCGGACCGCCTTCCGGAAGCCGGCCTGGGTGGCAGCCAGCAAGGGGAAGGCGGCTCCATGTCTTGGATTCTTGAGAGACGGACGGGCTCGTAATTTTTTCAGAAGGGCCAGGGGAAGCCGGCTAGGCTATCCATGGCTATTTACTCCGACAGCCGCGCTACGGCGGCGCGAAATATCCGCTGGCCTTCTTGCTGGCGAGCGAGGAGGCCCTCCTTGAAGCCGGAGGTGACGATAGGGTCGTGGCCAACTAGCTCCCCATGGCCCTCACCGGCGCTCCATGCACATGGCTGCTCCACCCGCCGGCAGCCTCCGTGGCCTCTCGGGAAGAGCCCCGCAACCTCTTCCCCGCCCATCGTGCTACGCCAACACCCCCGGTCGTCCCGGCCCTCCTGGGCGGCTCGCAGGCGCCGCCTACACGTCAGCACGTCAAGCCGTTCATCTGCCGGGTCAGCGCCGCTTCCACGCGGCAGGGGGCTCCCCTGGACTGGGCGGTGCCCGAGACCGGCCTGACCTTCAGCTCGGAGGACCACTCCTCCAACTCGGCCTGCTCGGGTGCGCTGCCCATGCTGTGCACCCCCACCATCTGCCAGGTGGCCGTCACTAGAACCCTCATTGATGGCGGTGCGGGCCTCAGCATGCTCTTGGTCGAGGCCTTCAACCTCCTCTGCATACCCCTGGAGCGGCTGCAACCCAGCCGGCCCTTCTCAGGCGTTGGGGGCAGATCGTCCAGCTCCTTGGGACAGATCCGGCTCCCAGTAACCTTCGGCACCTACGACAACTTCCGCACGGAGCTGGTCGACTTCGACATCGCCCCCATCGGCCTCCCCTACAACGCCATCCTCGGCTACCCAGCGCTGGCCCAGTTCATGGCCGCGACGCACCCGGCATACAACCTCATGAAGATGCCCGGGAGCAGCGGTGTCCTCACCATGCACGGGGACACCGGGGACGCGCTGCGGGTGCTCAAGCTCGCCTTCAAGACGGCGGCGTCGGCACAGCCCGCCGACTTGGAGACCCCCGAGCCCAAGGGGGCTGCACCCACCAAGAAGAAACAGTTGTTCACCCAAGACAAGGCAGAAACCAAGCAGATACCCGTAGACAAGGACGGGTCCACCAACGCCACTTTCACCATAGGTGCCCACCTCAAACCCGAGCAGGAGGAGGCCCTGGTCGGGTTCCTGCGCGCAAACAAGAAGGTATTCGCTTGGGAGCCTGACCAGTTGGCAGGGATCCCTAGGAGTGTAATCGAGCATCACCTCAACGTGTGCCCCAACGTGCGCCCTGTGAAGCAGAAGGCCGGGCGGTAGTCCACAAAAAAGCAGGCCTTCATCGTCCAAGAGACCCGCAAATTAGAAGCCGGTGGGGTCATTCGCGAGGTCCGATACCCGGATTGGTTGCCCAACCCTGTTGTTGTGCCAAAGAAGGGAGGGAAGGAGCGCATGTGTGTCGACTTCACCAACCTCAACAAAGCATGCCTGCAAGATCCGTTCCCGCTCCCCCGCATCGACTAGATCGTCGATTCCACTGCGGAATGCGACCTGTTATGCTTCTTGGATGCCTTCTCTGGGTATCACCAGATCAAGATGGCGGTAGAAGACGTCGAGAAGACAGCCTTCCTAACCCCGTGTGGGGTGTACTGCTACACATGCATGCCATTCGGGCTGCGTAACGCAGGGGTGACCTTTCAGCGGATGATGCACATTACCTTGGGCCCGCAGCTCGGGAAGAATGTTGAAGCTTACGTCGATGACATTGTGGTAAAGTATCGGGAGGCCAGGACCTTGATACAAGACCTGGAGGAAACCTTCGCGAGCCTCAACGCTGTGAACCTACGGCTCAACCCAGAGAAGTGTGTGTTCAGAGTCCCCTCGGGCAAGCTCTTGGGTTTCCTCGTGTCCCACCGAGGCATCGAGGCTAACCCGGAAAAGGTCAAGGCAGTGGAAGACATGAGCCCGCCAAAGACCCTCAGAGAAATGCAGAAGCTCACGGGGCGCGTGATCGCGCTAGGGCACTTCATCTCCAAGTTGGGGGAACGAGCGCTACCCTTCTTCCAGCTAATGAAGAAAAAGGGGCCCTTTGAGTGGACTGAAGAGGCCGACAAGGCGTTCCAGGATCTCAAGAGATACCTGACCAGCCCACCGGTCATGGTGGCTCCGCGCCCTCAAGAGCCCCTGGTGCTTTACCTCGCCGCCACTCCCTACTCCGCCAGCGCAGCCTTGGTGGCAGTCAGAGAGGAGCGTCGAATCAAAACCGCGGCAGCAGCCCGGGACAAGGCAGAACAGGAACAAGGAAGGCCCACAGAAACCGAAAACTGCGGCTGAGGAGGATCAGCCGCCGCAGAGGGGCGCACCGGAGGCGGGAGAGGCCCCTCTCCCAGATGGCCAGTCTCAGGAGGCCTCATTGCCTCAAGAGGCGCCATGGTCTCCGAAGGGAGCCACCAGCACTGACGCACTCCACCTCTTTGAGCACCCAGTGTACTTCGTCAGCACGGTGTTGCGGGATGCAAGGGCACGGTACCCCATGCCTCAAAAACTCCTCCTCGCGCTACTGGTGGCCTCGCGCAAGCTGCGGCACTATTTTCAGGGTCACCCCATCAAGGTCGTCTCATCATACCCCCTGGAGAGAGTGCTCAGGAGCCCTAACTCAGCTGGAAGGGTCGCTGAGTGGAACATAGAACTGCAAGCGTTTCAGCTCGAATTCAGCACGACCAGAGTCATCAAGGGAGCAGCGTTGGCGGATTTTATGGCAGAATGGACGGAGGCGCCAGGCCTCAAGGCCGACGAGGATAGGTCCCTATCCCCGGGAAGCGAGGCACCAGAAGGCTGGGTCATGTACTTCGATGGGGCGTTCTCCAGGCATGGCGCTGGGGCTGGGGCGGTGCTTATATCGCCCACTCAGGACAAGCTCTATTACGCTGTGCAGCTCTGTTTCCAGCAAGGTGAAAAGGTCTCCAACAACATAGCGGAGTATGAAGATTTAATAGTGGGCTTGAAGGCCGCAGCTGCCCTGGGGGTGAAACGCCTCACCATCAAGGGCGATTCATAGCTCCTTGTCAATTTCTCCAACAAGGTGTACAAGCCGAAGGATGAGCACATGGAAGCCTACCTTCCGGAGGTTCGCAGGATGGAGAAGCAGTTCTGGGGGTTGGAGTTGCAGCATGTGCCCCGTGGCACCAATCAGGAGGCCAACGACATCGCCAAACGGGCGTCCAGGCGGTTACCTCAGGAGCCTAGCATTTTCGAGGAGCGGCTCTTCAAGCCCTCAGCCCTGCCGTCATTATCAAACATGGCTTAGCCCCGGGAGGAGCTCCCCCAGCCACCTGCCTCAGGAGCTCCGGCCTGTGGCCCGGCCTCAGGAGCACGCCTGCTCCTGACGATGGAACCTCAGGAGGGATGTTGGATCGCGGAGCTTCGGAGTTACTTAACGCAAGGGACCCTGTCGGAGAAGGAGGAGGAAGCGGAGCGAGTGGCGCGCCAGGCCACGGCATACTGCATTAAGGATGGAGAGCTCTACCGGAAGCGACCAAATGATGTATCCCTGTGCTGCATCTCCAGGGAGCAAGGGAAGGAACTGCTGGAAGATATACACGGCGGAGACTGTGGACATCATTCATCATCACGGACCCTCGTCGGCAAGGCGTTCCGCAGTGGGTTTTATTGGCCCACCGCGCTCAATGACGCCGTCGAACTAGTGAAAGCTCGTGAGGCCTGCCAGTTCCAGGCCAAGCAGATCCATCAGCCAGCAGGAGGCTTGCAGACTATACCCCTTTCGTGGCCATTCGTAGTCTGGGGGCTGGACATCTTGGGCCCATTTCCTCGAGCGCCAGGGGGCTACCTCTACCTCTACGTCGCCGTGGACAAGTTCACCAAGTGGGCTGAAGTAGAGGCTGTCCGCACCATTCCCGCGGGTTCCGCATTCAAGTTCATCAAGGGCATCGTGAGCCGGTTCGGGGTGCCGAACCGCATCATCACGGACAACGGTTCACAGTTCACCAGTAACCTCTTCAAAACATACTGTGCTAACCTTGGAACGCAGATATGCTACGCTTCGGTGGCGCACCCCCGAAGCAACGGCCAGGCCAAGCGAGCCAACGTGGAGGTCCTAAGGGGCCTCAAGACCAGGACGTTCAAGAAGAAGCTGGAGGCCTGCGGTAGAGGTTGGTACGATGAGCTTCAGTCCGTGTTGTGGTCCATCCGCACAACCGTGACCAAGCCGACTGGAGAGACCCCGTTCTTCCTGGTCTACGGAGCCGAAGCGGTCCTCCCTCACGAGGTCAGACGTCGCTCCGCGCGGGTCCTGGCGTTCGACGAGGCGCAGCAGGACACCATGCGGGGGATGGACCTCGTGCTGGGGAGGAACATCGCCGAGAAGCCGCGCTACGAGCGGCGAGGTACCAACAAGCACTGCGGCGATATCACTGCCGCAACATCCGCCCCAGAACTCTCGAGGTAGGAGACCTCGTGCTCAGGCGGGTTCTCTCCAGGGAGGGGCTGAACAAGCTCTCTCCCATGTGGGAGGGCCCGTTCAAAGTTGTTCATGTTTCCAGGCCCGGCTCCGCGCGCTTGGAGACTCAGGAGGGGGTGCCAGTCCAGAACGCATGGAACATCCAGCACCTCCGGAGGTTCTACCCCTAAAAAGGCCCAGAGCCTATGAAGAAGGCGAATGCCTGTGAAGTTATCACGTTTTGGAAAAGGCCCAGAGCCTGTGAAGAAGGCGAATGCCTGTGAAGCTATCGCGTTTTGGAAAAGGCCGAGAGCCTGTGAAGAAGGCGAATGCCTATGAAGCTATCGCGTTTTGGAAAAGGCCCAGAGCCTGTGAAGAAGGCGAATGCCTGTGAAGCTGTCGCGTTTTGGAAAAAGGCCCGGAGCCTGTGAAGAAGGCCAACGCCTGTGAAGCTCGCCGCCCGTGACACTCTCACGTAATAATGAGTTGGGGCTGTACATGCCCCGGAGTCTCAGGAGCGCCGGCCTCAGGCCCTGGGGCTCCCTCCCACGCCCAGTGGCAACACTTAGCTTCGCGCTGGTGAGAAGACGTCGAAGACTAGATTAGGTGCCGGACGCGGCTTTTCATTTGCTTTCCGCAGTTGGCTTGTTCCTTCTCATTTGAAGTTTTATTGAAGTTGTTGCCGCCTTTGGCTTGTGGTTCTTCGACTTTTCACTCTCCTTCCTCGATTTCTCTTGTGCAAGGCCTCGCGAGGGGGGGGGCAGCCGAGCGCCCTCGCGAGTGTTCCTATCCTAGTCGTTCAAAGGTTTCGCGACCTGGGCCCATTATAGGAGCACCCCTCCAGTCCGTGCCCCACGGGCACCGCGACACAAACACAAGGCCTAGGTCGGTCGCCCCCCACGGCCGGGGCCGGGAACTATCCACGCGCGGGCACGTAGCCGGAAGGTACGATAACGGAAGCAAAACGATGATTAACAGCAATAACCCAAACACGCCCCCGCGGGGCTCCACACTACTGTCTTTTTTACGTAGGAAAAAGGAAAAGAAAGAACAAATCAGGTGCAGCTCGCCTCACACGGGCCCGCAGGGAAGACCCGAGCTGCCTCCGGAGCTCAGGCAGACTCCCTCTCATGCTTCACCAGGGCGCGACGGCGGGCGGGCACGCTACCACCTCCCAAGCAGATACGACGGCGTGGAGGCTGACCGCGGCCACCGCTAGAAGAGTCGTCGCCTGAAGAAGAACAGGAGAAGCTTGAGGAACCCTGAGCGCCGCCAGCCGCGCGAGCGCTGCCCTCTCCATCATCGGCGGAGCTGGGTTCCCAGCCGCGGTCGTCGCCCTCGGGGCAACACCCTGCGCGGCGACCATCTTCCCCGAACACCCTCACATAGAGGGTGGCATCACCGTCGAACTTGAAGTGCAGGGTGCACCACGGCTCAGGCCACGCACGCGGGCAAACGTCTGCCAACCGCGGGCCAGGGACAGGCTCCCGGCTGCGGAGACCTCCAGTGAGACCCATGAGGCCCAGTTGCAGCAGCCGTCGGCCTGAAGCCAGAGGCCGCCCGGGGCATCGGCCGGGAGCTCGCCAAGGAGGAAGCAAGGGAGTGGAAGCCGGGTGCTAGTCGGCTTCGTCGACCACACGATGAACTCCAGCAGCATTTCAGCAGCGCGAAAGTGCGGCCTAGGGGGACGCGTAGCCGGAGCGCGCCCCACGGCCGCAGCAATCCGCCCGTCACTGTGCTGAAAATCGCCTCGATGGCCGCGGGGAGCTACCATGGTGGCCACAGGATGTTTGCCAGCGCGCCTTCGGCCGCGCTTGGGCGGGGGAGAGGCGGGCTCAACCTGGCGAGCCTTCCCCTTCTCTGCGGCCGAGAACCTCCTCGACGGGGCCATGAAGAAGAAGGAGAAGCAAGGGGGGATGAACTGGAAGGGCGCGTGCCGATCCGTACATATAGCTGGCGAGGGCCAACCGACGGCCCCCACGATCACAGGTAATTATGACCCACTTTGCATGTAGGGACTTATCCAATCCGTGCAGTTGCCAAGGCGCCATGGGGAAGTGGAGACGCCCATGTCCAATCAACTGCCACGCGGCGCCCAAGCCGCAGGCTGTTAGGGCCCGCGGCGCTTCGCTCTTGCCCTTCCGCCTCCCTGCACGGCCAAGTCCGGGCGCGCCTTGGGCCCGGGGGCTACTGTCGGCGTTCTGGGAATGGGGGTCCCCAGACTTTCCTGCCTGCGGCCTGCGGCGTGGCTCAAAGGGGGGCCCAGCATGACCCATCTTCATCAACACAGACCCGAGACCCTCGCGAGGGGCCAGGCCTCGTGGGGCGGATGACACGGAGCTTCCTCAGGCACGGCCTCATCAGGCTGGCTCGCGAGGAGGTGGAGAGATCAAGGCGGGGTACCTCACGAGGTTCCCGTGACGCAAGCCATGACGACCAAGGGCGCCAGGCGGGTGCCAGCCCGCGCAGTGTCCTCCTTTCCTCTTTGGTGCAAAGGGGGCAAGCGCAGCCGCGGAGTACCAACGCATCAAGCAAAGGTTGCCATTTCGGTGCAACAAGACCAAGACCAGAAGGACTGCAAGACGGAGGTCATCGTGGAGCCCAAGACGGCGTCACCACTAGAGCTTTGCGCAGGAGAAGACTACTTTTGTCAGGGTAGCTAGTACTAGCTGTCCCCCTTCAAATTATCCCGCCATTGTTGGCTCCCTTCCCGCTCGATATTTGGGAAGAGGACCAGGGCCTCTATAAATAGGACCAGCCACCCACAGAAGAGGGGGTTCGGTTCGAAAGGGTTCTAGAGAGGAAGTTCTTTAGAGAGGGGTTCGATTAGAGAGAGAGAGAGAGAAAGGTGGTTGAACTCCCCCCAGCATTCCATCGCCCCAGCCAAGAACAGACCCTCGCGAGGCTGTTCTTCCTTGTATCACTCATTATCGTCAGCCCAAGAGGCAATCCACCACACCACGCACTGGAGTAGGGTATTACACCACAATGGTGGCCCGAACTAGTATAAACTCTGTGTCTCTTGTGCTGTTCTTTCCGCAGTTTAGATCTTAGCGAGGCGGAGGGGTGCAGGTAGGTAGGAGGCGAAATCTCCGCGCGCACCCCAGTGTTCGAACCTCAAGGGTCTTCCGGAACCCGAAATCCGACATCATCTTCGGGGGAGGAGTGTGTCGCAGAGTTATCGGACGATGAGTCCGATGACGCCTGGCGTCGGGAACTCTTTTGGGTTCCCTTGGCCTTCTAGGTCTTCTCCGGCACCTTGTAAGGAGCTGGAGTCAGCATCTTCGTCAGGAGAGCGTCTGCTGGGCCTTTGGGCAAAGGAGCCGGACAGTCGATTTGTCCGGCCGTCTCCTTCCAATCCTGTCAAAGGTACGGGTGCTTAGATCCCGCATAGAGTCAAACTATGAAAAACAAGTATCCTGTGAGAGGTAAAACAGCTTACCGCGCTGGCTTGGCGCTTCGCGCAAAATCCACGATCCTCGGTAGTGGGAGGGGGAACCTCGGCACCCTTGAATAGCACCTTCCAGGCATCCTCATGAGTTGTGTCGAAGAGCTTGTTCAGAGTTCGGTGCTGGGCCGGGTCGAACTCCCACAAGTTGAAAGCCCGTTGTTGGCACGGGAGGATCCGGCGGATGAGCATGACCTGGACTACGTTGACGTTTAGCTTCTTGTTCACCATGTTTTTAATACATGTTTGGAGTCCGGTCAGCTCTCCCGAACCACCCCAGGACAGGACCTTCTCTTGCCAGGAGGTGAGCCGCATGGGGATGCCAGATCGGAACTCGGGGGCCGCTTCCCATTTAGGGTCACGCGGCTCGGTGATGTAGAACCACCTCGATTTCCACCCCTTTATGGTCTCCACGAAGGAGCCCTCGAGCCATGTGACGTTGGGCATCTTTCCCACCATGGCGCCTCCACACTCCGCCTAGCGGCCGCTCACTACCTTCGGCTTGACATTGAAGGTCTTTAGCCATAAGCCGAAGTGGGGCTTGATGCGAAGGAAGGCCTCGCACACGACGATAAACACCGAGATGTTGAGGATGAAGTTCGGGGCCAGATCATGGAAATCCAGGCCGTAGTAGAACATGAGCCCTCAAACGAATGGGTGGAGAGGGAATCCCAGTCCGGGGAGGAAATGGGTAAGGAACACTACCCTCTCATTGGGCCTGGGGTGGGGATGAACTGCCCCTCATCTGGGAGCCGGTGCGCGATGTCGTCGGGCAGATATCCGGCTCTCCTCAGCTTCTTGATGTGTCCCTCCGTGACGGAGGAGACCATCCACCTGCCTCCCGCTCCAGACATGGTTGGAGAAGGTCGAGGTGGGAAATGTGAACTTGGGCGTTGGATCTCGAGTGTGCGAAAATGGATGAGCAAAGGAGGAAGAAGGCGTGGATGAAAAGGTGAATCCTTATCCCTTTATATGCGCGGCCGAAACTATGCGCCCCCACTAGCCTGGTAAAACTCGCTTATCCCCCCAAGCGACGTAATCGATGGCGTGCTTGGGTTACCCACGCCCGTATTGATGAGAATCCCGTGATAAGAGGACACAATCTCTGGTTTGACAAGACGTGTCAAAAAACTACCTCGCATTATGTGCGGGGCTAGTTAAAGGAAATGGTTTGAATAATCACCGGGCCATGGCATAATGTAGTGTTGCCAAAACAAGTAGCAAATCAGATTTGTGGAAAGAATATTCTCTCTACGGTGGTATGTGGAACTTATTTTGCAGGGTCGGACACTATCCTTGTATTCAAATTCTTCCGTGGTGTATTCGGAGGAGGAACCCGCCTTGCAATGCCGAAGATAATACTGCGCGCCGGACTCATCATCATTGAAAGCCTGGTTCAGGGGCTACTGAGGGAGTCCTGGATTAGGGCGTCTCCGGACAGCCGGATTATATCCTTTGGCCGGACTGTTGGACTATGAAGATACAAGATTGAAGACTTCGTCTCGTGTCTGGATGGGACTCTACTTTGCGTGGAAGGCAAGCTTAGGCAATACGGATATGTATATCTTCTCCTTTGTAACCGACCTTGTGTAACCCTAGCCCCCTCCGATGTCTATATAAACCGGAGGGTTTTAGTCCGTAGGACAACAGACAATCAGACCATAGGCTAGCTTCTAGGGTTTAGCCTCTTCGATCTCGTGGTAGATCAACTCTTGTAATACCCATATCATCAAGAATAAATCAAGAATGACGTAGGGTTTTACCTCCATCAAGAGGGCCCGAACCTGGGTAAAACATCGTGTTCCCTGCCTCCTATTACCATCCGCCTTAGACACACAGTTCGGGACCCCCTACCCGAGATCCGCCGGTTTCGACACCGACACCTTACTTGTCGTTAAGCAATTCAGTTGACAAACTGAAAGAAATAAAGAAAAACTCTTACAAACTCTGTTTTCTCTTGTTGTTATAAATATGTCAAGCTAGCATTCAAGTTTTCAGCAAAGATTATACCTAACCATATTTGCAATAATTCTCAGGTCTCATGATTACCCATATCAATAGCATAATCAACTAGCAAGCCATAATAATAAATCTCGGATGACAACACTTTCTCAAAACAATCATAATATGATATAACAAGATGATATCTCGCTAGCCCTTTCTGAGACCGCAAAACATAAATGCAGAGCACCTTTAAAGATCAAGGACTGACTAGACATTGTAATTCATGGTAAAAGAGATCCAATCATAGTCACACCCAATATAAATTAACAACAATGAATGCAAATGACAGCTGCGCTTTCCAGCTAGTGCTTTTTAATAAGAGGGTGATGACTCAACATAAAAGTAAATAGATAGGCCCTTCGCAGAGGGAAGCAGGGATTTGTAGAGGTGCCAGAGCTTGATTTTGAAATAGAGGTGAATAACATTTTGAGCGGTATACTTTCATTGTCAACATAACAACCAAGAGATGGCGATATCTTCCATGCTACACACATTGTAGGCGGTTCCCAAACAGAATGGTAAAGTTTATACTCCCCCTCCACCAACAAACATCAATCCATGGCTTTCTCGAAACAACGAGTGCCTCCAACATACATCAGGTCCCAGGGAGAGTTTTGTTTGCAATTATTTTGATTTAGTTTGCATAAAGTATGGGACTGGGCATCCCGGTGACCAGCTAGTTATCTCGTGAGTGATGAGCGGAGTCCACTCCTCTTGAGAATAACCCGCCTAACATGGAAGATACAGACAGCCCTAGTTGATACATGAGCTATTCGAGCATACAAAACAGGATGCTTATTTGAAGGTTTAGAGTTTGGCACATAATAATTTACTTGGAACGGCAGGTAGATACCGCTTATAGGTAGGTATAGTGGACTCATCTGGAATAACTTTGGGGTTTAAGGGATTGGATGCACAAGCAGTATTCCCGCTTAGTACAGGTGAAGGCTAGCAAAAGACTGGGAAGCGACCAACTAGAGAGCGACAACAGCCATGTACATGCATTAAAATTAATAAACATTGGATGCAAGTATGAGTAGGATATAATCCACCATGAACATAAATATCGTGAAGGCTATGTTGATTTGTTTCAACTACATGCGTGAACATGTGCCAAGTCAAGTCACTTAAATCATTCAAAGGAGGATACCACCCTATCATACCACATCATAACCATTTTAATAGCATGTTGGCACGCAAGGTAAACCATTATAACTCATAGCTAATCAAGCATGGCACAGGCAACTATGATCTCTAATTGTCATTGCAAAAATGTTTATTCATAACAAGCTGAATCAAGAACGATGAACTCATCATATTTACAAAAACAAAAGAGGTCGAGTTCGTACCAGCTTTTCTCATCTCAGTCAGTCCATCATATATCATCATAATTGCCTTTCACTTGCACGACCGAACGATGTGAATAATAATAAGAGTGCACGTGCATTGGACTAAGCTAGAATCTGCGAGAATTCAATAAACAGGAGAAGACAAGCAATATGGGCTCTTGGTTAAATCAACAATAAAGAATATAAGAGCCACTTCAACAATTTAATCATGGTCTTCTCCTACTGAGGGAGTCCTGGATTAGGGGGTCTCCGGACAGCCGGACTATCTCCATTGGCCGGACTGTTAGACTATGAAGATACAAGATTGAAGACTTCGTCTCGTGTCCGGATAGGACTCTACTTGGCGTGGAAGTCAAGCTACGCAATACGGATATGGATATTTCCTCCTTTGTAACCGACCTTGTGTAACCCTAACCCTCTCCGGTGCCTATATAAACCGAAGGGTTTTAGTCCGTAGGACAACAACCATAACATACAATCATACCATAGGCTAGATTCTAGGGTTTAGCCTCTCCAATCTCGTGGTAGATCTACTCTTGTACTACCCATATCATCAATATTAATCAAGCAGGACGTAGGGTTTTACCTCCATCAAGAGGGCCCGAACCTGGGTAAAACATCGTGTCCCCTGCCTCCTGTTACCATCCGGCCTAGACGCACAGTTCGGGAACTCCTACCCGAGATCCGCCGGTTTTGACACCGACATTGGTGCTTTCATTGAGAGTTCCTCTGTGTCGTTGCCGTTAGGCTCGATGGCTCCTCCAATCATCAACAACGATGTAGTCCAGGGTGAGACTTTTCTCCCCGGACAGATCTTCATGTTCGGCGGCTTTGCACTGCGGGCTAATTCGCTTGGCCATCTGGAGCAGATTGAAAGCTACGCCCCTGGCCATCAGGTCAGATTTGGAAGTTTGAACTACACGGCCAACATCCGCGGAGACTTGATCTTCGACAGATTCGAGCCGCAACCGGGCGCGCCGCACTGTCACAATGGGTATGACCTAGCTCTGCCGCCGAGCAGTACCCTAGAGGCCGCGCTCGCATCAGCTCCGACCCTTAGCTCGGAGCCAGCTGCGCCTATCGAGGACGTGTGGCTAGACACCGCCTTAGGGGCTGCAGTCTCAACGGCGATCGAGCCGAACACCAGCCTAATCCTCTGCGAAGCCCGTGACTCCAAGGCGCCGGACTCGTTTCCGGACTCCGAACCGTCCACGCCCCTGCCAATCGAATCCGATTGGGCCCCGATCATGGAATTCACCGCCGCGGATATCTTTCAGCACTCGCCCTTCGATGACATTCTGAATTCACTAAGGTCTCTCTCTTTGTTAGGAGAGCCCCGGCCGGACTATGGCCAACAGGATTGGGATGCGGACGACGAAGAAATTCAACGCCCACCCACCACCCACTTCGTAGCCAATGTCGATGATTTAACTGACATGCTCGACTTCGACTTCGAAGACATCAACGGTATGGACGACGATGTAGGAGACGAACATGAACCAGCACCTATAGGGCACTGGAAAGCCACCTCGTCATATGACATATACATGGTGGATACACCCAAAGAAGGCAATGGCGATGAGATAGCGGAGGATGACCCCTCCAAGAAGCAACCCAAGCGTCGACGTCAGCGGCGCCGCTCTAAGTCCCGCCAAAGCAAAAGTGGTGATACCGGCAAAGGAGATAATAACACTCCGGATAGTGCCGAAGGCAACAACAATCCCCTCCAGCAAGATTTAGAGCAGGAGGATGGAGAAGCCAGCCCTCCTGAGAGAGCGGCAGACGGAGAGGAGGAAGATGAGAATTACATGCCCCCTCCGAAGACGAGGCAAGCCTCGATGACGATGAATTCGCCGTACCAGAGGATCCCGTCGAACAAGAGTGCTTCAAGCGCTAGCTTATGGCCATGGCAAATAACCTCAAGAAAAAGCAGCAGCAGCTTCAAGCTGATCAAGATCTGCTAGCTGACAGATGGTTTGAAGTCCTCGCGGCCGAGGAATATAAACTCGAGCGCCCCTCCAAAAGTTACCCAAAGTGTAGGTTACTACCCCGACTGTAGGAAGAAGCGTATGATACGGCTGATCGGCCACCTCGTGGCCGCAATAGAGAGGCATTCCAGCCAAAAACTCAGCCTCCACCCCGATGTCATTCACATAAAAAGGCCTAGGGAGATACGCCAGACCTGCGGGACATATTGGAGGACAAAGCAAAGCATGCAAGATCGATCTACGGATCACGAAGGCGCACCACTCTGCGAGACGATAAACGTCATGCCGGATACAGTAAAAGCAAATCCGGCTGGGCCGAACACAACAGGCAAGACCCATTCGAGCTGCGTCGCGATATAGCCCAACACAGAGGCGCCGCACACCCCTTATGCTTCATAGACGAAGTAATGGAACATCAATTCCCAGAAGGTTTCAAACCTGTAAATATTGAATCATACGACGGCACAACAAATCCCGTAGTATGGATCGAGGATTTCCTCCTCCACATCCACATGGCCCACAGTGATGACTTACACGCCATCAAATACCTCCCACTAAAGCTCAAAGAACCAGCGCGGCATTGGCTTAACAGCTTGCCAGCGGACTCCATTAGCTGTTGGGAGGATCTAGAAGCCGCATTCCTCGACAACTTTCAGGGCACTTATGTGTGATCACCAGACGCCGATGACTTGAGCCACATAATTCAGCAGCCAGAAGAGTCGGCCAGGCAATTCTGGACTCGGTTCCTTACAAAGAAAAATCAAATCGTCGACTGTCCGGATGTAGAGACCTTAGTGGCTTTCAAACACAACATCCGAGACGAGTGGCTAGCCCGGCACCTTGGTCAGGAAAAGCCGAAATCTATGGCAGCTCTCACGACGCTCATGATCTGCTTTTGTGCGGGAGAAGACAGCTGGCTGGCTCGTAGTAATAACATATCAAAGAACCATGGTACCCCAGATACCAAGGACAGCAATAGCAGGTCACGTTGCAACAAACATAAGCGCCGTATTAACAGCGAAAATACCGAGGGTACGGCAGTCAATGCCGGATTCAAAGGCTCTAAACCCGGTCAGTGAAAAAAGCCATTCAAACAAAGTACGCCGGGTCCGTCCAGCTTGGACCGTATACTCGATCGCTCGTGTCAAATACACGGAACCCCAAACAAGCCAGCCAATCACACCAACAGGGATTGTTGGGTGTTCAAGCAGGTCGGCAAGTTGCTTGCCGAAAACAAAGACAAGGGGCCGCATAGCGATGACGAGGGGGTATCACGGCAGCCACACAACGGAGGACAGAAGAGGTTTCCCCCACAAGTGCGGACGGTGAACATGATATACGCAACCCACATCCCCAAGAGGGAGCGGAAGCGTGCGCTCAGGGACGTATATGCGTTGGAGCCGGTCGCCCCAAAGTTCAACCCTTGGTCCTCCTGTCCGATCACCTTCGATCGCAGGGACCACCCCACTAGTATCCATCATGGCGGATTCGCCGCACTGGTCCTAGACCCAATCATTGACGGATTTCACCTCACTTGATTCCTTATGGATGGCGGTAGCAGCCTGAACCTGCTTTATCAGGACACAGTGCGCAAAATGGGTATAGAACCCTCAAGGATCAAACCCACAAATACGACCTTTAAAGGTGTCATTCCAGGTGTAGAGGCCCATTGCACAGGCTCAATTACACTAGAAGTGGTCTTCGGATCCCCAGATAACTTCTGAAGCGAAGAGTTAATCTTCGACATAGTCCCGTTCCACAGTGGTTATCATGCGATGCTCGGGCGAACCGCATTCGCTAGATTAAATGCGGTGCCACATTATGCATACCTCAAGTTCAATATGCGAGGACCTCGCGGAGTTATTACAGTCAATGGAAACACAGATCGCTCTCTCCGAACAGAGGAGCACACCGCGGCCCTCGCAGCAGAAGTGCAAAGCAGCCTCTCAAGGCAATCAACCAGTTCGGCGCTTCAAAGCCGGGACACCTTCAAGCGCGCTCGGAGCAATCGGCAAAATGACCGCCTGGCACGATCTGAGCTCACGTAGCAATACGGCGCCCACCCAAATCCCAGCCCAATGGCAAAACTCGTGCCACGCATACATGATTACGCACTAAAAATACCATGGGCACAGGTGGGGAGGGGGGCAAAACTGCAGCACGCCCCAAGACGCGGCTTAAACCGCACTAGGGGCTTCCCGTTTCGTAATTTTTCTCTTTTTTCAGGACCTTAATCTCTGGAAACACTGTCCGACAGCACTGTTGCCGAACACATGATGCAGCAACCAAGGAGGCAACCAGCTATGTCATACCACAGAATTCCCAGGTGGATTACAATAATGAGCGAAATATTCGATTTCATATCATTCCTCAGCTTGCCCTTGGAAGGGACATAGTCCTACTCTTTGCTTATCACACTATCTGTATCACTCTGCTTTAACACAATTTTTTAAATAAACAATGCATGACATTACGACTATTATTGCATTCTTGTTATATATATATGTGTGTGTGTTCATTAATGACGCCTTGCAACCGTACACCTTGGTACGACTAATACACCAAGGGCATACGTACCCCACAATGCGGTGTGAAAAGTCCGAACACTTTCACAAGTGCGGCACTCCGAACTTATAGCATTATATGCATCAGCTCCGAATCATGTCTTTGGTAAAATGTTGGGTTTGCCCGGCTCCTATGTTTTGGTACCTTACGTTCTGCTCCATTGGCTAAGGTAGCGCTAGGAGAACTACTGCGATTGTGCCCCGGTTCTACCGGGCTTAGCACCTTGTAGAGAAAGCTAAAACTGACTGTCATGATAAGGCAAGAGACTGGTCGCTGTTCGGCAAGGTTTTCGAGTCCCTAAAGACTTATGCCGCTTATGGCGAGGGGCCGGCCCTGTCCGGCTTAAAGGCGTGTATCGCGCCCCGAATTCGGCCTTCCGAATACCAGGGGCTTCGCCGAAATTTAAAGTTATAGAATTCTATGGCTAAGTGAGAGTCATAAAGCATTATTAGTCCGGTTGCCTTGTTCATTGTGCTGAGCACCACCCTCGAAGGACCCAAATATGGGAACAAGAGTGCTCAGGTTTATCCCGAACACCCCAGCACTCGTGGCATGGGGGAAGAAGCCGAGGACTAGCCATCTCTCAGATTGATAAATGGCCAAACATAAGGTAATATTTTAAATTCAAACAAGCGTTGCGTAGAGCATATGAAACAAGTTTTCAATACAGGATAAAACGAGCAAGTCTCACTCAAATATTACATCTTTGGAACACTCGTCCGCTATGAGACGGGCACCCGGCAGAACACCCTCGTAGTTCATCTCGGGGTGGCGGTGCTCCTTGCCCTACGGTGGCCCCTCCTTGATCAGCTTCACGGCGTCTAGCTTGACCCACTGCAATTTCACACGAGCGAAAGCCCGGCGTGCACCTTCAATGCAGAAAGATCGCTTGACGACCTCCAGCCGTGGACACACATCCACAAGCCGCCTCACCAGGCCAAAGAAGCTGTTCGGAAGGGCGTGCCCAGGCCACAGCCGGACTATAAAGCTCTTCATGGCCCGATCGGCCGCCTTATGTAGCTCGACCATCTGCTTCAGCTGGTCGCTCATTGGCACCGGGTGTTCGGCCTCAGTATACTAAGACCAGAACAGCTTCTCCGTTGAGCTTCCATCCTCGGCCTGGTAAAATTGTGCGGCATCGGACACGCTATGGGGCAAATCTGCGAATGCTCCTGGAGAGCTCCGGATTCGGGTATGTAATCGGTAATTTACTCTTACATGCTTGCTTTGCATATAGAAAGCCTTACTCGTGGCTATCTTCTTCATTGCATCGATCTCCTTGAGGGCCTTTTGGGCTTCGGCCTTGGCACTTTTTGTGCTCGCGAGGGCCGTGACAAGTTCAGACTCCCGCGTCTTTGAGTCAAGCTCCAAGGCCTCGTGCTTCGCCACGAGAGCCTGGAGCTCTTGCTGCACCTCGCCCACCCGAGCCTCGTGCTTCTCTCGCTCGGTGCGCTCCTTGGCCGCGTTATCTCCGGCCTTGGTTAGCGCTTGCTTCAGGGTCTCCACCTCGGTCGTGGCCCCTGGCGAATATACGATGATCCTGCCATTTTGCAATCGCTTCTTCTTTTATACATACATATCTATAGACAGGGTATTACTTACCCTTGTTCTCCTCGAGCTGCCTCTTGACAAGGCCGAGCTCTTTCCTGGACCCCTCGAGGTCCTGCTTCAGTACGGCGACCTCCGCAGTTAGTGCGGTGGACACCAGCAGCGAAGCCTGCATATGCATATTGACATACTTATATTAGACTCCTGCGATATTATTTGATCCTCTGTTCGGCTTTTCTTTGTGAACACCGAACAAAGCATCAGGGGCTACTGTCTATGTGGTAATATTTCTACTACATTTTAAAACACTTACCTCAAAGCCTGTTAGAAGGTTCGCACAGGCTTCAGTCAATCCGCTCTTGGCGGACTGAACCTTCTGGATCACCGCACTCATGATAGTGCGGTGCTGCTCGTCGATAGAAGCGCTGCGAAGTGCTTCCAGCAGATCGTCCGACGCCTCTAGATGGACAGAGGTCACCGGCACAGGCGTCTTGCCCCTCTTAGAAGGTGGCCGCCTGCCGAGCCTGGAACTGCTGGAGGTTCCGGCGCGGTGTTCGGCTGAGGGCCGAACTCGGAGCTCTAAGGGGCCCCGTCCCCTCGCCTCCCAGAGTCTGGAAGGTCACCTTGAGGCGCCTCCGGGACTGTCTCCCCTCGGTCCGGTGCCTCTTGAGACAGCACCTCGGCGTCGTCGGCAGGATGAGGGGAGGTGGCGGCCGGGACTGGATCGCTATCCATGTCCGACGAGCCCAAGGAGCCGTTAGATGATACATCAATGCTGGCTCGTGGCGGCCTGCATAATCATGTCCGGCGTTAGGGAAAGCAGTGCGACAAAGGAATACTATGAGTTACTCTGGTATCCAAATACTTACGACTTCCCCAGGGGCTTGGCCCTGGGCAGCCACTCGTCTTCACCGTCGGCGGCGGTGGTAGAGTAGTCCGGAAGGAGAGTTCTCCCCTTCTTGGACCCTTCGGCCTCCCCAGTTGGGGAGGCCTTCCTTTTCTTGTCTCCCCCGCCTGGAGGGGGAGCATCTTCTTCTTCCTCCTCGTCTTCGGGGGAGGAGTGTGATGTAGAGTTATCGGACGATGAGTCCGATAACACCTGGCGTCGGGAACTCTTTCGGGTTCCCTTGGCCTTCTTGGTCTTCTCCGGCACCTTGTAAGGAGCCGGAGTCAGCATCTCTGTCAGGAGAGTGCCCGCAGTATCTTCGGGCAAAGGGGCCGGATAGTTAATCTGCCCCGACGTCTCCACCCAGTCCTATCAAAGGCATGGAGATTAGACCCCGCACATAATTAAGCTAGGGAAAATAAATGCCCTACGGGACGTATTGAACTCACCGAATGCGCTAGGCGCTTTGCGCTTAGTCCGCGGTCCTCGGCGAGAGAAGGAGGGACCTCGGCGCCCTTGAACAACACCTTCCAGACGTCCTTGTGCGTCGTATCAAAGAGCTCGCTCAGAGTCTGGTGCCGGGCCGGGTCGAACTCCCACAAGGTAAAATCCCGTGTTGACACGGGAGGATCCGACGGATCAGCATAACTTGGACTATGTTGACAAGCTTGAGCTTCTTGCTCGCCATACTCCGGATACATTTCTGGAGTCCATCCAGCTCCACCGATGAACCCCACGACAATCCCTTCTCTTTCCAGGAAGTGAGCCGTGCAGGGAATCCGGATCGAAACTCGGGGGCTGCCGCCCACTTGGCGTCGCGCGGCTCGGTGATGTAGAACCACGCCGATTGCCATCCCTTTATTGTCTCCACAAAGGAGCCTTCAAGCCATATAACGTTGGGCATCTTGCCCACCATGGCTCCGCCACATTCTGCTTGTTGGTCTTTAACCACAGGCCTAAGTGGGGCCGGATGCGGAGGAAAGCCTCACACACGACGATGAACGCCGAAATGTTGAGGACGAAGTTCGGGGCCAGATCATGGAAGTCCAGCCCATAGTAGAACATGAGACCACGGACGAATGGATGGAGGGGAAACCCCAGTCCGCGGAGGAAGTGGTGGAGGAAAACTACCCTCTCGTGAGGTTCCGGGGTAGGGACGATCTTCCGCGCAACGGGTAGCCGATGCGTGATATTTGCGGCTAAGTATCCGGCTCCGTGCAGTTTCTTGATGTCTCCCTCCGTGACGGAGGAGACCATCCACCTGCTTCCCGCTCCGGACATGGTTGGAGAAGGTTGAGGTGGGAAGTGTGGACTTGGGCGCTAGAGCTCGAGTGTGCGAAAACGGATGAGCAAAGGAGGAAGAAGGCGTGGATAGAAAGGTGAATCCTTATCCATATATATGGGCGGACGAAACTAAGCATCCCCACTAGCCTGGTAAAACTCGCTTATCCCCCAAGCGCCGTAATCGATGGCGCGGTTGGGTCACCCACGCCCGTATTGATGAGAATCCCGTAATAAGGGGACACGATCTCTATTTTGACAAGACGTGTCGAAAAACTGCCTCGCGTTATGTGCAGGGCTAGTTAAAGGAAACGGTTCGAATAATCGCCGGGCCATGGCATAACGTCATACTGTCAAAACAAGTCAGCAAATTAGATTTGTGAAAATATTATTCTCTCTACGGTGGAATGTGGAACTTATTTTGCAGGGTCGAACACTATCCTCGTATTCAAATTCTTCTATGATGTATTTGGAGGAGGAACCCGCCTTGCAATGCCAAAGACGATACTGCGCGCCGGACTCATCGTCATTGAAGCCTGGTTCAGGGGCTACTGAGGGAGTCCTGGATTAGGAGGTCTCCGTACAGCCGGACTATCTCCATTGGCCGGACTGTTAGACTATGAAGATACAAGATTGAAGACTTCGTCTCGTGTCTAGATAGGACTATACTTGGCGTGGAAGGCAAGCTAGGCAATACGGATATGGATATCTCCTCCTTTGTAATGGACCTTGTGTAACCCTAACCCTCTCCGGTGCCTATATAAACAGAAGGGTTTTAGTCCGTAGGACAACAACCATAACATACAATCATACCATAGGCTAGCTTCTAGGGTTTAGCCTCTCTGATCTCGTGGTAGATCTACTCTTGTACTACCCATATCATCAATATTAATCAAGCAGGACGTAGGGTTTTACCTCCATCAAGAGGGCCCGAACCTGGGTAAAACATCGTCTCCCCTGCCTCCTTCTACCATCCGGCCTAGACGCACAGTTCGGGACCCCCTACCCGAGATTCGCCGGTTTTGACACCGACACCTACTGACCCCCAAAGAAAAGAAAAGAAATAAAACTATTTACATGGGAAAGCTCCCAACAAGCAAAAGAAGAACATGAAATATTTTTGGGTTTTCTTTTTAATTACTACTACAAGCATGGAAAGTAAATTAATTAAAAGCTACAACTAATTTTTTTGATTTTCTTAAGGTTTATTAAACACACAAGAAGAAAGCATAAAAGGAAATAAACTAGCATGGATGATACAATGAAAAAGTATGAACACCGACATCTAGCAATGAGTGTGTGGGAACATAAATGTAATGTCAGTGAGAAATACGTACTCCCCCAATCTTAGACTTTTGGCCTAAGTTGGTCTATGGCCACGGCTGGCCTGGCTGATATCCATAATAAAAGTTGGGGTCGTACTGCGATGAGGAAGAAGAAGGCTCCGATTGCCACTGGCTGGCAATCATCTCCGGATCCCACTGATAGTTAGACTGTCGTGAAGGATCAAATTGTGGTTCCGGTTCTTGCTCCTCGGCTGGTGCAGGGTTCCGGTAGGCGTGAATAGCGGTCAACGGAACAAGGTACATGCCTACAGTCAAATCAAACAAAGAAGGAGCAGGCAAGGTAATAGTCTCAGGATGATGTTTATTAAAGAACAATTGATATTTAAGCTCTCTTGCCCTACTTTTAACAATAAAATCATGTGCCACCATACTTTTATAATCTATATAAACACGAGGCAGCACTTTTTCTTTCTTCTCAGCATGCCTAATAGGTATGTTAAAATGTGCAGCTAGGCGTGTATCATAGATGCCTCCAAAGATCGGACCCTTAGTATGGTTCATACTTAACCGTCTAGCAATAATGCCGCCCATACTAAAAGTGTTATCACTGTATAAACCTTGGAGCAAAATAATAATATCAGGGATACTAAGGTTTCCACAGTTTCTGCGACCAATTAAGCAACGACTAGCAAATAATGCAAAGTAACGTAAGACAGGAAAATGTATGCTAGTGATCCGTGCATCGGAAACCTTCCTAGTTTCCCCTACAGTGATAGTATTAATAAATCCCTCCACATCATCACGATGTGGTTCTTCTGTCTTGCCCTCAAAAGGGACCAAACAAATCCGACAAAATCATAAAGTGACATCTCCTTATGCTCATCATATAAATGAAACTCCACCGTAGGTGGTGAGTTCCTAGAATGAAAATGAAAGTTTTGCACAAAGGTATTTGTGAGTAAGAGATACTGATCGCATGGGTCGTGGAGGAAAGCGGTGAGGCCTGCATTATGAACCAACTCATGAAAATCTTCATAAATCCCGGCTGCACTCAAGAAATCCTTGGAAGGCCATTCACACGCTCGAACCTCCGCGGTGCGCGGCAAATTATACTTACGCTTCGGTGCCTTTCCCTTCGAGCTTTGGCTCAATGAGCCCCTCAATAATCTCCTCATCATTTTCTGAAAAAATCTGAAATTTTAAGTAACTTCAAAATAAAAGTAAATCAAACTCAATAATATTGATAGCAACCACTCCTACAAGTGCCTAGGGCCTATATCATGCATACAAACTACTTTTGACCATATAAATTTGACATGCAAGCTCAAGAACAGGGTCACCTAAGCAACACAAATTTGCAATGAATAAAGCACTAGAACAAAAACTAATTGGACCAATGGAGGAGTCACATACCAAGGAACAATCTCCCCAAGAAGTTTTGTGAGAGGTGCTTTGAGCAAGGAGATCAAAAATGGCAGCAAAGAGGGCTGGAACTCGGGTTTGAGCTTGTTTTTCGTGTTTGGGGGAGGAAGAAGGAGTGTGTGGGTGAAAGAATAAGTGGAGGAGGGACACCGTGGGCCCACGAGGCAGGGGGCACGCCCTAGAGAGGTGGGCGCGCCCTCCACCCTCGTGGCAAGGTGGTTAGCCCCCTGGTGTGTTCTTTGTTCCATAAATCCTCAAATATTCTATAAAAATCATATTTAATTTTCAGGGAATTTGAAGAACTTTTATTTTCGAGGTATTTTTATATTGCACGGATAATTAGATAACAGACAGAAAATTATTTATTTTTACTTTATTTCAACTAAATAACAGAAAGTATAGATAGGGTACAAAAGGTTGTGCTTCTAGTTGCATCCATCTCATGCTCATCAAAAGGAATCCACTAACAAGGTTGATCAAGTCTTGTTAACAAACTCATTCCGATTAACACGAAACCGAAGAAATTTCGAATAACACTAGGTTACCTCAACAGGGATATGCACATCCCCAATAATAAGTATATCATATTTGTTCTTGACAGTAGGAAGAGGAAATTCAAAACCTCCAAATATAATCGATGGAATTTTTCCGATAGAATTGATACTATTAACTTGAGGTTGTTTCCTCGGAAAGTGTACCGTATGCTCGTTACCATTAACATGAAAAGTGGCATTGCCTTTGTTGCAATCAATAACAGCCCCTGCAGTATTCAAAAAGGGTCTTCTAAGAATAATAGACATACTGTCGTCCTCGGGAATATCAAGAATAACAAAGTCCGTTAAAATAGTAACGTTTGCAACCACAACAGGCACATCCTCACAAATACCGACAGGTATAGCAGTTGATTTATCAGCCATTTGCAAAGATATTTTAGTAGGTGTCAACTTATTCAAGTCAAGTCTACGATATAAAGAGAGAGAGGCATAACACTAACACCGGCTTGAAGATCACATAAAGCAGTTTTAACATAGTTTCTTTTAATGGAGCATGGTATAGTAAGTACTCCTGGATCTCCAAGTTTCTTTGGTATTCCACCCTTAAAAGTATAATTAGCAAGCATGGTGGAAATTTCAGCTTCCAATATCTTTCTTTTATTTGTAACAATATCTTTCATGTACTTAGCATAAGGATTCATTTTGAGAATATCAGTCAATCGCATACGCAAAAATATAGGTCTAATCATTTCAGCAAAGCGCTCAAAATCCCCATCATCCTTTTTCTTGGATGGTTTGGGAGGAAAAGGCATGGGTTTCTGAACCCAAGGTTCTCTTTCTTTACCATGTTTCCTAGCAACAAAGTCTTTCTTATCATAATGTTGATTCTTTGATTATGGGTTATCAAGATCAACAACAGGTTCAATTTCTACATCATCATCATTACTAGGTTGAGCATCATTATGAACATCATCATTAACATTTTCATTAGGTTCATGTTCATTGCCAGATTGTGTTTCAGCATCAGACATAGAGATATCATTTGGATTATCAGGTGGTTGTGCAATAGGTTCACTAGAAGTTTGCACAGTTCTATCATTTTTCTTTTTCTTCTTTTTAGAAGAACTAGGTGCATCAATTTTATTTCTCTGAGAATCTTGCTCAATTCTCTTAGGGTGGCCTTTAGGATACAAAGGTTCCTGAGTCATTCTACCAGTTCTAGTAGCCACTTTAACAGCATAATTAGTTTTCTTACTATTCATCTCATTGAGCAATTCCTTTTGAGCTTTAAGTACTTGTTCTACTTGAGTGGTAACCATAGAAGCATGTTTGCTAACAAGTTTAAGTTCACCTATAATATTAGCCATATAGTCACCCAAATATTTAATCATATCAGCTTCTTGTTTTAATTATCTACCAACATAAGCATTGAAGTCTTCTTGCTTAATCATAAAATTATCAAACTCATCCAAGCATTGACTAGCAATTTTAGTAGGAGGGATTTCAGATTTATCATATCTATAGAGAGAATTTACCTTTACTACCTGTGTCGGGTTATCGGGGTCTGGAGGTTCTTTGATAAATAAAGGATTAAGATCATATGTTTCTTCAATAGGCGGTAAATTAAGACCATGTATTTCTTCAATAGGAGGTAAATTCTTAACATCTTCAGCTTTAATACCTTTTTCTTTCATAGATTTCTTTGCCTCTTGCATATCTTCGGGACTGAGAAATAGATCACCTCTCTTCTTCGGAGTTGGTTTAGGAATAGGATCATTAATTGGAGCAGGAGTTGGCTCAGGAGGTGGCTCAGGAGGTGCCCAGTTATTTTCATTTGTCAGCATATTATTCAATAAGATTTCAGCTTCATCCGGTGTTCTTTCCCTGGAAAGAGAACCAGCACAACTATACAGGTAATCTCTGGAAGCATCGGTTAGTCCATTGTAGAAGATATCAAGTATTTCATTTTTCTTAAGAGCATTAAGTAACTTGAGAAGCCTCCCCCAAGCTTGTGGGAGACTCTCTTCTTTAATTTGCACAAAGTTGTATATTTCCTTTAAAGCAGCTTGTTTCTTATGAGCAGGGAAATATTTAGCAGAGAAGTAGTAAATCATATCCTGGGGACTATGCACACAATCAGGATCTAGAGAATTAAACCATATCTTAGCATCAGCCTTTAATGAGAACGGAAATATTTAAAGGATATAAAAGTAGCGAGATCTCTCATCATTAGTGAGCATGGTGGCTATATCTTAATTTAGTAAGATGTGCCACAACAGTTTCAGATTCATAGCCAAGAAAAGGATCAGATTCAACCAAAGTAATTATATCAGGACCAACAGAGAATTCATAATCCTTATCAGCAACACAAATAGGTGAAGTAGCAAAAGTGGGGTTAGGTCTCATCCTAGCATTTAGAGATTGCTTATTCCATTTAGCTAATAACCTTTTGAGTTCATATCTATCTTTGCAAGCTAAAATAGATAAAGAAGCATCTTTATAAAATAAATAACCCTCAGGAATAACAAGTGATTCTTCATCATCACTTTCATCTTCATAATCAGATTCAATATTTTCAATCTCTCTAGCCCTAGCAAGTCGTTCCTCGAGAAAATCACTATGTTGCATAGTAGTATCAGGCATAGAGGTAGTTTCATCATAAGTATCATGTATAGCAGAAGTAGCATCATCAATAACATGCGACATATCAGAACGAATAGCAGAAGCAGGTTTAGGTGTCGCAAGCTTACTCATAACAGAGGGTTAATCAAGTGCAGAGCTAGATGGCAGTTCCTTACCTCCCCTCGTAGTTGAGGGATAAATTGTTGTCTTAGCATCTTTCAAATTCTTCATAGTGTCCAGCAAATATAAATCCCAAGTGACTCAAAGAATAGAGCTATGCTCCCCGGCAACGGTGCCAGAAACTAGTCTTGATAACCCACAAGTATAAGGGATCGCAACAACTTTCGAGGGTAGAGTATTCAACCCAAATTTATTGATTCGACACAAGGGGAGCCAAAGAATATTCTCAAGTATTAGCAGCGGAGTTGTCAATTCAACCACACCTGGAAACTTAGTATCTGCGGCAAAGTGTTTAGTAGCAAAGTAATATGACAGTGATGGTAATGGTAACAAAAGAGTAACGAAAGCAAAGTAATGTTTTTGGTATTTTGTAGTGATTGTAACAATAGCAACGGGAAAGTAAATAAGCGTAAACCAGTATATGGAAAGCTCGTAGGCATCGGATCAATGATGGATAATTATGCCGGATGCGGTTCACCATGTAACAGTCATAACATAGGGTGACACAGAACTAGCTCCAATTCGTCAATGTAATGTAGGCATGTATTCCGAATATAGTCATACATGCTTATGGAAAAGAACTTGCATGACATATTTTGCCCTACCCTCCCGTGGCAGCGAGTTCCTAATGGAAACTAAGGGATATTAAGGCCTCCTTTTAATAGAGAACCGGAACAAAGCATTAGCACATAGTGAATACATGAACTCCTCAAACTACGGTCATCACCGTTAAGTATCCCGATTATTGTCACTTCGGGGTTAATGGATCATAACACATAATAGGTGACTATAGACTTGCAAGATAGTATCAAGAACACTCATATATTGATGAAAACATAATAGGTTCAGATCTGAAATCATGGCACTCGGGCCCTAGTGACAAGCATTAAGCATAGCAAAGTCATAGCAACATCAATCTCAGAACATAGTGGATACTAGGGATCAAACCCTAACAAAACTAACTCAATTACATGATAAATCTCATCCAACCCATCACCGTCCAGCAAGCCTACGATGGAATTACTCACGCACAGCAGTGAGCATCATGAAATTGGTGATGGAGGATCGTTGATGATGATGACGGTGACGAATCCCCCTCTCCGGAGCCCCGAACGGACTCCAGATCAGCTCTCCCTAGAGGTTTTAGGGTTTGGCGGCGGCTCCGTATCGTAAAATGCGATGATTTCTTCTCTCCTATTTTTTCTCCCCGAAAGCAGTTATATAGAGTTGGAGTTGGAGTCGGGAGGTCTCCAGGGGCCCCACGAGGTAGGGGGCACGCCCTAGGGGGGCGCCCCCACCCTCGTGGCAAGGGTGTGGGCCCCCTGGTTTTCATCTTTGGTGAGGATTTTTTATTATTTATTGTAAGATATTCTGTGGAGTTTCAGGTCATTCCGAGAAATTTTGTTTTCTACACATAAAACAACATCATGGCTATTCTGCTGAAAACAGCGTCAGTCCGGGTTAGTTCCATTCAAATCATACAAGTTAGAGTCCAAAACAAAGTGTTTGGAAAAGTAGATACGACGGAGACGTATCATCCGGGCAGACCGGTACACCTACAATCCCCTACATTTGCTAGTCCACCTCTTCAAGAACTCACGCAACTTACTCAACTATGCCAGAGTCCATAATGGCTTGTGGCTGCACATGGAAGTTTCTAGCATGAATAGTCTTACGATCCCTTTGAGCCTAGGTGGCGGACCGTAGGATGATCACACTAGATTCTCCACACGCCCGCAAGCAATCCACCCAGATGTGTATTAAAGTTGCCACCTTAAGTTGAACCATTAATTAACAACTCACATCTGTTATGGATACACTCAAACCCAATCCATGTCTACGAGCATAGCGTGGCAATATAAGCATAACTTGGAAGTAACTCCCAGGGGTTTGATAATAAAACAAGTAAAAGGTTCTACCTCATCATCTACTTCCCAGACCCACATGTTAAGAGATCCTACTCATGCAATGTGTGAGGGTTGAAACTAATGCATAAAACTGGGTGATAAAGGGGTATGATCAAAGTGTTACTTGCCTTGTTGACGATCTGCAAATCCTAGGGACTCGTAGTAGCACACTCCGCACTCTGGGTGTTCTATCACAAACAAACAATAGCATACATAATGAATCAAGCAAGGATGCACGGGTAAACCTCAAATAAGAAGATCTAACCAGAAAGTTCAACTGAAGAACTTCGGTTTGCAAAAAGAATCAAATCAAACGAAGCAATGAAACTCAAACTGCGAAAGAAACAAGATCTAATTACTAATCTGGACTAAAGTCAAATTTTACAGTACCAAAATCTTGTTCAAGTTGGTTAAACGGAAAGAGGGCTTCGAGATGAAGATCCAGGCGCTTGAATCGCTTGATTCGGATAAACGAGCGAAAAAATAAACTAAAACTAAGATTAGGACAGAAATCAAGATCGAAAATAATCGCGGAAAACCCTGAAAAAGAAAAACTGACGAACAGGCTAACGAACAAACGTTCGCTGTCTGTGACTAATGGATGAAAGACGTTCGTTAAAACGAAGGTAAGGACGAACGTCCGCAAAATAAATAAACCGAGAAAACCAAAAAAACGATCTAATAAAAAACTAGATCTAGGTTTACGAAAAACCAATCGTTTTTTCTAAAAAAACCGACGACTATCTCATAGAACGGGATGGCGGCGGCGGCGGTGGCGCAAGGCGGTGGTGGTGCTGGCGGGGCTCGGCTAGGGTTCAACGGATTGGGGCGGGGCTGGCGGCTCAGGCCTCGTCTTTTAAGAGGCCGGTCAGGTCGGTGTCCCAGGCGGACACGCCCCGGTAAGGCGGTTCGTTTTTTTTAATATCCGACACGCAGAAATACGAAGAAAAGAAATACTGAACGGACTCCAAAAATCCTGAAATAAATTTTCCCCATCCTCTAAAAATACGCTGGACGAGGTGAACATTTATTTGGGCCTCTAATGCAATTTTGAAAAACATATATTTTTCCTAATTCAAATAAAATAGCGATAAAACCACAAATAAAAATACAAATTGATTTTAATATTTTCCTCCAACATTTCATTTATTTTGGAGAAGTCATATTATCTCCTCTCATATAATTTTAATATGAAATATTTTTGGGGAGAAAAATAATTAAAACCAAAGTGATCCTTGTTTCAATATTTGATAAAACTCAAATATGAGAACGAGGGAAAATCCCCAACTCTCTCCGAGGGTCCTTGAGTTGCTTAGGATTTCGAGGATCACAAAACGAAATACAATAAAATATGATATGGATGAATGACCTATGTATAACATTCCAAATCAATAGGGAATGACTTTCATTTTCTCTCTATCTTCTGCAGTGATCGGGCATTGAGTTTGACTCAACTTCACACCTTGTAACACAGGCAAGAACTCTTTCTTTGCTTGATCCATTTTGAACTTCTTCAAAACTTTATCAAGGTATGTGCTTTGTGAAAGTCCAATTAAGCATCTTGATCTATCTCTATAGATCTTGATGCCCAATATATAAGCAGCTTCACCGAGGTCTTTCATTGAAAAATTCTTATTCAAGTATCCTTTTATGCTATTCAGAAATTCAGTATCATTTCCGATAAACAATATGTCATCCACACATAATATCAGAAATGCTACAGAGCTCCCACTCACTTTCTTGTAAATACAGGCTTCTCCAAAAGTCTCTATAAAACCATATGCTTTGATCACACTATCAAATCGTATATTCCAACTCCAAGAAGCTTGCACCAGTCCATAAATGGATCGCTAGAGCTTGCACACTTTGTTAGCACCTTTTGGATCGACAAAACCTTCTGGTTGCATCATATACAACTCTTCTTTAAGATATCCATTAGGGAATGCAGTTTTGACATCCATTTGCCAAATTTCAAAATCATAAAATGCGGCAATTGCTAACATGATTTGAACGGACTTAAGAATTGCTACGGGTGAGAAAGTCTCATCGTAGTCAACTCCTTGAACTTGTCGAAAACCTTTTGCAACAACTCGAGCTTTGTAGACAGTAACATTACCGTCAGCGTCAGTCTTCTTCTTGAATATCCATTTATTCTTTATGGCTTGCCGATCATCGGGCAAGTCAATCAAAGTCCACACTTTGTTCTCATACATGGATCCCATCTCAGATTTCATGGCCTCAAGCCATTTTGCGGAATCTGGGCTCATCATCGCTTCCTCACAGTTCGTAGGTTTGTCATGGTCAAGTAACATGACCTCCAGAATAGGATTACGGTACCACTTTGGTGCGGATTTTACTCTGGTTGACCTACGAGGTTTGGTAGTAACTTGATCAGAAGTTTCATGATCATCATCATTAGCTTCCTCACTTACTGGTGTAGGAATCATTGGAACTGATTTCAGCGATAAACTACTTTCCAATATGGGAGCAGGTACAATTACCTCATCAAGTTCTACTTCCCTCCTGTCGTGGAATTATCACGGCAGATGTCCTAGTGCGAGGACTTAGTCGTAGAGCCATCGCGATGAGGTTAGCTTAAAGGGGTTAATCAGGACAAAGGACACAAGGAGTTTATGCTGGTTCGGCCCCTTACGATGAAGGTAAAAGCCTAGTCCAGTTTGTAGATGGTATTGCTAGGGTTTCGATGAGCAGGGAGCGAATACGCTTGACCCGGCTCTCCATCTCTTGTTTCTTGTCCTAAGCCGCCGCTAGGTTGTCCCCTTATATACACGGGTTGATGCCCTGCAGGCTATAGAGTCCCGGCCGGCTTATATAATGTATCTGGCTGGGTGACCTTTCTTACATGCCTTGCAGTACAAGTTTTACATACATGGCGGTTTATATCCATGGGCCTTAAGCCGCTTTCTGGTCTGGGCCCTCTACCAAGCCTATCTATGAACCGCCATATAATCTTGGGCTTCATTGTGATGAATCGTCATAGAGATGACCCGGCCCCTCCTGGGCGGGTCATACCTAATAGTTATATCCCCAACATTAAGCCCCAGGTTGATTTGAACTTGTTCATGTCAATCTTCAACACTTAGAAAAATCCTTCGTCATCTGTTGCACAAACCCTATAACCCGCCATGACATCATCTCCAAGAATTTCAGAAACCCGCCACGATGTCATCATTAACGGATCTTTATCTTAATGTCTTTCAGAAAATCGAGGCGTTCAATTAGCTGGATAACCATCATTTGGCCTCCTCATCTTTCGCGCCTGCCTATTTTTCTGTTTCCTTATAAATAGGACCATAGAGTCATCTTTCATTCTTATCCTTCTCCTTTCTTCCTCCTCGCGACGCACCGACCCGTACGAGCCTCGCCGCCGTCGATCTCCGTCTCCAACCTCAACTCCATCCGCTGCATCGCCCCGAATAGACCAAAAAACTACGGCAGCACTCTGCTGTCCTAACAGCATCAGTAAGCCCTTTTTTCTTCGCCATAGATCTGTCATTAGGTTGGTGTTCGTCAGCGTTCGTCATCGTCCTTCTCTCTCCTTGTTTAGTTCCATGGATTAGATCAAAAAACCATATGAATCTTGTGCGATAATAGTTTTAGCACTCGTTCTTGACACTGGAATATATCCCCACCGCGACAGATCTCCTCTAGGGCACCTATGCTTTTCCACCATCACCTCTGTAGATTTTGATTTATTTCCTTTTTCTGAACAGCAATAGATCCAAATTTGTAGCCTCAACCTATGGAACCTGTTTGTCCTAACACTTTGCAAATTATAGCCTTGGTAGATCTTGAATGCCTTTAGTCATGGCGGCTTATTCTGCCGGTTTATTGTTACTTCATATATCATTAGACCTTGCTTAAGCCGCCATTCTAAACATGCACTTTACTTGTTAACTTGCAATTTTAACAATCATCTTGAGCCGGCAAATTATTTCCTGTCTTTTAGGTTGTCCTTTCACCATGCTACCCAAAACAATCACGACCTGCAACTGGGTTCCCTCCATAATCACTGAGGACACCTTGAAGGATTTCGTCACTATTGGATATTTGCCAGATAAGAGTGTGGTGCATTACCATGTTCCTGACCCGGGCGAAGAGAAGCCTCAGCCTATGGACGGTGAAGTTACCATATTTACTGATCATATGAACCGGGGTTTCTCACCACCCGGCTCTAAATTCTTCAGAGATATCCTAAACTTCTTCAAACTCCATCCGCAAGACATTGGACCCTATTCCATATCAAACATCTATGACTTCCAAGTTTTTTGTGAGGTATACCTTCAAGAAGAGCCTAGTGTTGAGCTTTTCAGAGAGTATTTCTACTTGAACCGGCAGAATGAGTTTACCAATGGGCCTAGCTTGGAGCTTGGCGAGATTTCAATTCAACGCAGACGAGATGCTATCTTCCCTCAAGTAGCTCTACCAAGCCATCCCAAAGACTGGAACAAAACATGGTTCTACTACAAAGATATCTCACCGTCTGATGAAAATCCGTTGCTGGGTTATCATCCTGAGCGTCTCGACTCAAAATACCAACTCCCTGATAAACTTACCGCCGCTGAACGCAAGAAACTTGTCCCTACAATCAGGAAAGTTCAAGCTTTGCTGGGAAACAACTTAACTGGAGTCGACTTAATCTGTTGCTGGGTCGCATGGCGGATCATCCCCTTAAGCCGCCGATTCGGCTTGATCTGTAACTATACCGGAGGAACAGATGATCCCTTACGCCATAGCTCTCTACGACTGACTGAAGAGGCCATCATTGAAATGGCGACCACACTTGTAAATAGTAAATATGAAGACTGCAGCAAAGTGGGTTTGAATCCTTTCTGCAAGCTTAACCCAACGCCAGAGGTAAATTTTTTGATTTCTTTCTCCTTCAACACTTAAACATTGGATGAACTCCAATATGTTATTGACGGTGTCCTGGATTATGGGGTACTCACCACGCCGTCTCCCGGTCAGTTAGATTGGGCCGAGGACCCCCATGGCCATATGCTCATGGGCCAGTTCGGACAGCTGGCGCATACAAGGAAGATTCCACAAGACTTGGTGGTCAAGACAAGGACTCCTCTCCCACTGGCGTATTTGGCTAGGACTCTTGTTACTAGGCCTCTGGTTGCATTATATAAACTAGGGCCAGGCTAGTCGATAGATATACAACAATCATACCATAGTCTAGCTTCTAGGGTTTAGCCTCTATGATCTCGTGGTAGATCAACTCTTGTAATACTCATATCATCAAGATCAATCAAGCAGGAAGTAGGGTATTACCTCCATTGAGAGGGCCCGAACCTGGGTAAACATCGTGTCCCCTGTCTCCTGTTACCATCGATCCTTAGACGCATAGTTTGGGACCCCCTACCCGAGATCTGCCGGTTTTGACACCGACAATGGTGCTTTCATTGAGAGTTTCGCTGTGTGATCGGCAAAGGATCGATGGCTCGCCTGCAGATCAACTGCGACTTCGGCATCTTCGTCACTAGCTCGACTGGTCACCTTGGTTCGACCAAGAACTGCGCCCCGTGTTCAGATCACCATGTTCGGATGAGGGCCTTCATCAAACATCATCTCCGATCTCTATCAATATCATGGAGGAATCATCCATGGAGCTCGGGGGCTCAACGTCAACATTGCCCTCGAGCGATCGTGCTGTTTTTCTGGACAGCGAACTCGTATCTGCCGCCACCGCCTCCTCGAGTATCGCTTTGACGATTGCTTCAGTGGGATTGTTCGGAATTGAGTCTACAACAACCATGCAAAATTTCATCGAGTTCCGATAGAGGAATCTCTGGCAATCTATGATATACCAGAGCCGTTTCAAATCTGGACGGGAATCTGGTCGAGTTTGGAGCGTGGCGTCCATCATCTAGCTCGGACGTCCTTTGTAAGATCCAACCGTTGATCGGCTGCGGAATTCCTATATCTAGCACCCATCAAAATTTCAGCTTGATCCAACCATTCAAACTCTAGGAAATCTCCGATGAGCGCAACGATTTTTGGATCTGTTTTCTGCGCGAATACGGACCCGACCAGAATTCATGTTTCTTTATGAACGTGATATTGGACAACCTTTTTTAAGGAATTTTCTTCTATCGTATTGTGCGTTGTTTTTAGACACATACCCATAAAATTTTAAGCCTCCTCCGAGGTAATCTTCACCATCACGCTGGTGTCAAACCAGTACGGAAGTATTGCTCCACGGCTGCCGACCTGTGCTAGACACGTTGCCGCTTTATTGAGCCGAGCTCAACTCCTTCGATCATCATCTCGGCAAACCGAACAAGAGTTCGGCATCACGAAGGATAAATCATCATCAACGTCTCTGCCCCACGGACTACATGGAGTGGGCACACCAGATTCGCCACGCGGTAGCTGCATCAAGCTAGCACCGATTGTGTCACAAGTCTTGACCTGCGTCGACATCACCATGCTACCTCTTCTTCAAATCATCATCAAACACGTCAACCTCTTTCGACACATCGACTGACAGGTAGACTCCGGCATCTCTTCGGCGAGCCGCTCCAACACCTCAGCTAGACCGGGGGCTTCATCATCTCTTCATCAACCTACTCCGGTGACTTTGGCATCACTAGCCGACCAGCTTCGTCACGATTAGCTGGACCGAGGGCTTTGTCTCGGCAAGCCAACCTTTGCTAGCATCGCCATGCCGGCGCTTTATCACCCATCAGGCAATGGGTGTGCGGATCGAGTCCCAATGTTGGGAGTCACCTTTCTTTGGATTGCTATAATAAATAAACTAGGTGCTATTTATCCTAGTAATTTTTCCTTATTTGGGTCTATTCTCCTCAAAGAATTATTACTTCAGTTTGTTCCATCATCTCTACGCAGGCCTGTCAAATGGCGGCTGCATTATCGACAGTCACGCGGTGGTACGGTCAGTTTCCGTATATAGTACGGCAAACGCCTGATCTAGAACTTGGACCGGCATGTGAATATGGGCTTTTGCCACGCCTTCATCGCGTCACGCCGACGCTCTGCATCAACATTGACTTCGGTGCCAGACCACATCTCCTTAAATAAATTATTTTTGCGAAAAGCAATTACACAAGGATTTTATATATATTTATATTATTCTTTTTGGACCGCACTATTTTATGCATGTAGGTGATCGACTTCGACTGCGTTACGCAGTCGCTTCGGCAAGCCAACGCCACTGTCTCAAATTGGCATAAATCGGCTTGCGTGATCACCTTATTTGTCGTGTTGCCATACTGACGTGTTCGGTTGCCTCGGGGACTTCGGCATCGCCGAGAGAGCTCTACCTCACTGAGTGATCGGCGCACAGTAAATGAATCGAGTTGGGTAGTGTTGTCCCCTCGGCTAGACTGGAGGTTTCGTCAACACTTCGTTAACCCGCACCGGGGGCTTCGACGTCACTCTACCTGCCCGCTTTGGCCGTGCTATGCCACCACCTCGGAGTGCCGAGCTCTTCGCTCCGCCACCTTGGGACTGGCTTGGGGGATGGAACCTTGTCCTGCATCAAGCTTGGACCGCGTCATCAATGTCGAACACATTAACAAGCTAAGTCGCTTTCATGCTCAAAACTATCGGCTTTAAATTTTTTTCCGGTTCGACCAAGCGTCATACTTCCTTGTCAAAACTTTGTCTGTGATGCATAAATTCAAATACCCCGTTTACTTGGGTGCTTCCTTCATGAAGCTTTTCCTCTTGCATATGATTATACTTGTACGGCTTCGTTCCTTGTTCATGTATTACGCCACAATATGCACCATATTGACTTAAGTGTTCCGCAAGCTGGGTTGCGTGGCTCCTGTGCTTACCCCTATGTTCCCGATTGTTCAGCTAGGGAGTAAAGGGAGCACCTCTGCGATTGTCACGACCGGGTCATCCAAGCTCTAACCTGAGACTGGGTGAAGCCGAAAGCTAGCGCTCTTATTGTTTTGAATCATGGTCGTCACACAACAGAACTCATGAGTACAAAAAATCTATTGCACAAGTCTCGTAGTAATAATGAGCACCTAAGAAAGGTATCGGTGGGGGTACTATTTTCTTTGAAGATGCCTCTTACACTTCGGCAGTAATATAGCATAAGTTCCCTAAGCGCGCTTTGTCTCTTACAGCCTTATGGCCTGATTGCCTGGTCATCGGAAACACCGTCGATACTCTCGACAGGTGGAGTACATGACACTTTTCGGCCCTTGGCCGAAGAGGGGGAAGCCGACGGTTGGTTAAGACACGTTTAAAGTTCGGGTGAACACAGATATGATATAAGTACTTCGGTACATACAATCATTATACGTAAAATTCTTTTACCCAAGTCACTTGGGGGCTCTTAAAATTTATATGAGCTTTTTTATAGTAAATGTGTTTTCTTCTTGGTCGTTGTAAAGTCTTTTTCTACTGCTCCTTTTTCGACTCGAGTTTATGGTCAATAGCCGGATAGCCTGTCTTCTCTCTGAAGGCCGCTTGAGTTTAGTTTGCTAAACTGACCTCGAAGAAGTACTCCGCCTTTGGGATAAGGAGCTTAAAGCCGTGGGCTAACCCGCGTAAAGTCTTGAGATCGGATGTCTCATGTTAAAGCACGACAGAAGCACAATTATTATTTTTTCCAATTTTCGGATTGGCACCGGACACTTGATCTTGTTCGGATGTCAAGTTTTTACTGGCGTTTTTTGGTTTTCCATGCTTATGGCACTTTCAAACTATTTGTGTGTTTTCAGCACAAGTCTCACAGTGCAACGCCGGACACCTTTACAGATTCAGCAAAACATTCTCGGATATTGCTATATATGCATCGGTTTCGAATTGTGTCTTCGGTCAACAGTTGGGTTGCCCGACTCCTGCGCTTGCCTCCTATGTTCCGCTTTGTTCGGCTAGGTGTGCAAAGGGAGAACCACTATGATTGTGCTTCCAGCTCACATGGTTAAGCACCTCAGTGGAGAAAGCCGAAAACTGACTGTCACAATAAGCGTAAACTGGTCAGCGATCCGATGACTATGTTAAATGACGGGCCATTCATAACATTGGCCGAGGTGTTTACGACTTGACCTCGACTATCGCTGAACACTACCGGGGGCTAGTAACTGGCCTCCCAAACTAAATCCTCAATATTTTGCTCTTCCATTAGAGCTGAGGTTTCATGATCATGCTTAGCATGACAACCCAAAGAAAGGAACCGATGGTGGGACTATTTTCTTTGGAAGACATTCCTTATGTTAAACAGTAATATAACATATCTCTCTGCGTACCTTTGTTTATAAAACCGTATGGCCAGATTGCCTTGTTTGTCATAAATCTTTGCCCTCATAAAGGCTTTACAAAGTAGGACAAACACTCCTCGGCTACTGGACGAGGAGGTGGAAGCCGATGGTCGGTAACAAAGTTTTGTACAATGCGGATCGAGCATTAATGACGTAAAGTACTTGGATACATAGAATCATTACACATAATTTGTGATTTTACTCTGGATATCGATCCTAAATTCGGCCACCCGTGCCCGCATTAAGGCTCAGGGGCTACTGGGCTTCGGGCTTATCATTTACTAATATTAAAGGGGTGTATCGATCCCCTAATCTGGTGTTGCCAACCGACCAATGTCTCAGGGGCTACTGCATTGGCAATCCAGTGCAATATAGTTTTCGAGGAGATTATGATCCTCAGGTTAGTCGGCCACACCCAACCTGAGTCTCGAGGACTCTGCACACCGCTTTTTGTGTTCCGAAGTATTCTGCCGAGCTAGGGGTTGGTCCTCAGACCGATTTTGCAAATCAACCTGAGTCTCAGCGGCAACTGGGATTAGCAGTTTTGTGTCATCCTTCAAGTGCATCTCGGGTTTTAGACTGATACACACCTTGAGGGCTACTGGCTATATATCTGGGCAGAGAATAAATTACACCAATAAAAATATTGACAAAAAACCGGCCCACAGTCGGGGTGGTGCACCACCTCGGAAGCAGTCCGACATAAAGCTCGGGCGCTAGTTGCTGGCTCCATAGAGGGCATTTGCGACATTAAGCTCGGCTAAACTCCTTCAACTCTTTTGAACCAAGGTGATTTATGACACCTCGGATATAGTTCGGCGTTGGAGCTCGGATACAGTCCGGCGTTGGAGCTTGGACGTAGTCCGACGTTGGAGCTCGAAAGCGGTCCGGCGTTGGTACTCGTCTGCAAAAGATACCTCGAATGTAGTCCGGTGTAGGAGCTCGGACGCAAGAGGGCGCTGCCGCCCGGGAACAACTACAAACCTGATGCGTGGCATAAAAATAAGCAAGACATTGATAAAGGCCGAAAACTGAAAGGGGCTCCTCGGATACCCGACGTATAAACTATTTGGATGCACGTTGGTGATCCTCAAGATCGAAGAAGATTTGTTGAACCAGTTTTCAAGACCGATGACCGAAGATGAAGAACAGTTTAGAAGAATCGAGGAGCGTCCCCAACTGGAAGACCGATTCAGGGGGCTACTGACGGTGTTCTGGATTAGGGGGTACTCACCACGCCATCTCCCAGTCAGTTAGATTGGGCCGAGGACCCCCATGGCCGTATACTCATGGGCCAGTTCGGACAGCTGCCACATACAAGGAAGATTCCACAAGACTTGGTGGTCAAGACAAGGACTCCTTCCCCACCGGCGTATTCGGCTAGGACTCTTGTTATCCTAGGCCTCTGGTGCATTATATAAACCAGGGCCAGGCTAGTCGATAGATATACAACAATCATACCATAGGCTAGCTTCTAGGGTTTAGCCTCTACGATCTCGTGGTAGATCAACTCTTGTAATACTCATATCATCAAGATCAATCAAGCAGGAAGTAGGGTATTACCTCCATCGAGAGGGCCCGAACCTGGGTAAACATCGTGTCCCCTGTCTCCTGTTACCATCGATCCTTAGACGCATAGTTCAGGACCCCCTACCCGAGATCTGCCGGTTTTGACACCGACAGTTATCCTTCCACAGGCTAAATCTGACTTTTGGAAGGCCAAATATGACCATGAGGCTGCTAAAATGGCCAAGGCTGCTGTGAGAGCCGCCAAAAAGACCAGCAGGCGGTCTAGAAATAAGCCAAGCACCTCTGAATTGCTAAAGCTGGATGATGCCTCTAAGTCGGAGGTAGCCCTTGATTCTGTTGGCTTGTTTTTAACAACCTTATTGACACTGACTATTGCCAGGATGACACGAGGGTCAGCTAGACAGTCATAGAAGAGGTAACTATTATTTCCTCCGACTCAGAACCTTTACCAAGGCAGAAACTTTGGTGGGTAACCCGGAAAGTAAGGTTTTCACACCCCTTGCTTATTTAGATCCTCATTTTCGTTTGAAATGATAGCAACATGAGAGTCTTCGCCAGACCCAGACCGGTGGAGATGAAGATTTAACCTCCGGTTTACCAAACACTCCTCGGAAACGGAAAAATGAGGTTCTTTTAACCTTAACTATTGTATTTACCAGCGAGTTACTTTCATTAATCACTCAATTTTGATTCCATCTTTGCAGGAAATTTCCCGTTCCACTTCTGGCGACTCATCACAGACTCAACTGCCGGCTTTCAAGACTGCCCCTGGGTAAAGATAATTATCTCTCTTCTGTTCCTTTATATCTTCAACATTATGCTGACTTGTCAAAATACTTTTTAGCGGTCAAGCAAAGCCCAACAAAAAAGCAAAGGTGACGAAGCCCGCCATGGATCCGAAAGCTGCTGAACCGGATCAGACAACCCTTGTGCCAGAACACCCTGAACAACCAGAAGACCCATGCATTGTAGACATAGAAAATTTGCAAAATACATACGGCTCTGAATGTGGCAGACTCGTTGACAAAACTTCTCTCACAAGCAAAACATGATCACACCTTAGTACTTTTTGGGTGTTAATCACATAGAGATGTGAACTAGATTATTGACTCTAGTAAACCCTTTGGGTGTTAGTCACATGGAGATGTGAACTAATCACATAAAGATGTGAACTATTGGTGTTAAATCACATGATGATGTGAACTAGATTATTGACTCTAGTGCAAGTGGGAGACTAAATGAAATATGCCCTAGAGGCAATAATAAAGTTGTTATCTATATTTCCTTATATAATGATGTTGGGTTTCGTAGTAATTTCAAAAAAATTCCTACACACACACAAGATCATGTGATGCATAGCAACGAGAGGGGAGAGTGTTGTCTACGTACCCAACGCAGACCAACTGCGGAAGCGCTGACACGACGTAGAGGAAGTAGTCGTACGTCTTCACGATCCAATCGATCAAGCACCGAAACTACAGAACCTCCGAGTGCGAGCACACGTTCAGCTCGATGACGATCCCCGGACTCCGATCCAGCAAAGTGTCGGGGAAGAGTTCCGTCAGCACGACGGCGTGGTGACGATCTTGATGCACTACTGCAGCAGGGCTTCGCCTAAACTCCGCTACAGTATTATCGAGGAATATGGTGGCTGGGGGCACCGCACACGGCTAAAGAATAGATCACGTGGATCAACCTGTGTGTTCTAGGGTGCCTCTACCTCAGTATATAAAGGCCCAAAGGGGGGAAGGCTGGCCGGCCACAAGGGGTGCGCCAGGAGAGTCCTACTCCCTCTGGGAGTAGGATCCCCCCCCCCAATCTTAGTTGGAATAGGATTCGCGGAGGGGGAAAAGAGAGAGAGGGGGCCGGCCACCTCTCCTAGTCCTAATAGGACTAGGGGAAGGGGGAGGCGCGCAGCCCATGTAGGGCTGCCTCTTCTCTTTTCCACTAAGGCCCATCATGGCCCATTTAGCTCCCGGGGGGTTCCGGTAACCTTCCCGGTACTCCGGTAAAATCCCGATTTCACCCGGAACACTTACGATATCCAAACATAGGCTTCCAATATATCAATATTTACGTCTCAACCATTTAGAGACTCCTCGTCATGTCCGTGATCACATCCAGGACTCCGAACATCCTTCGGTACATCAAAATGCATAAACTCATAATATAACTGTCATCGTAACCTTAAGCGTGCAGACACTACGGGTTCGAGAACAATGTAGACATGACCGAGACACGTCTCCGGTCAATAACCAATAGCGGGACCTGGATGCCCATATTGGCTCCTACATATTCTACGAAGATCTTTATCGGTCAGACCGCATAACAACATACCTCTTCGACAATCGGAGTGACAAATCCTAATCTTGAAATACGCCAACCCAACATGTACCTTTGGAGACACCTGTAATGCTCCTTTATAATCACCCAGTTACGTTGTGACGTTTGGTAGCACCCAAAGTGTTCCTCCGGCAAACGGGAGTTGCATAATCTCATAGTTATAGGAACATGTATAAGGCATGAAGAAAGCAATAGCAACATACTAAACGATCGGGTGCTAAGCTAATGGAATGGGTCATGTCAATCAGATCGTTCAACTAATGATGTGACCTCGTTAATCAAATAGCAACACTTTGTTCATGGTTAGGAAACATAACCATCTTTGATTAACGAGCTAGTCAAGTAGAGGCATACTAGTGACACTCTGGTTGTCTATGTATTCACACATGTATTATGTTTCCGGTTAATACACTTCTAGCATGAATAATAAACATTCATCATGAAATAAGGAAATAAATAATAACTTTATTATTGCCTCTAGGGCATATTTCCTTCAGTCTCCCACTTGCACTAGAGTCAATAATCTAGATCACATCACCATGTGATTAACATCGATAGTTCACATCATCATGTGATTAACACCCATAGTTCACATCACCATGTGACCAACACCCAAAGGGTTTACTAGATTCGGTAATCTAGTTCACATCGCTATGCGATTAAAACCCAAAGAGTACTAAGGTGTGATCATGTTTTGCTTGTGAGAGAATCTTAGTCAACGGTCTTTCACATTCAGATCCGTTATGTATTTTGCAATTTTCTATGTCTACAATGCTCTGCACGGAACTACTCTAGCTAATTGCTCCCACTTTCAATATGTATCTGGATCGAGACTTAGAGTCATCAGATCAGTGTCAAAACTTGCATCGACGTAACCCTTTACGGCGAACCTTTTTGTCACGTCCATAATCGAGAAACATATCCTTATTTCACTAAGGATAATTCTGACCGCTGTCCAGTGATCTACTCCTAGTTCACTATTGTACTCCCTTGCCAAATCAGTGCAGGGTACACAATAGATCTGGTATACAGCATGACATACTTTATAGAACCTATGGACAAGGCATAGGGAATGACTTTCATTCTCTTTCTATCTTCTGCCGTGGTCGGGCTTTGAGTCTTACTCAACTTCACACCTTGTAATACAGGCAAGAACTCTTTCTTTGACTGCTCCAATTTTTGAACTACTTCAAAATCTTGTCAAGGTATGTACTCATTGAAAAAACTTATCAAGCGTCTTGATCTATCTCTATAGATCTTGAAGCTCAATATGTAAGCAGCTTCACCGAAGTCTTTCTTTGAAAAACTCCTTTCAAACACTCTTTTATGCTTTACAGAATAATTCTACATTATTTCTGACCAACAATATGTCATTCACATATAATTATCAGAAATGATGTAGTGCTCCCACTCACTTTCTTGTAAATACAGGCTTCACCGTAAGTCTGTATAAAACTATATGCTTTGATCAACTTATCAAAGCGTATATTCCAACTCCGAGATTCTTGCACCAGTCCATAGATGGATCGCTGGAGCTTGCATATTTTGTTAGCACCTTTCGGATTTGACAAAACCTTCTAGTTGCATCGTATACACCTCTTCTTTATTAAATCCATTAAGGAATTCAGTTTTGTTTATCCATTTGCCAGATTTCATAAAATGCGGCAATTGCTAACATGATTCGGACAGACTTTAAGCATAGATACGAGTGAGAATCTCTCATCGTAGTCAACACCTTGAACTTGTCAAAAACCTTTTTGCGACAATTCTAGCTTTGTAGATAGTAACACTACTATCAGAGTCTGTCTTCCTCTTGAAGATCCATTTATTTTCTATGGCTTGCCGATCATCGGGCAAATCCATCAAAGTCCATACTTTGTTCTCATACATGGATCATATCTCAGATTTCATGGCTTCAAGCCACTTTGCGGAATCTGGGCTCACCATCGCTTCTTCATAGTTCGTAGGTTCATCATGATCTAGTAGCATGACTTCCAGAACAGGATTACCGTACCACTCTGGTGCGGATCTTACTCTGGTTGATCTACGAGGCTCGGTAGTATCTTGATCTGAAGTTTCATGATCATTATCATTAGCTTCCTCACTAACTGGTGTAGGTGTCACTGAAACAGTTTTCTGTGATGTACTTCTTTCCAGTAAGGGAGCAGGTTCAGTTACCTCGTCAAGTTCTACTTTCCTCCCACTCACTTCTTTCGAGAGAAACTCCTTCTCTAGAAAGGATCCATTCTTAGCAACGAATGTCTTGCCTTCGGATCTGTGATAGAAGGTGTACCCAACAGTCTCCTTTGGGTATCCTATGAAGACACATTTCTCCAATTTGGGTTCGATCTTATCAGGTTGAAGCTTTTTCACATAAGCATCGCAGCCCCAAACTTTAAGAAACGACAACTTTGGTTTCTTGCCAAACCACAGTTCAGATTGTGTCGTCTCAACGGACTTAGATGGTGCCCTATTTAACGTGAATGCAGCTGTCTCTAATGCATAACCCCAAAACGATAGTGGTAGATCGGTAAGAGACATCATAGATCGCACTATATCTAATAAAGTACGGTTATGATGTTCGGACACACCATTACACTATGGTGTTCCAAGTGGCATGAGTAGTGAAACTATTTCACATTGTTTTTAACTGAAGGCCAAACTCGTAACTCAAATACTCTTCTCTACGATCAGATCGTAGAAACTTTATTTTCTTGTTACGATGATTTTTCACTTCACTCTGAAATTCTTTGAACTTTTCAAATGTTTCAGACTTATGTTTCATCAAGTAGATATACTCATATCTGCTCAAATCATCTGTGAAGATCAGAAAATAATGATACTTGTCGCGAGCCTCAATATTCATCGGACCACATACATCAGTATGTATGATTTCCAACAAATCTGTTGCTCGCTCCATTGTTCCGAAGAACAGAGTCTTAGTCATCTTGCCCATGAGGCACGGTTCGCAAGCATCAACTGATTCATAATCAAGTGATTCCAAAAGCCCATCAGCATGGAGTTTCTTCATGCGCTTTACACCAATATGACCTAAATGGCAGTGCTACAAATAAGTTGCACTATCATTATTAACTTTGCATCTCTTGGTTTCAATATTATGATTATGTGTATCACTACGATCGAGATCCAACGAACTATTTTCATTGGGTGTGTAACCATATAAGGTTTTATTCATATAAACAGAACAACAATTTATTCTCTTACTTAAATGAATAACCGTATTACAATAAACATGATCAAATCATATTCATGCTCAACGCAGACACTAAATAACACTTATTTAGGTTCAACACTAATCTCGAAATTATAGGGAGTGTGCGATGATGATCATATCAATCTTGGAACCACTTCCAACACACATCGTCACTTCACCCTTAACTAGTCTCTGTTTATTCTGCAACTCCCGTTTCGAGTTACTAATCTTAGCAACTGAACTAGTATCAAATACTGAGGGTTTGCTATAAACACTAGTAAAGTACACATCAATAACATGTATATCAAATATACTTATGTTCATTTTGCCATCCTTCTTATCCGCCAATCACTTGGGGTAGTTCCGCTTCCAGTGACCAGTCCCTTTGAAGTAGAAGCACTTAGTCTCAAGCTTAGGACCAGACTTAGGCTTCTTCACTTGAGCAGCAACTTGCTTGCTGTTCTTCTTGAAGTTCCCCTTCTTCCCTCTGCCCTTTTCTTGAAACTAGTGATCTTGTCAACCATCAACACTTGATGTTTTTCTTGATTTCTACCTTCGTTGATTTCAGCATCACGAAGAGCTTGGGAGTTGTTTCTGTTATCCCTTGCATATTATAGTTCATCACGAAGTTCTACTAACTTGGTGATGGTTACTAGAGAATTCTGTCAATCTCTATCTTATCTAGAAGATTAACTCCCACTTGATTCAAGCGATTGTAGTACCCAGACAATCTGAGCACATGCTCACTAGTTGAGCGATTCTCCTCCATCTTTTAGCTATAGAACTTGTTCGAGACTTCATATCTCTCAACTCGGGTATTTGCTTGAAATATTAACTTCAACTCCTGGAACATCTCATATGGTCCATGACGTTCAAAACGTCTTTGAAGTCCCGATTCTAAGCCGTTAAGCATGGTGCACTTAAACTATCAAGTAGTCATCATATTGAGCTAGCCAAACGTTCATAACGTCTGCATCTGCTCCTGCAATAGGTCTGTCACCTAGCGGTGCATCAAGGACATAATTCTTCTATGCAGCAATGAGGATAAACCTCAGATCACGGATCCAATCCGCATCATTGCTACTAACATCTTTCAACACAATTTTCTCTAGGAACATATCAAAATAAACATATGAAAGCAACAACGCGAGCTATTGATCTACAACATAGATATGCTAATACTACCAGGATTAAGTTCATGATAAATTAAAGTTCAATTAATCATATTACTTAAAAACTCCCACTTAGATAGACATCCCTCTAATCTTATAAGTGATCACGTGATCCAAATCTACTAAACCATAACCGATCATCACGTGAGATGGAGTAGTTTTCAATGGTGAACATCGTTATGTTGATCATATCTACTATATGATTCACGCTCGACCTTTCGGTCTCCGTGTTCCGAGGCCATATCTGCATATGCTAGGCTCGTCGAGTTTAACCTGAGTATTCTGCGTGTGCAAAACTGGCTTGCACCCGTTGTAGATGGACGTAGAGCTTATCACACCCGATCATCACGTGGTGTCTGGGCACGACGAACTTTGGCAACGGTGCATACTCAGGGAGAACACTTCTTGATAATTTAGTGAGAGATCATCTTATAATGCTACCGTCAATCAAAGCAAGATAAGATGCATAAAAGTTAAACATCACATGCAATCAATATAAGTGATATGATATGGCCATCATCATCTTGTGCTTGTGATCTCCATCTCTTGAAGCACCGTCATGATCACTATCGTCACCGGCGCGACACCTTGATCTCCATCGTAGCATCGTTGTCGTCTCGCCAATCTTATGCTTCCACGACTATCACTACCGTTTAGTAATAAAGTAAAGCATTACATCGCGATTGCATTGCATACAATAAAGCGACAACCATATGGCTCCTGCCAGTTGCCGATAACTTGGTTACAAAACATGATCATCTCATACAATAAAATTCAGCATCATGCCTTGACCATATCATATCACAACATGCCCTGCAAAAACAAGTTAGACGTCCTCTACTTTGTTGTTGCAAGTTTTACGTGGCTGCTACGGGCTTAAGCAAGAACCAATCTCACCTACGCATCAAAACCACAATGATAGTTTGTCAAATAGACTCCGTTTTAACCTTCGCAAGGACCGGGCGTAGCCACACTTGGTTCAACTAAAGTTGGAGAGACAGTCGCCCGCAAGCCACCTATGTGCAAAGCACGTCGGGGGAACCGGTCTCGCGTAAGCGTACGCGTAATGTTGGTCCGGGTCGTCTCGTCCAACAATGCCGCCGAACCAAATTATGACATGCTGGTAGGCGGTATGACTTATATCGCCCACAACTCACTTGTGTTCTACTCGTGGATATAACATCAACATAAATAACCTAGGCTCGGATGCCACTGTTGGGTTTCGTAGTAATTTCAAAAAAATTCCTACGCACACGCAAGATCATGTGATGCATAGCAACGAGAGGGGAGAGTGTTGTCTACGTACCCAACGCATACCGACTGCGGAAGCACTGACACGACGTAGAGGAAGTAGTCGTACGTCTTCACGATCCAACCGATCAAGCACCGAAACTACGGCACCTCCGAGTTCGAGCACACGTTCAGCTCGATGACGATCCCCGGACTCCGATCCAGCAAAGTGTCGGGGAATAGTTCCGGCAGCACGACGGCGTGGTGACGATCTTGATGCACTACTGCAGCAGGGCTTCGCCTAAACTCCGCTATAGTATTATCAAGGAATATGGTGGCTGGGGCACCGCACACGGCTAAGGAATAGATCATGTGGATCAACCTGTGTAGTCTAGGGTGCCTCTACCTCAGTATATAAAGGACCAAAGGGGGGAGGCTGGCCGGCCACAAGGGGTGCACCAGGAGAGTCCTACTCCCTCTGGGAGTAGGATTCCTCCCGCCCCCCCCAATCCTAGTTGGAATAGGATTCGCGGAGGGGGAAAAGAGAGAGAGGGGGCCGGCCACCTCTCCTAGTCCTAATAGGACTAGGGGAAGGGGGAGGCGCGCAGCCCATGTAGGGCTGCCTCTTCTCTTTTCCACTAACGCCCATCATGGCCCATTTAGCTCCCGGGGGGTTCCGGTAACCTTCCCGGTACTCCGGTAAAATCCCGATTTCACTCGGAACACTTCCGATACCCAAACATAGGATTCCAATATATCAATCTTTACGTCTCGACCATTTCGAGACTCCTCGTCATGTCCGTGATCACATCCAGGACTCCGAACATCCTTCGGTACATCAAAATGCATAAACTCGTAATATAATTGTCATCGTAACCTTAAGCGTGCGGACACTACGGGTTCAAGAACAATGTAGACATGACCGAGACACGTCTCTGGTCAATAACCAATAGCAGGACCTGGATGCCCACATTGGCTCCTACATATTCTACGAAGATCTTTATCGGTCAGAACGCATAACAACATACATTGTTCCCTTTGTCATCGGTATGTTACTTGCCCGAGATTTGATTGTCGGTATCCAATACCTAGTTCAATCTCGTTACCGACAAGTCTCTTTACTCGTTCCGTAATACATCATCTCACAACTAGCATATTAGTTGTAATGCTTGCAAGGCTTATGTGATGTGCATTACCGAGAGGGCCCGGAGATACCTCTCCGACAATCGGAGTGACAAATCCTAATCTTGAAATACGCCAACCCAACATGTACCTTTGGAGACACCTGTAATGCTCCTTTATAATCACCCAGTTAAGTTGTGACGTTTGGTAGCACCCAAAGTGTTCCTCCGGCAAACGGGAGTTGCATAATCTCATAGTTATAGGAACATGTATAAGTCATGAAGAAAGCAATAGCAACATACTAAACGATCGGGTGCTAAGCTAATGAATGGGTCATGTCAATCAGATCATTCAACTAATGATGTGACCTCGTTAATCAAATAACAACACTTTGTTCATGGTTAGGAAACATAACCATCTTTGATTAACGAGCTAGTCAAGTAGAGGCATACTAGTGACACTCTGGTTGTCTATGTATTCACACATGTATTATGTTTCCGGTTAATACACTTCTAGCATGAATAATAAACATTCATCATGAAATAAGGAAATAAATAATAACTTTATTATTGCCTCTAGGGCATATTTCCTTCAAATGATAACTATTTATTATTCATGCTAGAATTGTATTAACCGGAAACTTAGTACATGTGTGAATACATAGACAAACAAAGTGTCCCTAGTATGCCTCTACTTGACTAGCTCGTTAATCAAAGATGGTTAAGTTTCCTAGCCATGGACATGTGTTGTCATTTTATTAATGGGATCGCATCATTAGAGAATGATGTGATGGACTAGACCCATCCGTTAGGTTAGCACTATGATTTTTTAGTTTATTGCTATTGCTTTCTTCATGACTTATACATGTTCCTATGACTATGAGATTATGCAACTCCCGAATACCAGAGGAACACTTAGTGTGCCATCAAATGTCACAACATAACTGGGTGATTATAAAGATGCTCTACAGGTGTCTCCGATGGTGTTTGTTGAGTTGGCATAGATCGAGATTAGGATTTTTCAATCTGATTGTCGGAGAGGTATCTATGGGCCCTCTCGGTAATGCACATCACTATAAGCCTTGCAAGCAATGTAACTAATGAGTTAGTTACGAGATGATGCATTACAGAACGAGTAAAGAGACTTGCCGGTGATGAGATTGAACTAGGTATGATGATACCGACGATCAAATCTCGGGCAAGTAACACTACTGGAATTAGGGATTTTGTCGTTTGTCAATTCTATGTCGTCTACTGGCAGACGGCAAAGAAGTTCTTTGCCATCAGCTACCAAACAGCGGATGGAAAAGAACCAGCAAACGGCAAAGAAGGTCTTTGCCATCTATCATTTCTTTGCCGCCTGCTGGCAGATGGCAAAGAGGTGCCAGCGGATGCCAGTATCCACCCCCTCTTTGCCATCTACTGGTGGACGGCGAAGATTCTTTACCATCTACTAGCAGACGACAAAGAGGTGGGGCTATCTTTTTTTGTGGGTAAAATAAAAACTCATTGCCCCCACCTCCTCTATCTCTATCCCTTCTCTCTCCACCTCCTCTATCTATATCCCCTCGCGCGAGCAGCTACGGTGGCCTCCCTCGACCCCGCACCGCTGCACCACCTCGCCTCCGCCCACTGGTGCGTGCCGCCACCTCATCGGACCCCAGGAGCCCCGCCGCCTCGCGCTGCCGCCTGCGCCACGTCGCGTGCCGCCACCTCCTCACAAGCTCGCCGCCCCGCCGCGGAAGCCTCATCGCCGGTCGCCCCGACCTCGAGATCCGCCGCCGCCATGGGAGCCGAGTACCGAGCTCCTCTGCGCCCCACCCGTGTCCCTGCGTCTCCGCTGCCTCCCCACGCTGCCTCACGCCCGGATCCGGCTGCGGGAGGTCCAGCCACTCCGGATCCGGCCTCCTCCTCGCCACACGGGCCTCCTCCTCGCTGGAGTGACGCCCCTCGCTGGAGCAGCGCCAGCCAAGCCCATCGCCATTGTCGTCGTGATTCAGGTGCTCTTCCGCTCGCTCTCGCCCGCCGCCTCCTGGCCATCTGTTGTGTACATGTTCCTGATTCATTTATCATTTCACTGCTGTATCAGTAAGCGGTGACATGTTCGCTCTGCGCATCAATTGCTGTCACCTTGGCCACTTGACAAAGATGGAAGACGGGGATGTGGTTATGGTTTGTTAATTTTGGCTAGGTTCTTTGTTGCTAATTGATGTCCGGTGGAATGGACACGATCTATAGTTGCTGCTCCTCTAGGTTGTGTCGTTGGTGCGGGTTCGAGTGCCGCTCTGTAACATCCCAAATTTATACATTATATCATCATTGCATATCATATTCTATTGCATTCTGGCTTGATCCTAGAAATTCTACGCAACTCAAGGACGTACGGAGAGAGTTGGGGATTTCATTATTTTCATATTCGAGTTTTCTCGAATTTTGAAAAGAGGATCCTTTGATTTTAATTATTTTCTCTTCGAATATTTCTTTTATAAAAATAAAAGAGAGAGGATAAAATGACTTCCTCAAAATACAGAAATATCAAAGATTTAATATTAAAATCAAATAAGATTTTTATTCGGAGTTTTATTGCTATTTTATTTGAATTAGAAAAAAAATGTGTTTTTCAAAATTGCATTTTAGACCCAAATAAATGTTCACCTTGTCTGGCTTATTTTTAGAGGACGGGGAAAATTTATTTCAGGATTTTCGGAGTTAGTTTAGTATTTCTTTTTCTTCTTTTTCTGCACGTTGGAATTATTCAAAAAAAGTGAAACGACTCCGGGCCGTACCCGAGCGGGACTCCGCCCGGGGGTCCTTTTTAAGACGCGCTGCCGAGCCCACCGCAGCCCAAACCGCGCTAGCGCCCAAACCCTAACCCTAGCCGCACCGCCATGCCCCGCCGCTCGCGTCGCCTAGCCCCGCCGCTGCCGCCCGCCGCCCGCGCTGCTGCCGCCGCCGCCCGCAACCGCACCGGAGCCACCCCGCCGTCGCCGGACCTCGCCGGACCCCGCTGGACCCGAGGTAGCCGCCTCGGTTTTCATGAGAAAACCGTTTGTTTTTTCGAAACTCAAGATCCGTTTTTTTAGATCCGGTTCGGTTTATTTTTTTGATTTAGTTATTTAGCGAACGCCCGTTTTTACGTTCATTTTAACGAATGGTTTTCACCGTTTAGCCGCAGACAGCGAACGTTCGTTCGTTAGCCTGTTCGTCAGTTTTTCTTTTTACTCGGATTTTCCGCGATTATTTTCGATCACGATTTCTGATCCGATTTTCGTTCTAGTATAACTTTTTGCTCGTTTATCAAAATTAGGCGATTCAAGCGCCTAGAGTTTCGTCTCGAAACCCTCTTTCTGTTTAACCAACTTGAACAAGTTTTTGCTACTGTAAAATTTGACTTCAGTCCAGATTAGTAAATGAAGCATATTTCTTTTGTCGTTTGAGTTTTGTTGCTTCATTTGATTTGATTCTTTTTGCAAACCGGAGTTCTTAAGTTGAAATTTCTGGTTAGATCTCTTATTTGAGTTTTTCCCATACCCTTGCTTGATTCCTTATTGTATGCTTGTTTGATCGCGATAGAGTACGCGGAGCACGAAGCGTGCTACATCTAGTCTCTAGGTTTCATGGATCATCAGCAAGGCAAGTAACACTTTGATCATACCTCTTTACTACCCAGTTTTATTGCATTAGATCAATCCTCAAACACTTGCATGGTTAGGATCTGAATAAATTGTGGGTTGGGAAGTAGATGAGGTAGTACCTAATCACCTATTTATTATCAAACCCTGGGAGTTACTTCCACGTTATGCGTATATTGCCATGCTATGCTTGTAGACGTGGATTGGGTTTGAGTGCATTCATGACAGATGTGAGTTGTTAATTAATGGTTAACTTAAGGTGGCAACTTTAATACACATCTAGGTGGATTGAGGCACCTGGGGTATCTAGTGATTGCCTGTTTTTTGGAAATCCCGGGGTACCGTGTGATTTTCCTATGGACCGCCGCCCAGGCTCAAAGGGGTCATAAGATTATTCATACTGGAAACTTCCGTGTGCAGCCACTTGCCATTATGGGCTCTGGCATAGTTGAGTAAGTTGTGGGAAATCTTTCCATGATGGGCTAGCAGATGTAGGGGATTGTAGGTGTACCGGCCTATCTATCGGTTAAGGGGACCTCTTCGGAAAGACTGTGTCTTGGTCATCCATTTCTCAAACATCTTGTATTGGGAGAAATCCAACGGAGGAGATCGAGTCTTGTGGGGAAAAGTGCACAAACCTCTGCAGAGTGTACAAACTAATCATGGTTAGCCGTGTCCCCGGTTATGGACATTTTGAGTATCTAGTTCTTGGATTATCATGTGGATCTCATCACTCTTTAATATAATTTGATTGGGTTAATGATTACTTTTAATTGGGATTGAGAGGGGGTTTACCTTCTCAATGTTTTCAACCAACTTTGTAGTTAAATAAAAATATATTCCTTTGCAGTAGGAAAAAATTGGCTTTTCTCAAAACCTATTAACCATACAGCCTCCACCAGCCATATATGCATGTAGTGATAGCATTATTCTGTTCATTACTCTCTTGTGTTACATTGCCAGCATATTCCACGTGCTGACCCGTTTTCAGACTGCAACGTATCATGTTGCAGACTTTTCAAACGACGAGTAAGGACCCTTAAGTCATGGTCTTTCACCCAGTGATGTCGTTGGTGTTGATGGACTCACTTTATCGTCCAAGCCTTCCGTTGTTATCGTATTAGATGGCCTTAAGCCATATTTATTGTAATAAGTTCTCTTTTGAGACATTCGATGTAATAAGTGTGTGATTGCTACTCTGTTATAAATCCTCAAGTACTGTGCGTGTCAGCATTACCGATCCAGGGAGGACACTGATGCACAGAGATCAGACTGTCTGAGGTCTGGTCGCTACAAGATGGTATCAGAGCACACGCTGACTTTAGGACACGACCACTAAGCTAAAGCCCTAGATCACTACTCTCTTCTCATTTCTGACTCCTCTCCATTTTCTACTCTTTAGGATGGCGGACGCAAGGAACAAGTTTGCACAACCATATGAAGACACACCTTTTGGACGCCACTTGAAGGAAGTCACTAGATACCTAAACATCGGAATACCAAGCTTCACCGGGACTTACAACGCCACTTTACCAGAAGAGGAGCGATGGATGATTCAAGTTCAAGTTCCAGGAAGGACATTCACGCCAGTCACTAAGCCCATAGAGTTTTCCTTTGATGCACCAACCTGGAGTCTAGGAAAGAGTATGGCATCCCACATCACCATGGGATGCATTAGAGAAGTTTACCATAAGGAGCTTAAGGATACTATCTACATGATTTGTGGGTGCCGAGATGAGCAATGGGAGATGATCAGCACCAGGAAGGATAGATCAATCGCAGCCTTCATCCAGGAGAATCAGATGTGCGCAGGTATGGTAGATCTGAAGAAGGCAATGACAAGGATTACCGAGCTTGAAGAAGAACTCAAGTCTACACGCGATGGATACGAGGAGGAGATGATGATACTAGTGGAGATGAATGATGATCTGACAAGGAAGCTAGGTGTATTCATGGGAGACCCCGCGCCAGGAGGAAAAGACGACGAACCTAAGGAGATTCGTTATGAAGACTACATCATCATCGACGACACCGATTCCGACCCCGGCGACAGTGATGATCACCTTGAAGACGAAGCTGGAGCAGACATCATGGAGTCTTCCACTGATCAAAATTTCTAGATGACCACTAAAACAGTAGTAGTAGTCTAACACGTATATAGTATAGTCTGAGCACTTTTGTAATGATAAGTTCTAGACCTATTTTATGCCCTTGCTTGATTGATTGAGTGATATGATTTTGTTTGTCTCATGTGCATATGGGTAGTGTTTTCTCACTAGACCTCATTCTATTCTATTCTCTTCCCTCTAAACCCTCAGATGCCTCCGAGACGTGACCCCGGATTTACCTTTCCACCGGAGCTCACTCAGTTGATCTAGCAGCAGAATACCCTAATGTAGTTGTTAGTTCAGAACCAAGGCAACAACAACAACAACAACCCACCACCACCACCCCTAGTTGACAATTTAGCCCGTTTTCTGAGGTTGCAGCTGCCGGTGTTTTCCAGTAGCACCGAGCCGATAGTGGCAGATGATTGGCTCCACAGGATTGGAAGGGAGTTAACCACTACAGGATGCACAAATGCTGAGAGGGTGCATTTTGCCGCGCACCAATTGGATGGACCAGCAGCCTCATGGTGGGAGAATTACACTGTCACAAATCCTATAGCCACTGTTAAATGGGACCAGTTCCAGCAGGCTTTTCGCACTGCCCATGTTTCAGCAGGAGCTATGGCCATAAAGAAGCGTGAGTTTCGCAACTTATGCCAAGGAGGACGCACCGTTAGCCAGTATGTGGATGACTTTAGCAAGCTAGCACGTTATGCCCCAGATGACGTTGCTATGGATGCAGCTAAGCAGGAGAAGTTTTTGGAAGGACTCAATGATGAGCTCAGTTGATGGTAGCAACCTTTAATAACTACCAACAGTTGGTAGATATAGCTCTCATGATTGAAGGGAAGTAGCAGGAGATAGATAACCGCAAGAGGAAGTATGGACAAGGGAAGTATAATTCTGGAGCTCGGCAGAGACCCCGTTTCACCCCGAACTCGGGAGGACTTGTGCATAACCATGGAGGCCACACTCACAATGGAGGAAGTTCTCACAACCATAGTGGTTCCAAGAATGGTAATGGAGGAAGCAACGGATAGAACCGTTCCAAACCAGCAACGCCAGCCAAGAAAGATCTAAGCCACGTTATTTGCTACAAGTGCCAGAAGACCGGACATTACGCCAATGAATGTCCTGAAGCTAAGAACAGAAACGGCAATGGAAGCTCTGGGAAGAAGCCCAGCCCTTTCAACAGGGGACAAGTGAACCACGTTAACATGGAGGAGATTGAAGCCCGGCCAGATGCAGTAATAGGTAAGTTTTGGTTAAGTATTTTACTGCAATCATACTTTTCGATACTGGTGCATCGCATTCATACATATCAAGGGGTTTTTTGGATAAGTATAAACTGCCCACCAAAGTTCTTAGTACACCTATGTTAGTGAGCTCGCCAGGAGCAGAGTATATGGCAAGCCAAGGGTGTTTTCAGATACCGTTGGCCATAGGTAGGCATGTTTTGCCCTCAGATCTGATAATTTTGGAGTCGCAACGTTTGGATGTGATTCTGGGTATGGATTGGCTATTGATGTATGGAGCAAACATTGATTGTGCTAGTAAGTCGATTTTTCTCACCACCCCAGAAGGAAGAAGGATCAAGTATGTATCCCGGCATGTGCCAATTAGGACTCAAGTAAATTCCTTAACATGAGTTGTACAGGAGGAAGTACCAGTGGTAAAGGATTTCCCAGATGTATTTCCAGAAGAGTTGCCAGGCATGCCACCGGATAGAGACATCGAGTTTTTGATTGAGCTTTTGCCAGGCACAGGGCCAATATCTAAGAGATCGTACAGGATGCCCGCACAGGATTTAGAGGAAATTAAGACGTAGATTAAGGAGTTACTAGATAAAGGATATATTCGCCCAAGTTCGTCACCTTGGGGATCACCAGTACTTCTAGTGGAGAAGATGGATGGATCGTTAAGGATGGTTGTTGATTATCGCGGATTGAATGAAGTAACGATCAAGAACAAGTACCCACAGCCGATGATAAATGATTTGTTTGATCAGCTTCAAGGAGCTAAGGTGTTTTCCAAGATTGATCTGTGATCCGGGTACCACCAGTTGAAGATTCGAGAGCAGGATATACATGAGACAACTTTTACCACAAGGTACGGGCTACATGAGTATACCGTTATGTCATTTGGCCTGACTAACGCACATGCTTATTTTATGAACATGATGAACAAGGTGTTTATGGAGTTTTTGGATAAGTTCGTTGTGGTGTTCATTGATGATATTCTGGTCTACTCGAAGAATGAAGAAGAGCATAACGATCATTTGCGTTTAGTACTTGGGAAGCTCACAGAACATCAGCTATGCGCCAAGTTCAGCAAGTGTGAGTTTTGGTTGAAGGAAGTTGGATTCCTTGGACATGTTATATCAGGAGAAGGAATAGCAGTAGACCCCAACAAAGTCGTCACTATGACAAATCGGGAGGCACCCACGTCCGTTGGAGAGATCCGGAGTTTTCTTGGACTCGCGGGATACTACGGGAGGTTCATTGAGAATTTCTCGAAGATTGCAAAGCCTATGACGGAGTTGTTAAAAAGGACACCAAATTCGAATGGACTGAGGAATGTGAGGCCAGTTTTCAGGAATTGAAGAAACATTTTGTTACATCACCAGTGTTGATTCTACCAGATCAACGCAAGGATTATGAAGTGTATTGCGACGCCTCTCGTCGAGGACTTGGAGCAGTGCTTATGCAAGAAGGAAGAGTTGTTTCATATGCCTCACGACAGCTTAAAACCCATGAGTTAAATTATGCTACGCATGATTTGGAGTTAGCAGCCATAGTACATGCGTTGAAGACTTGGAGACATTTTCTCATCAGAAACCATTGTGAGGTATACATGGATCACAAGAGTTTGAAGTATATCTTCACATAGAAGGAGTTGAATCTCAGGCAGAGGAGATGGTTGGAACTCATAAAGGATTATGATATAAAGTTGCACTATCACCTCGGAAAGGCTAACGTAGTAGCCGATGCGTTGAGCCGCAAGAGTCGTGTCAATACAGTCATGACAGGAGAGTTACCCAAGGAGTTAGCAAAAGACCTTTGTGAGTTATGTTTGGAGATAGTTCCAAGAGGTTATGTAGCAGCTTTGGAGATTCAGTCTACTTTGATGGATAAGATCAGAGAAGTGCAGAAGACGGACAAGGAGATTGCCGAGATAAAGGAAAGGATGAGCAAAGGAAAAGCCAAGGGATTTCGGTAGGATGAACATGATACCCTATGGTTTAAGGACCGCGTATATGTACCAAATGATCAGGAGATCAGGAAGCTGATTTTGCAGGAGGCCCATGACTCACCATATTCGATTCACCCAGGAAATACCAAGATGTACCTAGATCTGAAGGATAGGTTCTGGTGGACCAGAATGAAGAAGGATATTGCGGAGTATGTAGCAGTTTGTGATGTATGTCAGAGAGTGAAGGCAGAGCATCAGAAGCCAGCAGGATTGCTGCAACCATTGTCGATACCCGAATGGAAGTGGGATAAGTTAGGCACGGATTTTATCATGGGATTACCCAGGACTCGTTCAGGCTATGACTCGATATGGGTTGTAGCCGATCGCTTGACGAAAGTAGCTCATTTCATCCCGGTGAAGACCACTTACACCAGTGGTAAGTTGGCAAAGATATACATGACCAGGCTAGAGTTCAGTACAGCTTTTCACCCGCAGGCGGATGGACAAACTGAGAGAGTCAATCAGATTCTGGAGGACATGTTGAGAGCTTGTGCGCTAGATTATGGATCTACTTGGGACAATAATTTGCCTTACACAGAGTTCTCATACAATAACAGATACCAAGCCAGTTTGAAGATGGCCCCTTTCGAAGCATTGTACGGAAGGAGGTGCAGAACACCGTGTTGTGGGAAGAAGTTGGAGAACGACAGTTGTTTAGACCAGATTTGATTAAAGAATCAGAAGAGAAGGTTAAACTGATTCGTGATAGACTCAAGGTAGCCCTGTCCAGGCAGAAGAGCTATACGGATTCTAAATGCAAGGAGGCAACTTACGAAGTTGGAGACAGAGTGTATCTTCGGGTATCACCACTCCGAGGAGTTAAGCGCTTTGGAGTTAAGGGAAAGTTAGCACCACGATTTGTGGGACCATACAAAGTTTTGGAATGTATGGGGAAAGTTGCTTACAAGTTGGAATTGCCCGAAGGATTGTCACGAGTTCACGATGTGTTCCACGTTTCTCAGTTGAAGAAGTGCCACGCAGAGATGGCTGAAATCCCTCTGAGAGATAAAGTGCCACTGGAAGCGATACAGTTGGATAGTGACTTGACTTACGAGGAGAAGCCAGTCAAGATTCTCGACTTTGCCAGCCGAGTTACATGCAGCAAAGTTATCAAGTTCTGTACAGTTCAGTGGAGCCACCATACCGAGGATGAAGCCACCTGGGAACGAGAGGAAGACCTACGCAAGGACCATCCACACCTATTTTCTAGCCAACCCGAATCTCGAGGGTGATATTCATCTTAAGGGGGTAGGTTTGTAACATCCCAAATTTTCAATTTGGGATGTTATACATTAGATCATCATTGCATATCATATTTTATTGCATTTTGGCTTGATCCTAGAAATTCTACGCAACTCAAGGACCTACGGAGAGAGTTGGGGATTTCATTATTTTCATATTCGAGTTTTCTCGAATTTTGAAAAGAGGATCGCTTGATTTTAATTATTTTCTCTTCGAATATTTTTTTTGTAAAAATAAAAGAGAGAGGATAAAATGGCTTCCTCAAAATAGAGAAATATCGAAGATTTAATATTAAAATCAAATAAGATTTTTATTCGGAGTTTTATCGCTATTTTATTTGAATTAGGAAAAATGTGTTTTTCAAAATTGCATTTTAGGCCCAAATAAATGTTCACCTTGTCCGGCCTATTTTTAGAGGACGGGGAAAATTTATTTCAGGATTTTTCGAGTCTGTTTAGTATTTCTTTTTCTTTCTTTTTCCGCACGTCAGAATTATTTAAAAAAAAGTGAACCGACTTCGAGCCATACCCGAGCGGGACTCCGCCCGGGGGGCCTTTTTAAGCCACGCGGGCGAGCCCACTGCAGCCCAAACCGCGCCGCCGCTCAAACTCTAACCCTAGCCGCGCCGCCCGCCGCCCACGCCGCCGTGCCCTGCCGCCTCCCGCCGCCCGCGCCGCTGCCCCCGCCGTTCGCCGCCCCACACCGCCGCACCGGAGCCGCCCCGCCGTCGCCAGACCTCGCCGGACCCCGCCGGACCGGAGGTAGCCGCCTCAGTTTTCGTGAGAAAACCGTTTGGTTTTTTTCGAAACTCTAGATCCATTTTCTAGATCCGATTCGGTTTATTTTTTCGATTTAGTTATTTAGCGAACACCCGTTTTTATGTTCGTTTTAACAAACGGTTTTCACCATTTAGCCACAGAGAGCGAACGTTCGTTTGTTAGCCTGTTCGTCAGTTTTTCTTTTTCCTCGGATTTTCCGCGATTATTTTCGATCATGATTTCTGATCTGATTTTCGATCTAGTATAACTTTTCGCTCGTTTATCGGAATCAGGCGATTCAATCGCCTAGAGTTCCATCTCGAAACCCTCTTTCCATTTAACCAACTTGAACAAGTTTTTGCTACTGTAAAATTTCACTTTAGTCCAGATTAGTAAACGAAGCTTGTTTCTTTCGCCGTTTGAGTTTTGTTGCTTCGTTTGATTTGATTCTTTTTGCAAACCGGAGTTCTTAAGTTGAACTTTCTGGTTAGATCTCTTATTTGATTTTTACCCGTGCCCTTGCTTGATTGCTTATTGTATGCTTGTTTGATTGCAATAGAGTACCCGGAGTGCGAAGCGTGCTACATCTAGTCTCTAGGTTTCATGGATCATCAGCAAGGCAAGTAACACTTTGATCATACCTCTTTACTACCCAGTTTTATTGCATTAGATCAATCCTCAAACACTTGCATGGTTAGGATCTGAATAAATTGTGGGTTGGGAAGTAGATGAGGTAGTACCTATTCACCTGTTTATTATCAAACCCTGGGAGTTACTTCTACGTTATGCGTATATTTCCATGCTATGCTCGTAGACGTGGATTGGGTTTGAGTGTATTCATGACAGATGTGAGTTGTTAATTAATGTTTAACTTAAGGTGGCAACTTTAATACACATCTGGGTGGATTGAGGCACCTGGGGTATCCAGTGATTACCTGTTTTTTTGGAAATCCCAGGGTACCGTGTGATTTACCTATGGACCGCCACCCAGGCTCAAAGGGATCATAAGATTATTCTTACTGGAAACTTCCGTGCACAGCCACATGCCATTATGGGCTCTGGCATAGTTGAGTAAGTTGTGGGAAACCTTTCCATGATGGGCTAGCAGATGTAGGGGATTGTAGGTGTACCGGGCTATCTATCGGTTAAGGGGACCTCTTCAGAAAGACTGTGTCTCGGTCATTCGTTTCTCAAACATCTTGTATTGCGAGAAATCCAACGGAGGAGATCAAGTCTTGTGGGGAAAAGTGCACAAACCTCTGCAGAGTGTACAAACTAATCATGGTTAGCCGTGTCCCCAGTTATGGACATTTTGAGTATCTAGTTCTTGGATTATCATGTGGATCTCATCACTCTTTAATATAATTTGATTGGGTTAATGATTACTTTTAATTGGGATTGAGAGGGGGTTTACCTTCTCAATGTTTTCAACCAACTTTGTAGTTAAATAAAAATATATTCCTTTGCAGTAGGAAAAAAATGGCTTTTCGCAAAACCTATTAACCATACAGCCTCCACCAGCCATATATGCATGTAGTGATAGCATTATTCTATTCATTACTCTCTTGTGTTACATTGCCAGCATATTCCATGTGTTGACCCATTTTCGAGCTGCAACGTATCATGTTGCAGACTTTTCAGACGACGAGTAAGGAGCCTTAGGTCGTGGTCTTTCACTCAGTGATGTCGTTGGAGTTGATGGACTCACTTTATCTTCCAAGCCTTCCGCTATTATCGCATTAGATGGCCTTAAGCCATATTTATTGTAATAAGTTCTCTTTTGAGACATTCAATGTAATAAGTGTGTGATTGCTACTCTGTTATAAATCCTCAAATACTGTGTGTGTCAGCATTACCGATCCAGGGATGACACTGATGCACAGAGATAAGACTGTCTGAGGTCTGGTCGCTACATGCTCCTTCTCGTGCAGATCCTCCACCTCGCTCTCTCCTCCTCAAGTTGTCAGCCACCTTGTACTTGGTCTCTTTCAAACTAATGGGAAAGACAATATGTTTTACATAGCAATGGGTGCAAGAGCTGGTGAATGCCATATTAGGGTCCATTAATCATTGGAGAGTCAGGATAAAACTTACAAAATGAATGCCTGAAGGTGACTACTATCTGTTTAGTGGAGTAAACAACTTCAGGTTTCTCAAGCATAGTAGTGTGGGATGGGTCTGCTTAAGTGTGCTCAGGTTGATGATAGCTTGGTTTTTTGTTCTCCTAGTACGGAACCACCCCCAACCGTTGTCGCGCTGCACTTGTGCTCTGTTTCAGCGTCCCAGGTCATCTCTCTCTCTCACACACACACACAGATCCATTCCCTTATTCTGCACTTTTTGTCAGCCTAACAACTTCTGATTTTGTACAATGAAGAATATATGAGGGTGCAAAGAGATTTATTTTAGTACAAGCTAACTTTATCTGTTTAAGTCATCATAGAGTGATCCATTGATCTGTGTTAAAAACACATAGAGAGAGAGAGAGAGATGCCTTTAATTACTTTCTTGCAAGAATGACCTGAGTTTGGTTTCTAAACCCTCAAGTTTATTCAGATTACCCATTTCTTACAAGACTAATTCAGCTAGACAGTGTAAATTTACCACAACAAATATAAGCTTTCTATACATTGATAACTAGGCTTAATTTGGTGCACTCGCTCAATTCTGAAATTGTTCATATTGATATAGTATACAAGTGGTCTTTCTTTCAGATATTATAGAAGTTGCGCAATCACCCTATGTTGCTGCAGATATAGATAGATACCTCAAGAATACTGGAATGTTAATAGTATGGGAAAGGTAGAGCTCCTATTTTTTATTCTAGCTCCATATGCCGTAGGTGAGGTAACCCCTTCTTCCCACATGTTCATGATAATCAAGTAACCTCCAGAATGAATTGTGATTCTGGTCAGTATCATTAAACATTGGTCATTTGCTTTATTTGTTAGTATTCTATATGTGTTTCATTTATCCTCATTTTTTGAATGTATTGTGCTGTAAATGATCCACATGGTATAAATAACTAAAATGGATGTGCCAAACATCAAGAAATATCAGCAAACATCAGTTGCTTTTGGGTATGAATTTTGCTTTTTCTGGATTATCAGATTACCTTTGGTGTTCATAATACTTAGTTGTATTCGGGTAGATTTTTTCATGGATATGCTTTGCATGTGCTCTTCACTATGTAGCATGTCTGATTGCCCTCGGGTTCAGAACCATATTTCACAACAAGCTATTCTCCTTGGCAACCGAACCATATTTTCACTTCTTGTGTATACCCCATGCAGACAAATGCTGAGTTAAAAGGTCATAACTTTACACTAATTTAAGATTGTCTTGATCTCAAGTGCTGGCTCCTACAGCATTGCATTTCACCAAGTGAAATGCTACATTTCGACTCCTAACCCATTCTCTCTTTCTTAGTGTATTTGTTATGCAGGTTGGAAGAAAAGAAGAAGGCATAGTAGTGTGGGATGGGTCTGCTTAAGTGTGCTCAGGTTGATGATAGCTTGGTTTTTTGTTCTCCCAGTACGGAACCACCCCCAGCCATTGTCGCGCTGCACTTGTGCTCTGTTTCAGCATCCCAGGTCATCTCTCTCTCTCTCACACACACACACACACACAGAGATCCATTCCCCTTATTCTGCACTTTTCGTCAGCCTAGCAACTTCTGATTTGGTACAATGAAGAATATATGAGGGTGCAAAGAGATTTATTTTAGTACAAGCTAACTTTATCTGTTTTAAGTCATCATAGAGTGATCCATTGATCTATGTTAAAAACAGAGAGAGAGAGAGAGAGAGAGAGAGAGAGAGAGATGCCCTTAATTACTTTGTTGCAAGAATGACCTGAGTTTGGTTTCTAAACCCTCAAGTCTGTTCAGATTGCCCATTTCTTACAAGACTAATTCAGCTAGACAGTGTAAATTTACCACAACAAATATAAGCTTTCTATACATTGATAACTAGGCTTAATTTGGTGCACTCGCTCAATTCTGAAATTGTTCATATTGATAGAGTATACAAGTGGTCTTTCTTTCAGATATTATAGAAGTTGCGCAAACATCCTATGTTGTTGCAGATATAGATAGGTACCTCAAGAATACTGGAATGTTAATAGTATGGGAAAGGTAGAGCTCCTATTTTTTATTCTAGCTCCATATGCCATAGGTGAGGTAACCCCTTCTTCCCACATGTTCATGATAATCAAGTAAACTCCAGAATGAATTGTGATTCTGGTCAGTATCATTAAACATTGGTCATTTGCTTTATTTGTTAGTATTCTGTATGTGTTTCATTTCTCCTCATGTTTTGTATGTATTGTGCTGTAAATGATCCACATGGTATAAATAACTAAAATGGATGTGCCAAACATCAAGAAATGTCAGCAAACATCAGTTGCTTTTGGGTACGAAATTTGCTTTTTTTGGATTATCAGATTCCCTTTGGTGTTCATAATACTTAGTTGTATTCGGGTAGATTTTTTTCATGGGTATGCTTTGCATGTGCTCTTCACTATGTAGCATGTCTGATTGCCCTCATGTTCAGAACCATATTTCACAACAAGTTATTCTCCTTGGCAACCGAACCATATTTTCACTTCTTGTGGATACGCCATGCAGACAAATGATGAGTTAAAAGGTCATAACTTTACACTAATTTAAGATTGTCTTAATCTCATGTCAGGACCCCGATTCCAAGTCACATCGATCTAGCCGGTAACACCTCATATCACATTGCGGCCTCACGCACGGTATCCCCACGGGTGTCGCCTTACCATGGCCCGGGACCGTTTGCGCGTCTTGGCTCACGTATATGATAGTGTCGCTAGCATCCATATGACAGAGAACTGGGGCGACATGGCTAGTCGCGAACCCAAAGCGGCACAGACCTATGGGGACAGGCATACATGAATCACATCGAGCATGTCGGTCATCGGCGTGTGACTCTGGGCTGTAGCACTGGGCTAACAGGACTCCGGGGAACCCGGGCGGTAGCAGGCTAGGAAGGACTCCGGAAGTCGCCGCGTGACATTTCCCCGAAGGGACAGACATAAGAACGAGGTGAAACACATGCCGGCCAGTCAAGTGTCCTGAGAAGTAGTGCTGGGCAGCAGGACTCCGGTGAACCGGGCTGTAGAGGACTACTATGGCTCGAGGAGCACTAGACTACATTTCCCCATAAGAAAGGCTGCCAAGGATAAACAACTAGATTGTCGGATCCCACACATACGAAGCATTTCAATCATACACACAATATGCTCGATATGTGCAAATACAACATGGCATCACAACAGAACTCTACAACTCAAGTACTTTATTTAAAGGCTCCAGAGAGCCATACATAACATGTTCATACAGGTAGGGGTCACATGACCCAACACTCAAGTCATACAAGCATACAAGCACATGCGGAAGCAAATAGACTGAGTACAGACACTAGAAAGCAAGAAGGCTTCTCGAAGCCTGTCTATCTACCTAGGGCCCTCCATGGCCAGGATCACCACCTGGGTGGCAAGTCACTCATCGACGTCGAGATCTACATAAAACCCATCGGAGGGGGCGGTGTTGTCATCTGAAAATAGTAATTAAGCAAACATGAGTACAAAGGTACTCAGCAAGTCTTACATCAGAACCTACTATACATGCTCATTCTCAAGAAGGTGGTGGAGTTATTGCAGCAAGCCAGCTTTGACTCTTGGTTAAGCTATCCTACGAGACTTCACTAGTAAAAATAGTTTTCGCACACGAGTCCACTAATCACCAACACAATACTCCACCGGGGATCCTCCCTCGTCATCCTACGAGAGAGCCATCCTCGGTACTCACACTTATCTTGAGTCTTTTAGTAGTAACCGTTAACTTGTCTATGAACTGTATAGGCAACCAAGTAGTCCTTTACCGCGGACGCGGCTATTCGAATAGATGATGTTAACCCTGCAGGGGTGTACTTCTTCACACACGCTCTCACCACTTACCGCTGTTTACACGACATGTACTCGGCAACCTTCAAGTGGAAGCCCAACGAGGGTGTCGGCCACGGCCTATGTCGGGTGGTAGGTGCGACATATGCCAACGGGTGGCTTATCATTGTGGGAGCCAGTAAGACATCGCCGGTGCCTGGAAACGGGATAAGGCGAAGACATGCACGCCGGCGGATCTTACCCAGCTTCGCGGCTCTCCATGGAGATAACACCCCTACTGCTGCTCTGCGAGGTCTCCGCATGTTCACTAGATGAATCAAGTAGCTACACAACGCTCCTTGAGCTGTTTGGGGGGAGGAGGAAGAAGGGCATGGCTCGCCCGCTTCTACTCCCTGTGTGGTGTCTAGAACTAGCGGGGGGTCGAACCCTTTGCATGGGTGCTCCGGGGGGTTTATATAGGCCTACCCCCCGGGGGTACAATGGTAATCCGACTGGGCACGGGGCCCAGCCGTCTGTGACTGCGCTCGCCGGCTTCTGCGCCGGCTGCTGGGGCCCGCCGACTGGTGGGTCCCGCCGGCTGTCGGCCCCTTGGTCGACAGGCAGGCCCCACTGTCCAGGGCCTGGTCGGCGGCTGGTTACTGTGGCTCCATCTTGCTGACATGGGCTTCATCGTGGTAAGCGCGGCTACAGTCCACCGCCTGTCAGGCGATTGCTGTAGCCTTACCGCGTCTTGTGTCCTTAATGGGGCATCCTCTTTGAGGAAGGCGGCAAGCCGGCTGCGGGGAGCCGGCTCTGTCTTGGTCCGACTAGCTGGAGGCGTGGCCGCCTTCGGGCGTCTCTCTGCTCAAAGGGGCCCACCGTCTGTGGGCCATGCTGGCGGCCCGTCGTGGGTGATGCCAGGGTCAACATGGCAACAGTGTCGCGCCGGGCAGGTCGTGCCTAGCCCGTACGGCGCACCATGCCAGGCATGCTCCGGGATTCAGGGGTGGCAGGCTTTACTGTAGCCACGCCCCGTCGCACCGCCGTTAGGTGGGTGCAAACTTTGTGGGTACGGTCTTGATCGCTTTATAGGGAGCCGGCTTTTTGGAGTCGGCCTTCTCATGGCCGGCTTCTTGGAGTCGGCCTTCTCATGAGGGCTAAAGTCGGACCGCCTTCCGAAAGCCGGCCTGGGTTGCAGCCACCTAGGGGAAGGTGGCCCCATGTCTTGGATTCTTGAGAGCCGGGCGGGCTCGTAACTTTTTCAGAAGGGCCAGGGGAAGCCGGCTAGGCTACCCATGGCTATTTACTCCGACAGTAGTCCCCGAAGCTGATCGAGCTCCGAGGTGAGAAGGGGGACGAGAAGCTTGGTCAGCTTCCCATCCTGAAGGGCCGGCTTAGCGGGTGTGTGCCGACTTCAGAGGGGCCCGCGTCTTGTAGGCGAGAGGAGGGGGGCAACCCGCGTACCGACTACGGGCCCTCCCGCGGCCACGTGGCGGCGAGATCCTGTGAGCACACGCGCGCGACGGGACGCCGCCGTAGGCCCGGGCCCGCCACTCGCGAGCCTTGGTCCAGGCGCGGATCTTCCGTGGCCCACCGGGGCCGCTCGCCTTCTCGAGGCAGTTTTGTTTCGCCGTTAAGGCTCGATAATCGCGGGACGTGGGGAGTGGGCACGATCGATCCCCACGCCTCCCCACGTCGCGCCTCCTCGGCTCCACCACGTGAGCCTATAAGTAGGGGGAGGAGGGAGAGCGACAGAGGTTCGCATGCTCCCTCCCGCTCCGCCCCTCCTAACCCTCGTCTTCTTCCTCTCGCTGCCGTCGCAGCTTCCCGTCTCAGCGTCGTCGCGTCTCTACACCGCCTCGCTCCCATGGCGTTGTCAAGCTCGTGGGACGGCTCCAACGTCCATGAAGACCATGTGGAGTTCCTTCGCCAGACCCGGCGCCTGCCCAGCACCGACCGCGTACAGGTCCACCTGGCGCCCGCGAAGGAGATCTCGCCGGCGCCGGAGGAGGGCGAGCGGGTCGTCTTCCGCTCGCACTGCCTGCGCGGCTTTGGCCTTCCGGCAAGCGGGTTTCTGCGCTCTTTCCTGGAGTTCTACAACCTCCAGCCGCATCACCTTACGCCCAATGTGGTGATGCTACTGTCGGCCTTCGTCTCCCTCTGCGAAGGCTTCTTGGGGCTGCTCCCCACGCTGGAGCTCTAGGGAGAGTTCTTCCAGAGCAAGCTCGGCACGGTCGTTGCCGGCGTGCTCGCCCCCTACAGAGCCTTCATCGCCATGAGGAGGGCGAGCGAGAACAATCCATTCCCGTCCATCCCCCTAATCCAGTCGGTGAAGGTCTGGCAAAAATCGTACTTCTACGTGAAGAACGTCGCCAAGGAAGGAGACTACATCAACCTGCCGGCTTACGTAGCCGGCCCGCCGGCTGGGAGGCAGCCCTCGTGGAGCTTCCGGTCCTGGTCACTGTCTCCGGCCGGGGACGCCGCCATCTCCCGGCTTCGAGTGATGATTCAGTCGGAAGGCCTGCGCGGGGCCGACTTGGTGGCCGCCTTCGTGGAGCGCCGGATTCTCCCTCTCCAAAGCCAGCCCCATATGATGTGTCAGATGAGCGGCCGCTTCGACCCAAGCCGGCTGAGCACATGGGAAATGCCCCACGCGGAGGTGGCGCTCATGGTTAATTACATTGCCAACTGCAAGCTCGCCGGGGACAGGCAATACGGCAAGGCGCCGTATTCTCGCGCCAATCCTCCGCCCGTGCTAAGTTTCTCTCTTTATCTTCTTTTTGTCATCAGCCGGCTTCATGACGACCGGCCTCTGACCAGTCGGTTCTTTTGAGCAGAACCCTCTTCTTGCGCCGCCGGCCGGGGCGGCAGGGATTGAACACCAGTACTCCCCCGACCGCACGGTGGATGACGTTGACGACCCGGCCTTGGGGGCGGCCGCCATGGAAGACGCCGTCGTGGGGGACAGCGCCGAGCCCAGAGGCTCAAGGTTCACCGCGAGCTTCGAGGACTGGCCGGACGATTTCGAAGCCGAAGTCGCCCCGCGTCGCCAGCCGGCGGCCGACCAAGAGGGCGCGGGCTCGTCTGTCGCGCCGGCTGCCGGCGGCGTGCAGAAGCGCCTGGCCGCTCTAGGCCTCTTCGGCAGTCGGCCGAAGAAGTCCAAGCTCTCCATCGCGGCGACAAAGCGAGACGAGGCGGCCGCGAAGGCGGCCCGCTTCCGCAAGGCGGTGAAGCAGCCCCAGGCGGTCTTGGCGTAAGTCTTCAATTGCCTTGCCGTATTCTCGTCATCATTCTCTTTCTCTTCGAACATTCTTCTTAACTTTCCCTCGCTTGCTGGACAGGGCGCCGCTTTCCCTTGAGCGGGGCCCGGGCGGCTTCATCGTGGGGCCGGCTGGAGGGTCTTCGAGCTCCCGCCGCATGGACCCCCGCGCCGATCTCAGGGAGGCCACAGAGCGGAACGCCCGCGAAGCACGGGAGGAGCGTGAGGCGGCGGAGAAGGCGGCCTCCCAGGCGGCGAGGGAGCAGGCCGACGCGGCAGCCAAGGCCCAGACGAAGGCGGCTACCACGGAGACGGGGGCGGAAAGCTCGCGCAGCCAGCCTCCGCTGCTCGCCATTCCTCTCCGAGCCGTAGCCCCCGACACACCATTGCCCTTGGCGGAGGAGATCGTCCAAGACCCGTCGTTGTTGGAGAGGGGGGAGGACCCCGTGGTCTTGGCGGGGAGAGCGCCGCCAGCAGCGCCAACCGGAGCGGGCCAAGGCGGTCAGTCGTCAGCGGCGCCAGAGGAGCCGACCGGAGGTGAGCTGGAGAACTGAGCCGGCATCGAAGTGCAGTCGGAGATGGGCCGGCGCGCAGGGGGAGGCGCCGCTCCGCCGGAGTTGCGCCGAGCCACGGGCGCAGGCCAGTCGGCGGAAGATCTGGAGGCGGCCAGCATTGCCACATCCGAGTGGACTCCCAGCGAGGGAACTGGCGAGCTGAATGTGGCGGCTCAAGGGGTCCGGAGCCGGCTGCAAGCTCAGGCCGCCCTGCTGCAACAGTTCACCCAGGAGTTCTTGTCAATGCGAGCCACTATCCGGGTGAGTCCTTCATTCTTGGCCGCTTTGCTTTCTTAATTTCTTCCGTGGGGGCGCGTCAGCGCACCCACTGGGTGTAGTCCCCGAGATTCGGGCCGACTGCTGCGCAGCCGTGTCGGATCTTTCTCGACGGCTACCTTACTTTGCTCTTTTCTGAACCTTCAGGAATATCACAACCTTCGTGCTGCCGCCTTCAACTCCCAGGCTCGGGAGCTGAGCTGGAGGACCGACGACCTGGCCGACAGCCGAAGTAAGTACTCAATCTTGTCTGTCTCCTGTGGGGGCGCGTCAGCGAACCCACTGGGTGTAGTCCCCGAGATTCAGGCCGACTGCTGCGCAGTCGGGTCAGATCTTTCTTGACGACTCTTTCTTATTGGTTTTTCTTTTTCCTTGTCTTCAGGGGCCAACGCCGACTTGAGGAAGGAGCTCGGCGAAGCGAAGGCCGCCCTTCATACCAAGGAGGCCGAGTGCGCCGCCTTGGTCCAGGAAGGGGATCGCCTAGCCAAGGAGCTGGCCGACCAAGAGGAGAGCCACAAAGCAGCCCTGCAGGCGGTGCGGGAAAGCGAAGCCGCCTTGATGGCGGAGTATGAGATCGTGGCGGCGAGCTAGTCTAAGACCCGGCGAGCCCTGGTCGAAGGATTCGGCCGGATCGAGGACTTGATCGACGGTAAGTTTCCTTCTTAGCCCTTCTCTTGCCCCTTGCCGCCTCGGTTTTTTGACTTATCATGAGCTATTGCTTGTTTTTGGTGCAGACTACTTCCCCGGCTACTCCGCCTTCGCCGCCCAAAGCATTGAGGCCCATCGCGAGGCGCGCTGTCAAGCGGGGGCCAACATTGCGCCGGATGCAAACCGGACCCTTGAGGAGCAGCTCCTGGCTGTCCAGGCACGGTTGCAGCCGGCTCATCGGATGCTTCGCCGGCTCCAACGTGCCGGGGCGCAAGTGTTGGCCGCCCTCTGGCCCGGCGAGACGATCCCCCGCACCCCAAGCCGAACTGCCGACTGGCTGGAAGTCACAGTTGGTCGCTTCGAGGCTTGGAAAGCATCAGTGGCCCGCCTCGGAGCCGGGCGGGCGTTGGAATTCGTTCGGGCTTGGTACCCAGGGCTGAGCCTGGACCAGCTGCGCACTTGGCGGATGGAGGCCGACGCGGAGCTGGAGGAGGTGAGGCCGGCTATCGCCCAACGAGCTTCGACGATCGCCGAGTGCGCCAACATTAGCGTTTTCGCACCCGAAATCGATGATGACGGTGTTGCTCAGCCGGAGGAGTGGTTCGGGCTAAACCCGGCGGTGGGCGAGGACTCGGCGGAGGAGATTGCCTCCAGCGGCCGACCTCAGGCCGACCGTGCATCCAGCAACGAGGCGCGTGGAAGCGCGCCCTCTGCGGGAGGCGGCGACAAAGCCGAAGTTCGCCAGCCGGCCGCTCCTTCAGCCGGCACGACCGTCTCCGCCAACCAGTCTGGCTCGTCGGCCGCTCCGCCAGCTTGACCTGCCGTCTTTATCTTTCCTGCCTTGTTGTCTTTGAACAATCTTTGTTAAGTTTTCGCAGTTCCACCCACTGGGGGTGTATCCAAACTATGTTGAATGCTGGCCTCTCGGAGGTCTTTTTATGTAAATATTATCATGTGTATGTTTGGTTTCCATTCGCGTATGCTTTTTTATCCTTAGGTTTTTCCTTTGCCGCCTTCCCTCTTTGGGGAGGCAAGTACTTGAGCTTTCTTGGATTAAAGTGAAGTGAATGGAAACCGGCCGGCCGGCTACTCTGGTAGCCAGTCGGCGGTGTGAGAAAAACCGGCTTTTGTTATATTAGTCCGTTAGTCCCTAGCCGTTTTTCGTGTGGGCGCCCGTTCCTACCTTTAACTCTTGCCAGCCGGACAGCCGGTTCTTCGAACTGCGACTTTTGGCAAGAGAAGGCTTGAGAGCCGGCACACTACTTGTCTGACTGCGGGTAGGACTTCTAACATAACTCCAGTCGGCCAGTCCCCGAGCCGACTAGTCGAACTCGGTGCCAGACGGAATAAGTAAATGATACGACAAGGTCATAAGCATGATACTTTTCATTCATAAATAAGGGATGGCAGTCCCCGAGCCCTCCTTGGGAAGCCTATTATCTTGTACTTAATACAAAAGTTAGCGCGGTACATACTGCATTTCAACTGTAAAATCTTCGGAGGAGGTTGGCGTTCCATGGTCGTTCCGACTCCTTGCCGGAGTCGTCTCTCTTGTGCGCCTTCGGCTTCTGTGCGTTGATCAGGTAGTAGGAGTCGTTGCCTAGAGCTCTGCTGATGACAAAGGGGCCTTCCCAAGGGGCCGAGAGCTTGTGCTGGCCGGCTGTTCGCTGGATCAGCTGGAGCACAAGATCGCCCTCTTGGAAAGATCTTGGCCTGACCTTCCGGCTGTGGTAGCGGCGCAAACCCTGCTGGTAGATTGCAGATCGGCTGAGGGCTAACAACCGGCTTTCTTCCAGCAGGTCGACGCCGTCTTCTCGTGCTTCCTTGGCCTCCGCTTCCGTGTACATGGTTACCCGAGGCGAGTCGAACTCGATGTCAGTTGGGATGACCGCCTCAGCACCATACACAAGGAAGAAAGGGGTGAAGCCGGTTGACTTGTTTGGTGTAGTGCGCAGACTCCAAAGGACAGTCGGCAGCTCATCGAGCCAACAGCCGGCTGAGCGCTCCAGAGGTACAACCAGTCGGGGCTTGATGCCGGAGAGGATGAGGCCGTTGGCTTGCTCGACCTGGCTGTTTGACTGCGGGTGGGCGACGGATGCTAAGTCCAGCCGGATACCTTGGGCTGCGCAGAAACGTGCCAAGGCTCCTTTGGCAAAATTCGTGCCATTGTCGGTGATGATGCTGTGCGGCACGCCGTACCGAGTTGTTATGTCTGCGATGAACGTCACGGCAGTCGGCCCATTCAGCTTCTTGATCGGCTTTGCCTCAATCCACTTGGTGAATTTGTCCACGGCGACGAGCAAATGCGTCATGCCGCCGCGCGCCATCTTGAATGGGCCCACCATGTCCAGTCCCCAAACGGCAAAGGGCCAAGTGAGGGGAATGGTCTTGAGTGCCGAAGCCGGCACGTGTTGCTTGGAGCTGAAGAGTTGGCATCCCTTGCAAAGTTTGAATAATTCTCTGGCGTCATCCAAAGCAGTCGGCCAGAAGAAACCATGGCGGAAGGCTTTGGCGACAAGTGATCTTGAGGCCGCATGGTGGCCGCATTCTCCTTGGTGAATGTCTGTGAGGATTGCAATGCCCTTCTCTTGCTCGACGCACCGTTGGAGGATTCTAGTGACGCTGCGCTTGAGTAGTTCTCTGTTGACGATTGTGTACGCTCCGGCTCGACGCTGGACTTGTCTTGCTTCTGTTTCGTCAGTCGGCAGGTCTTGGTTTACTAGGAAGTTGAGGATGGACTGAGCCCATGATGGAGCCGCGACTTCTTCTACTGCCAAAGTGGCTACTGCCACCAGGGTGGGCGGGCTGGGCGGTGAGGTGCTAGAGTCGGCCGCCGGCTGTAGTGCTGGTGCAGTCCCCGGGCCGGCTGCCGCAGTCCCCGAGCCGGTCGTGGCAGTCCCCGAGCCGGTTGCCGAAGTTCCCGAGCCGGCTGCCGAAGTCCCCGAGCCGGCCGCCGAAGTCCCCGAGCCGGCTGCCGAAGTCGCCGGGCCGGCTACGGGGGTCTTGGGGTCGCCTACTTGGTTCTTCGAGCCGGACCCGGCCGCATCGGGGTCAGGCGGCACGAAGATGGAATCGGATTCCGAAGACGGCTTGATAGACGGCTTGAGGAGGCGTTGTAGAGCGATGCCGGTTGGAATTGCTTGCCGAGTGGAGCCTATTCGAGCCAGGGCATCGGCTGGCTCGTTGTCGGCTCGCGGTACATGGAGGAACTCGCATCCTTCAAAGTATCCGCTGAGTTGTTGGACCAGGAAGCGGTAGCTCACCATATTCGCGTCCTTGGCGTCCCAGTCGCCGGATGATTGCTGGACTACCAGGTCCGAGTCACCATAACATAGGATCCGGCGAATGCCAAGTTCTTTGGCAAGCCGGAGCCCATGTATGAGCGCCTCGTACTCGGCCACATTGTTGGAGGCGGCAAAGTGGATCTGTAGCGTGTATCTGAGCTTGTAGCGTGACAGTGGGGCCTGCGTGTATCCAGCAATTGATTGACGCAGCCGCGCAGCGACACGAAGCCGATGCCCGCGCAGAAAGCCCTCCCCCACGCCGAGAACACGGCGCGACGTCCCGGACGCCGACTACGAGCAATACCCGCGCGCGACGCGAGAAGGAGCCGGCTGCCAGCCACAGCCGGACCCGGATCTCCATCGAGCGAGACGCGGACGGTCATCCCCGAGCCATGGAATGGCGGGGCGACCCGCCTCCGCCTCTGCCCCGTGGAGAGAGATATCCTGCCTCGCCGCCAGTGGCGCACCCGACTCTCAGCGGCCGGCTAGGCCGCCGCGAAGGAATCGGCGAGAACGATGCCCGCCATCGGATCGACCGCCTGGCGCGATCCCTCAGAAGAAGACATAGCGTGTATCTGTAGCGGTCATGTGGGGGAGGTCTTCGGCCTCCAAGCCGTCCAACTCGTCTACAGCCGCCTGGGCGGCACGCAAGTTCTCGAGCGGAGTGGCATAGACCGGGCGGTCGACTCCCAGCGTGTCGGCGATGACGGCGCCGCGTTGCTTGACAAGGCCGGCCCGGCTTGACCCGCCCGGGGCTGGCGTGCCGAAGGCGGCGCGGTCAGCTTCGCGCTGGTAGGCCTCAGTGAGGCGTCTTACGAAGGCCAGCCTCCGGCCCTCTGCGAGGAGGGCGAGGCGGCGTGCCTCCAGTGCTTCACCGTCGGCATTAGCCGGGAGGGGAGCGGACAAGTCGTGGGCCGCCGTGCACGAGGCGTCGTGGGCGCTCTCGTCGGCCAGGCCGCCGTGGCCGACAACCATCACTTCGGCGGTGACGGCATCGCAGCCGTTGGCTCGAGGAAGTGGGTCGTTGTAGATCGTGACGTTGGTGGGGAAGGTGTCGTAGGAGGCTGTGTCGGAGTCGACAGGCATCGGGTCGGTGGAGCCAACCGACTCCAGGTCCGCAGCGGGCTCGCTGGAGACATGGAGCTGGCCGAGAAGGTTGGCGAGGTGGTCGGTTCCCGCATCGGTGGCGAGTTCGTCAGAGGTGAGAGTTTCGTCGAGGAGATCGGCGAGGCCGCTTGCCGCGCAGATGCCGGTGACGCCTTGCAGCGCATCGTGGCAAGCGCCATCGGGCGTGCCGGGCTGGCTACGCTCGCGAGGGAGGAATAAGGTTCCCGTCCAGAACAGGTCTCCGGACGACGGTGCACCTGGCCCCATGGTGGGCACCAAATGTCGGGTGGTAGGTGCGACATATGCCAACGGGTCGCTTATCATTGTGGGAGCCAGTAAGACATCGCCGGTGCCTGGAAACGGGATAAGGTGAAGACATGCATGCCGGCGGATCTTACCCAGCTTCGGGGCTCTCCGTGGAGATAACACCCCTACTACTGCTCTACGAGGTCTCCGCATGTTCACTAGATGAATCAAGTAGCTACACAATGCTCCTCGAGCTGTTTGGGGGGAGGAGGAAGAAGGGCACGGCTCGCCCGCTTCTACTCCCTGTGTGGTGTCTAGAACTAGCGGGGGGTCGAACCCTTTGCATGGGTGCTCCGGGGGGTTTATATAGGCCTACCCCCTGGGGGTACAATGGTAATCCGACTGGGCATGGGGCCCAGCCGTCTGTGACTGCGCTCGCCGGCTTCTGCGCCGGCTGCTGGGGCCTGCCGACTGGTGGGACCCGCCGGCTGCCGGCCCCTTGGTCGACAGGCAGGCCCCACTGTCCAGGGCCTGGTCGGCGGCTGGTTATTGTGGCTCCATCTTGCTGACGTGGGCTTCATCGTGGTAAGCGCGGCTACAGTACCGCCGCCTGTTAGGCGATTGCTGTAGCCTTACCGCATCTTGTCTCCTTAATGGGGCGTCCTCTTCGAGGAAGGCGGCAAGCCGGCTACGGGGAGTCGGCTCTGTCTTGGGCCAACTAGCTGGAGGCGTGGCCGCCTTCGGGCGTCTCTCTGCTCAAAGGGGCCCACCGTCTGTGGGCCACGCTGGCGGCCCGTCGTGGGTGATGCCAGGGTCAACATGGCAACAGTGCTGCGCCGGACGGGTCGTGCCTAGCCCGTACGGCGCACCATGCCAGGCGTGCTTCGGGATTCAGGGGTGGCAGGCTTTACTGTAGCCACGCCCCGTCGCACCGCCATTAGGTGGGTGCAAACTTTGTGGGTACGGTCTTGATCACTTTATAGGGAGCCGGCTTTTTGGAGTCGGCCTTCTCATGGCCGGCTTCTTGGAGTCGGCCTTCTCATGAGGGCTAAAGTCGGACCGCCTTCCGAAAGCCAGCCTGGGTTGCAGCCAGCTAGGGGAAGGCGGCCCCATGTCTTGGATTCTTGAGAGCCGGGCGGGCTCGTAACTTTTTCAGAAGGGCCAGGAGAAGCCGGCTAGGCTACCCATGGCTATTTACTCCGACAGCCTACCTAAACACTCAAGTCTCTAGTCCAGGTTTATCGCCTATCCAGCTTCCATCCGCAGGGAGTCCGGCCGAGGTTTCCACATACGGCCCCGAACGATGTGAACAGGGTCCCGAGACGCCAAACGGGCGCCCGGCATACCCGGCCACGGTGCATCTACCGCAACATAGCCCACCCCTAGGGTCAGCGCTATGCATGGCCACCAACACGTAACCTACAAACACCAGAAACTAATTGCAACTCCTGGACAGAGTACTAGGGTGATTAAGAAGCCGAGAGGGTCCATTGGTTTCGGGCCCAATGTATGGTAGTAACTGAATCTTAAATCACACATACAGATCTCAGTTCTTAGGGACGGCCTCAATGAAACAACCCACCATGTACTCCTACATGGCCTCTTATCGATACCTTTACCAAATCATGTTCAACATATCCCTCACATTACCGACAAAATCATTTCACTCTAGCCCATCACCCAGATGAACCAGACCTGACACAACTCTAAGCATAGAAGGCATAGCAAGGTAGGAAACACAAACATGGCTCAATCAACTCCTACACATGCTAGTGGGTTTCATCTAGTTACTGTGGCAATGACAGGTCATGCAGAGGATAAGGGTTCAACTACCGTAGCACATAGCAGTTTGAAACGATGTTGTCTTAATGCAGTAAATGAGAGCAGATGCGAGAACATGGGATTGTATTGTATCGATATGATCAATGGGGCTGCTTGCCTGATGGAGTGGTAGTAGGGTACCGCCCTTCAGTTGGATACTCAGAGATATCTTCGGAGGCAGAACCTACCATGAAGGACACACAGAACATAATCAACACATGACAATATGCAACAATATGATGCATGCTATGACATGGCAAAATGATGTGTCCTGCCTAATGCAATGTGAAACAAGTTGAAATGGGTCCATTTGAATCAAAGATTCAAATTAAGGTTAAAGTTCTTATGCATAATAAGTGTATTAGATTGTTTCACCTAAACAGCAAGGTTAAAGTGGTTTGTCATGCATGAAACCATTACAGATGGATAGATTGAATTTTTCTGATCATTTTTCATATATAATATGTTTGATTTGGAGCTATGGTTGATTTTCTATGATTTTTAGAAGTTTTGGCTATTTTTGGAATTTCCTATATAAAAATAAATCCAGAAAATGAATAATTGCGTCAGCACTGCATCACTGTGACGTCAGTGAGTCAAAGGCGCCAGGGCCAGTCAAACCTGACTGGTGGGCCCTGTCTGTCAGTGTCTCAACTAACTAATAGGATTAAGTTAATACTAACTAACTGTCAGTGGGGCCTGCGCCCACATGTCAGTGACCTAAACTAACTATAATTAGTTAGCACTAATCCTAAACTAATTAATAGGTCGGCCCCACCTGTCATAGGCTCAGGGGGGAAGTCAACTTGGGCCCACACGGGTCAGACGTGGTCAACTCGCCGGCGGCTTGACGCTGGCGATGACAGATGCGGCGGAGGGGCTCGCGTTTGCGTCTCCAGCGACCAAATCGACGGCGGAGAGCAGCTACGTGACGCGGGGAGCGAGCCGCGTCATTTGGTGGAGAAAGTGGAGCTCGGGGAGGCCGAGAACGACGCCGGCGACGACCTTGGCGGTCGCCGGAGTTCGGGCGAGGATGAACCCGAAGCTACGGGGCATGGCGAGGCACGAGGAGTGGTGCGTTAGGCTCCTGGGAATGTGGTGAGTGTGGTGACGCGCTTGGAATCGAGGCCACACGCCTGTGGCCATGGCGGGGACATGGCCGGTGGAGCCGTGCTCTCGGCCGTGATGGCCAACAGGGTTAGAAGGCAGCTCGAGCGATGTGGCTAGGGGGAGAAGAGAGAGAAGCTCACAGCGAGTGCAGCGGGCGTCGAAGCGGGCTCGGGGAAGCTTGGGAGGCGGCGAATCATCGGCGACGATCTCCGGTGACCGACAAGGGGAACGGCAGTGGTGGCGGCGTTGCAGCGCGTCCGAGGCCTCGTGGCTCGTCGAGGAGGTCAAGGGAGATGTTGCGGAGCTTGTGGGCACGGTGGGGTGACACGGGGACGACGGTGGCTGCGGCTACGGTGGCAAGACGACGGCGGCTGCGTCGGCCATGGCTTCGAGGGAGCGAGGGAGAGAGGCAGGGGGCGAATGAGATGTCCACGGGGTCGGGGCGGTGACCTGGAGCTCGCCCAAGTGTCTTGGCCTCGCGGGCGGCAAGCAGCTGACGCCGTGGCGAGCTCGTGCTCGCCGGCGTCACCTCTGTGCCTGCCTGGCGAGGGAGAAGCAGCTGGCTGGCACGGGCCAGCACAGTGTTGGGCCGGCCAGGTGGGCTGCGGCCAGGTAAGTTTCCTGCTCCTCTTTTATTTCTGTTTTCCTATTTTTTTGTAAGTTTGTGGCTTTATTAAAAATACTTAAACACTTACTAAAATCCTGAAAATAATTGTGGGCTCTGTTGGGATTATTCCTAACAGCCCACACTTATTTCCAGAATTATTTGAGCATTTAAAATATTTTATAGCATTTAAATGCCCAAATTCAAATACTTATGATTTAATTCAAAAAATCCAGAATGTCCTAGAAAAGAGTGCACCATTTTTGCCAGGGGTTTTAACCCAATCCAGAAATGATGAACATTTTGTGAAGGGCATTTTGGTTTCATTGAAAATAATTTTAGTAAACCCTAGTTGTTTCCAGGGGGGTGCTGGGGGTTCTGTCATCCCCATTTCAAGTTTCTGTAAAAGTAGACATGATGCAACACTCTAATGCATCAACCAGCTAGGGTGTGACATCTCAAGTGCTGGCTCCTACAGCATTGCATTTCACCAAGTGAAATGCTACATTTCTACTCCTAACCCATTCTCTCTTTCTTAGTGTATTTGTTATGCAGGTTGGAAGAAAAGAAGAAGATCCAGAGAAGATCTTAGTAATAAGATAGTTTTAGGAAAATAGATATTTAGTTTTAGGTCATTTCTTGTAATTTCATATATGGAGTGCTTGTCTTTAGTTTTTGTTTTGACTTTGTGAAACTTGCTACTATTGGTAACATGTGTTGGATATGTGTTCATGGATATGTGTTGGCTATATATGTGTTCATGACTATTGGTAATATGTGTTGGATATGCTATATTGGTCACACACACACACACACACACACACATCTGTGTGTGTTTGTGTGTGTGTGTGTGTGTGAGTTTCTGTGCAAATGAATTGCTATAAGAAAAAACAGAATTAAATGGGGCAATATAGGCTCTTTGCCATCTGCTGGTAGAGGGCAAAGAGGCCTCTTTGTCGTCTGCTCGCTGATGGCAAAGAGCCTATAGCCTTTGCCGTCTGCCAGCAGATGGCTCTTTGTCGTCCGCTGGCTGATGGCAAAGGCCTTTGCATCTTTGTTGTCCGCCAGCAGACGACAAAGTGCCCTTTGCCATAGCTCATTCAGCCGGACGTTTTGCCGTCTGCTGGCTGACAGCAAAGGCCTTTGCTGTCCGCAAGGCATGCCTTTGCCGTCAGCCATGGCATATGGCAAAGTTCCTGATTCCTGTAGTGTAACATACCGATGACAAAGGCAACAACATATGTTGTTATGCGGTTTGACCGATAAAGATCTTCGTAGAATATGTAGGATTCAATATGAGCATCCAAGTTCCGCTATTGGTTATTGACCAGAGATGTGCCTCGGTCATGTCTACATAGTTCTCGAACCCGTAGGGTCCGCACGCTTAACGTTCGATGATGATTTGTATTATGAGTTATGTGATTTGATGACCTAAGTTTGTTCGGAGTCCCGGATGATATCACGGACATGACGAGGGGTCTCGAAATGGTCGAGACGTAAAGATCGATATATTGGAAGGCTATATTCGGACATCGGAAAGGTTCCGAGTGATTCGGGTATTTTTCGGAGTACCGGAGAGTTACGAGAATTCGCTAGGGGAAGTAGTGGGCCTTAATGGGCCATACGGGAAAGGAGAGAAGGGCCTCAAGGGGTGTCCACGCGCCCCCCATGGGCTGGTCCGAATTGGACGAGGGGGTGGCGCCTCCCTCTTTCCTTCTCCCTCTCCTTCTCCTTCCTTCTTCTTCTACTTGGAATAGGAAAGGGGGGAACCTACTCCTACTAGGAGTTGGAATCCCCCCTTGGGCGCACCCCTTGAGGCCGGCCCTCCTCCTCATCCCCTCCTTTATATACTAGGGAGGGGGCACCCCATAGACGCACGAGTTGACAATTGTTTTAGCCGTGTGCGGTGCCCCCCTCCACAGATACACACCTCGGTCATACCGTCGTAGTGCTTAGGCGAAACCCTGCGCCAGTAACTTCATCACCACTGTCAACACACCGTCGTGCTGACAAAACTCTCCCTCGGCCTCAACTGGATCAAGAGTACGAGGGACGTCGCCGAGCTGAACATGTGCAGATCGCGGAGGTGCCGTAGCTTCGGTACTAGGATCGGTTGGATCATGAAGACGTACAACTATATCAACCGCATTGTCGTAATGCTTCTGCTTTCGGTCTACGAGGGTACATAGACATACTCTTCCCCTCTTGTTGCTATGCATCACCTAGATAGATCTTGCAAGTGCGTAGGATTTTTTTTGAAATTACTGCGTTCCCCAACATGGATATCGTCATGATTATTTGAAATTCTATCAACTGCCCAACAGTAATTTGTTCACCCACCGTTTGTTATTTTTCTCGAGAGAAGCCACTAGTGAAACCTACGGCCCCCGGGTCTATTTCTCATATTATTTACCATTGCGATCTATTTTATTTGCCTTTTATTTTCAGATCTATTAAACCCAAAAATACAAAGATACCTTGCTACACTTTATTTTTTTTGGCGTTCGCTCTATCAATGTTTACAACTCTCTCGCGTCTGTTTGCCAATTTCTGGTGCCGCTGCCCAAAAGGGATTGACAACCCCTTTTACACGTCGGGTTGCGAGTATTTGTTATTTGTGTGCAGGTGATGTTTATGTAGTGTTGCTTGGTTCTCCTACTAGTTCGATAACCTTGGTTTCATCACTGAGGGAAATACCTACTGCCGCTATGCTGCATCATCCCTCCCTCTTTGGAGAAATACCGACGTAGCTTCAAGCCGCATCAAAAGGAATTTCTAGCGCCGTTGCCGGGGAGGATCTTCAACATCTACCAGGTTCCTAATCACAAATCTCATCTCCTCGCAATTTACATTATTTGCCATTTGCCTCTTGTTTTCCTCTCCCCCACTTCAAAAAAATTTGCTATTTTATTCGCCCTCTTTTTCATTTGTCGTTTTCTTGCCGGATCTGTTTTTGAGTGCAATCTTACCGAGTTGTGTGATTTCTCAAATAACAACAACAATGATTTTATTGGCACTCCAATTGCTCCCGCCACTAGTGCGGAATATTGTGATATTAATACTGCTTTGTTGAATCTTGTTATGAAAGGTCAATTTTCCGGTACTCCAAATGAGGATGCCACGTCCCATCTTAACACATTCGTGGAATTTTGCGATATGCGAAAGAAGAAATATGTGGACAATGATATTTTGAATTATTTCCATTTTCTTTGCGTGATTCTGCAAGAAAATGGTTTTCTTCTTTGCCTCGCAATAGTATTGATTCTTGGAATAAGTGCAAAGATGCTTTTATCACTAAGTATTTTCCGCCCGCAACAATTATTTCCCTTAGAACCCAGATCATGAATTCAAGCAACTTGAACATGAGCATGTCTCACAATCTTGGGAAAGGATGAAAATGATGCTAAGGAATTGCTCATCTCATGGGTTAAATCTTTGGATGATCATACAAAATGTTCATGCAGGGTTGAATTTTGTTTCTCGTAATCTTTTAGATTCCGCCGCGGGTGGTACTTTTATGTAAATTACTTTGGGTGAAGCCACCAAATTGCTTGATAATATTATGGCAAATTATTCACAATGGCATACCTAAAGAGCTCTTACTAGTAAAAAAGTTAATTCGGTTGAAGAAATTTCTTCTTTGAGTGAAAAAGTTGATGCTCTTATGAAATTGGATGCTAGTAAAAATGTTCCTATTGATTTTAATGATATGCCTGTGTCTACTTTGATTGAGCAAAATAGTGATGCCGTCGATGTTAATTTTATCTTGTGAAACAATTTCAACAACAATGCTTATAGAGGTAATTTTAATCCTAGGCCTTTTCCTAGTAATTCCTATAATAATTATGGTAATTATTATGGCAATCAATCTTATAATAATAATAGGAACACCTCTGATTATGAGAATTATATTAAATAATTTATCAACACGCAAAAAGTTTTCAACACTACCATAGAAGAAAAGTTGAATAAGATTGATGATTTATCTAGAAGTATTGATAGAATTTATCATGATGTAGAAAATCCCAAGATGTAAATTTTTGTGCCTAAGGTTGAGGAATCAATTAAAGCTCTTTATGTTTCTATGGATGAAACTAAGAAAAGAACTGCTATGCTTAGAGCTAAAAGAGAATTCTTAGAAAAGGCATTTTCTAGTGATTGCTTTCATAAAACTGATGAAGATCTTAAAATGATTGGTGTTTCTTATATTGGTTCCTTGTTTAGTAAAGTTAAGATTGATGAAAAAGGGACTGGAGAAAAGTCAACTTTAGCTAGAAGGCGTCCCGATAATTCGGAGGGTGAAAATCTTGTTGAGAATGTCAGGACCCTGACTCAATGTCACATCGATCTAGCCTGTAACACCTCATATCACTTTGCGGCCTCACGCACGGTATTCCCACGGGTGTCGCTTTACCTTTGCCCGGGACCGTTTGCGCCTTTTGGCTCACGTATATGATGATGTCGCTAGCATCCATATGATAAGGAGCCCGGGCTGACATGGCTAGTCGTAAACCCAAAGTGGCACAAACTTACAGGGACAGGCATCCATGACCCAGCATCGAACGTGTCGGTCATCAGCGAGTGAATCCAGGCTGTAGCACTGGGCTAGCAGGACTCCGGTGAACCGGGCTGTAGCGGGCTAACAGGACTCTGGTATTTATCGCGTGACATTTCCCCGAAGGGACAGACACAGGAACGAAGAAGGACACATGCCGGCCAGCCTAAGTGTTTCGGAGCAGTAGCAAGCTACCATGGCTCAGTGGAAGCACTAGGAGACATTTCCCGGTAAGAGGGGCTACTAAGAATAAACAACTAGATAGTCAGATCCCACACATACCAAGCATTTCAATAACATACACACAATATGCTCAATATGTGCAAATACAACATGGCATCACAACATGACTCTACAACTCAAGTATTTAATCATTAGGCTCCGAGGAGCAAGATATTACAAACAGGGGTCTCATGACCCAACATTCAGAGCAAACAAGTCAAGCACGAGCGGAAGCTTAACATATCTGAGTACAGACATCTACAAATGAAAAAGGCTAAGAAGCCTGACTATCTACCAGATCCTGCCGAGGGCACAAGATCGTAGCTGAGGTAACAAGCTAAACGTCGAAGTCCACGAGGTACTACTAGCGAGACTGAAGTCTCTCTGCAAAAACATAAATTAAGCAACGTGAGTACAAATGTACCCAGCAAGACTTACATCAGATCTATCTACATATGCATCATTATCAACAAGGGGGTGGTGGGGTTTAACTGCAGCAAGCCAGCTTTGACTCGGTGGCTATCCTGAACTACGACTGCAAGTAACTCTTTGAGGTGGCGCACACGAGTCCACATATTCACCATATCAATACACCACTATGGATCTGCTCCCGTCTCCCTACGAGAACGCCATCCATAGCACTCACGCTTATCTTGCGTACTTTAGGGTATCCACTTTCACTTGTCTATGAACTGACATAAGCAACCCAGATGTCCTTTACCGCGGACTCGGCTATTCGAATAGATGATGTTAACCCTGCAGGGGTGTACTTCTTCATACATGTTTCCACCACTTAGCGTCTGCACACGACATGTGCTCGGCAGACTTCAAGCGAAAGCCGACGTGGGTGTAGACCACGACCTACCTAAACACTCAAGTCTCTAGTCCAGGTTTATCGCCTATTCGGGTTCCATCCATGAGGAGATCCAGCCGGAGTTTCGCTCACAGCCCCAAACGATGTGTGCATGGTTCCCGAGATACCTAACGGGTATCCGGTACACCGTGCCACGTACCTACCGCATCACAGCCCACCCCTACGGTCAGCGCTGTCCACAGCCTCCAGTAAGCTACAAACACCAGAAACTACTTGCAACTCCTGGACAAAGGACTTGGGTGAATAAGAAGTCGAGCGGGGTCATATTTCAGGGCCCAATGTATGGTAGTAGCTGAGTCATGGATCACAAACACAGAACTCAGTTCCTAAGGACGGCTTCAATGAGAGAACCCACCATGTACTCCTACATGGCCTCTCACCGATACCTTTTACCAAATCGTGTTCACACACTTAGCTCACACACAGTAGGACATGCTCGCACACCTCTGATTCATTCCCGATGAATCAGACCTGACTCAACTCTAAGCAGTAGCAGGCATGACAAACAAACATGAATGAGTAGGCACAACAAGGCTCAAACAACTCCTACTCATGCTAGTGGGTTTCATCTATTTACTGTGGCAATGACAGGTCATGCAGAGGATAAAGGGGTTCAGCTACCGCAGCAAGTAACAGATGAATCGTTGTTGTCCTAATGCAGTAAAAGAGAGCAGGAGCGAGAGAGTGGGATTGTATCGGAATGAACAAGGGGGTTTTGCTTGCCTGGCACTTCTGAAGATAACATAGCTCTTCATCGGGGTCATCGAACTCATCGTCGAACCACGTCTATCGAGAGGGGACAAACACCGGCAACAGAGAAAGAACACAATCAATGCAATGCAACAATATGATGCATGAGTGTGACATGGCAATATGCTGTGGTTTGAGCTAATGCAGCTAGCAACAAGGTTAAATGAAGTTGGTTTGAACCCTTAGTTCAAAACCAAACTCCATATGTGAAATTCAAATGTCATTTATATGATTTGTGCTAAACAGCAGCTATAAGTTGTTCTAACATGCATGAAAAATAGTACATATGGATAGATTGGATTTTTCTGATCATTTTTCATATATAATTTGTTCGATTTGGAGTTACGGTTGAATTTCTATGATTTTTAGAAGTTTAGGACATTTTCTGAAATAAATAAATCATTTAGATTTATTTAAAATCTAGAAAAGGGTTTACTGCATCAGCATGACGTTGGCATGACGTCAACAGGTCAACAGGGGCTGGTCCGGGTCAAACCTGACAGTGGGTCCCGCGTGTCAGTGTAATTAGTTAAACTAAAATTAATTTAAACTAATCCTAAATAGTTAACAGGGCTGGGCCCCACCTGTCATTGACTCAGCACTAACCAGGGTTTAGTTAACTCTTAACTAAAGTAATTAGAAGGGTTGGGGCCCACAGTCAGCGAGTCAGTGGGTTAGCTAAAATTTAATTAGCATCTAAACTAAATTAGCAGGGCCTCGGGCCCACATGTTAATGACCCAGGGGGGGTCAAACCCTGGTCAACTCGGTCAAACCTGCCGGCGAGTAACCGCTGGCGAGGTCCGAGACGGCGGCGATGCGCGGAATCGCAGCACAGGCCACGGTTCGAGGCGCGGATGGCACCGTTGGAACCCCGAGCCTCGTCCGCGTCGTCTGGTGCAAGTGGGGTCGCCGGAGACGACTTAGATCGACGGCGGCGTCCGCTTCCGCGGCGGCCGGAGTTCGGGCGCGAACGGTGGCGATGCTACGGCGCACTAAAGGAGAAGACGAAGAGTGCTACGTGCTCCTGGGGGTTCACAGAGCACGGTGACGTGCTCAGGCGCGGGCTGCGGTGGCCCTGGCCACGACGGCGAGGAACCACGGCGGCGGTGAGCTTTCAGCTTCGGTGGACCGCGGTGCTAGAGGAGGAGAACGACAGCGGAGAGAGAGGGGTTAGGTAGAGGAGCTCACGGCGGGGTCGTAGGTGATCTCAGCGGCCTCGGGGACGGCCTAGTGACGACGAATCGGTCGACGGCGGTCGTCGGTGCAGGGGACGAAGATGGCGTCAGCGACAGCGCTGCTGGGCATCCGCAGGCGCGTTCTTCGGCTTGGAGATTCACGACATCGAGGCGGAGCTAGAGGTCACAGCCACGGGGCAAGGGGACGGCGGTGGGCGCGGTGCTTTGCAGCGGCGGGCACCGGCTGATTTGGGCGGCCGTGAGAGAGAGAGAGAGAGCAGAGGAGGAGGAAGGGGTCCAGAGCGAGGGGGGGAGAGGAGCAAGGGTACACGGGGCGTCGTCGTAGCGTCACTAGGAGGGTCGGGGAAGCAGGAGGTGGCGCGCGCGTGCCCACGCGCGGCGACCACATGCCTTCCTGCCTACTGGCAGGAGGTTGAAGACGGTGGGGGCGACTGCTGGGCTGGGCCAACAGTGTTGGGCCGCCAAGTAGATTAGGTGGGTGGCCTGGTGGAGCTGGGCCAGGTAAGTTTCTCTCTCTCCTTTTTCTAATTATTTCAGTTTTCTATTTTTTTCTTCCTCTGTTTTGATTTAGTTTAGCAACTAAATCATTTAAATAAATTCTGTAGGTTTTTATGTGGCTTGCTAAAATATATACAAAGCCACTCACAAACTTCCAGAATTATTGGAGTCATATTTAATATATATTAAATATAAATCCAAAGCAAATAGTTATTGGATTAATTCAAATGGCCAAAATAAATATCTCTGTGACTCCAAAAATATTGGTTTAAATTTTACCTCTTACCAATATTTCCATGGAATAACAGGAACATTTTCTTGGACTCATTTGAGAAGATTTAAATGTTGGTTATTTTTAGAGGTTTCCTGAGGCTTTTGAAAATTCCTCAATTCAAATTTCATTTGAATTTAAACATGATGCACACATGGAAGCAAGCAAAGGTCAGGCCAGAACTAGGGATGTGACAACTCACCCCCACTAAACAAAAATCTCGTCCCGAGATTCAAGCGTAGGGTAAGGTGAAGGGGGAACGCAAACTAACATAATCTTCACGATCCAGGGTGCACTCTATAAGAGTGTTGATTTGATCACCATCATTATCTTGATGTCTTGCTCCGAGAACTCCAACCAACATGACAACGAGAGGAGAAGGGAACTCTAGAAGGATCAATCTTCTCGAAGGTCGAACAACTCAGGATTAACTCTCGGAAAGAGACATAGCAACATCTCTCGAGCTGAGAGACGAAGCACACCTCTAGAGGGATGGAGTGGAACAGATGACGAGGGTTCACTAGGTAGACAACAATTCCACACTTAAAAAGGTGGTAAACGATTGTCAACGTAGCGAGGAGTTGAGTTGCCATGATACCACAACGAGGCACCTTAGGGATGGTGACTCGTAGATATATCCCCTTAAGTGGCAAAAAGAATTACCTTTGATTCAGAGATCATTGAAACTCTTTAAACCAGCCTAAGGCAATTCTCGAGCGATCGTTTGGAGGGGGTCGGTAGAATGGCATACTCGGACTTGGATGATGTGGATTACCTTGTTGAAGACAACGTATTGGATGAATTTGCTTACCACCGGAAATGGAAGGGACCCATGGTAGAATGGCACATTGGCGGTGCAAGCTGGGAACAAAATGCAAATGCTGGGAATGATTCTGGTAACTGGGGAAGAACCCAACAATAGAGAGTGAATTCACTGTTTAAAAAGGTCATAGCATTACCGAGGAAACTGAGAGGAATCCCAGTTAGTGCCGACGATAACACGTAGCGCTTGTGCGTGCTCTCAAGAACTTGAGCATTTCCACAATCATCAAGGTTTTATCAACATCCGTGTCAAGGGTGCTGACAACACAACATACTACCATGATGAATAGCGATGGACGATGCAGATGCAAAGGAGGATAACACTTTCTCAGATTTCACCTTAGCGAGGCCAAGGAACCAAAATCTGCATGATCGACCGAGAGACATTTAGCACTCGGCTTCTAATGTTCTCCTTGATGTGCTAGCGTAATCCATAGATAATTATGGTTTGATATCTAGAACATCAAGTAAAAGGTCGGACTTCGGGAGCACAAGAATCCATAAGGAATAACTACGGAGGTAAATCCTGCGAAATCCTTATGGGGAGGTGGCCAACTTCTTCAATCAAGATACTACAATATTAGGTCTCCCGGCGGGGTGTGTTGGCCACGACATTCACTTTACCGGTTATTGCGAGACCAATATTATAATTCTTGGGAAATGTTCCAACCATCATATCTGCCTGAGATTCAGATCTGGTTGGTGTCAGGATATTCCAGACTCATCGAGTCTAGGAAGAAAATGAAAGTTTGCAACACAAATCGACGAGATGACGTTGCGGGATTCTCGGGAGATAAACTACGATAGCAAGCTCCAAAACATGAGCTGGTTCTGCTACACACATGTGAACACGTTGTCCCAGACAAACATTATCACATGGTAGTCTTACAATAAAACACTACCGAGTTCAGGTGGGGAACCATCATTAATGACATTGAAGTCTCCACGCGTGGAAGTCCAAAGAGTTCACCTTGGACAGACTCCTTTATCTTTGAACAACTCAATCAGTGGCTTGGTGTGCTAGGATATACACATGGAATGAAGATGATCAGTCTAGCAGACCACAAAATTCTTCGCACGTGCATGACTGACTTGGGGTGATTCCAAAGGAGGTAAAACAAGCCTTCTCAAATTCATGGCGGCAACTTGCATCAAGTGCACATGAATTAGAGGGACTCACTTCTTTTGTCCAAACATATGCTTCACGAACGAACCATGAAGATAATGCTTACATAAGTTTCCAACACTACCTTAACGTTCAACAAAATCATGGAGGAGATAAGGATGTTGTCAATAGGCTCAACAACAACTCATCCAGGTTTCCATAGTAGTGGAATTCCACAATTATGTGAACAAGGTGATAGCATTGGTCAGACCCGAAAGATATAATGGTGTATGCTCGAGGAACAACCACAAGTAAAACAACATTATGAATATCGTTGGTTCTGATTTGATTTGACGACAGCCCATACTCAAATCAAAGGTTTGGGTAAGATAATAGATCCAACAATTGATCACGAGGATCAACCAATAAAGATATCATCTATCTTCAACACACACACACACACACAAGATATCCCTTAAGATGAACTAAATCGGACAAGCTTTCATCTTCCAACTCTCCAAGTTGTTGTTCAGCTTAGCCAACTAGCTCAGGGGTACCCAACACAAATTCTTGGAGAAAGGGTGGTTTACAGGATAAACCAACTTGATCACGAGCTCAACATAACAGTCAGGTGACAACCTGGTGATACTTTCGAGAAGATATTCGGAAAATCACGAACCGCCGGTATGTTACTAAGCTTGAGAACAATCTTGCTTTTTAGGCAAGACGATATGATCAAATGAGCGAGGACTTGACAAAATCCTAACTCATCAATCAAAATGTGCACCAGGAAGATGGACAAGGTAGCATGATCAATCTTAGAATGATGATTCAAGAACAAACACGTTAAGAATGAGGTTATTGTCCATTTAACTACCAAGCAATGGAGTTGCTAGCAGTATTGATTTCACACACCGCGATTCACTTGTCGGCATTCCGGTTACAATAACACAAGAACCGAGGAATGAACAATGATGGCAAGAAGTATCACTGTACCAAGAGTTCATAGGATGGGGTGCAATTCCTACAATAATCCCGATATAAAAGATGGTAATACTCCAAGGTAGAACAGAGCAAAAGCTGGATTGGCATTTTGTTCTGCGGAGCACAACTTCTTGACCCAATCCTGGATATGGAAGAGGTACTGGAGTTTGTTTCTCCTAGTCATTCCGCGATAGAATGGCTTGACGGACCACAAGAGTAATAGGTATCGATGAACGAATGCACGCATACTCTTAACTATCAAATGATAGATAGGGGTCAGAATACAACTAAGAGGGACAACTCAAAGAACATATAATTTTCTGAGTTGTGGATGCATAGATTAGTATGTTGAACCAAGTTCAACAAAAAATTTCCGGATAACCCATGCAGAAAAGTTGAACTAGCAGAGTTGCAATATAGAATAGAGAACCCATCGAGAGCACTCCTGTTATGATCTTTTGATCCAACAAACTACTGCCATAAGTGGTTCATAGTATTTGGAAGAAGGAAAATACCATGGACCTCGAGGACTAATGCAAAAGTTACTAATTTCCTAAAGGAACTAGCAACACTATCAACATGAGGTAAATGAGGTGAATCTCGGGTTCAGAACCCAGAAATAGAATGCCTACTAACTAAATGGCATCACGGGATGCTTTCGATAATGACGGCCAGAATCATCACACTGGAAACACAGATCATGGCTAGACCACTAGATGATCCCCTCAGCACTTAGGGTCATAATTATTAACTCCAACATATATGTCGAGGCAATAAGGTACCTCAACTCACTAATTTGTGTGATTAATCTGACCAAAGGGACATCGGGAACGGGAAGAAGGGATTTGCAAATGCATCAGACTGTTTAGAAACCTGGGTTGACTCGGACATCATAACGGCTGTAAATGCTCAGAAAAGATTTGAGACATTCACAAAAATGGTGGCATAACCACTCAGAAGCACAATATCAAGGTTTCGAGATCAACAATTAACATACGGAGGTAACAGGAACTGAAACGAGGCTTAAGTCCAACAATCTTACAAGTCTACAGATTAGTAACACGTGATCCTGATAGAAAGAAGAGAAAGCCTAGTTCCTTAACCCCGTAGAAAAGATAAGATGACTCAGATCAGAAGGGCATGAGGTATAAGGAGTAAAAAGAGCCTAACGTTCCATCCCACAATCAATTCCCTTACATAACTAAAGCATTTCTAGACTCGACTTCGACCAGTTTGGCTTGGTAATCCTACAGGCAGTCAAGCTCTGATACCAACGCTGTCAGGACCCTGACTCAATGTCACATCGATCTAGCCTGTAACACCTCATATCACTTTGCGGCCTCACGCACGGTATTCCCACGGGTGTCGCTTTACCTTTGCCCGGGACCATTTGCGCCTTTTGGCTCACGTATATGATGATGTCGCTAGCATCCATATGATAAGGAGCCCGGGCTGACATGGCTAGTTGTAAACCCAAAGTGGCACAAACTTACAGGGACAGGCATCCATGACCCAGCATCGAACGTGTCGGTTATCAGCGAGTGAATCCAGGTTGTAGCACTGGGCTAGCAGGACTCCGGTGAACCGGGCTGTAGCGGGCTAACAGGACTCTGGTATTTATCGCGTGACATTTCCTCGAAGGGACAGACACAGGAACGAAGAAGGACACATGCCGGCCAGCCTAAGTGTTCCGGAGCAGTAGCAAGCTACCATGGCTCAGTGGAAGCACTAGGAGACATTTCCCGGTAAGAGGGGCTACTAAGAATAAACAACTAGATAGTCAGATCCCACACATACCAAGCATTTCAATAACAGACACACAATATGCTCGATATGTGCAAATACAACATGGCATCACAACATGACTCTACAACTCAAGTATTTAATCATTAGGCTCCGAGGAGCGAGATATTACAAACAGGGGTCTCATGACCCAACATTCAGAGCAAACAAGTCAAGCACGAGCGGAAGCTTAACATATCTGAGTACAGACATCTACAAATGAAAAAGGCTGAGAAGCCTGACTATCTACCAGATCCTGCCGAGGGCACAAGATCGTAGCTGAGGTAACAAGCTAAACGTCGAAGTCCACGAGGTACTACTAGCGAGACTGAAGTCTCTCTGCAAAAACATAAATTAAGCAACGTGAGTACAAATGTACCCAGCAAGACTTACATCAGATCTATCTACATATGCATCATTATCAACAAGGGGGTGGTGGGGTTTAACTGCAGCAAGCCAGCTTTGACTCAGTGGCTATCCTGAACTACGACTGCAAGTAACTCTTTGAGGTGGGGCAGACGAGTCCACATATTCACCATATCAATACACCACTATGGATCCGCTCCCGTCTCCCTACGAGAACGCCATCCATAGCACTCACGCTTATCTTGCGTACTTTAGGGTATCCACTTTCACTTGTCTATGAACTGACATAAGCAACCCAGAAGTCCTTTACCGCGGACTCGGCTATTCGAATAGATGATGTTAACCCTGCAGGGGTGTACTTCTTCATACATGTTTCCACCACTTAGCGTCTGCACACGACATGTGCTCGGCAGACTTCAAGCGAAAGCCGACGTGGGTGTAGACCACGACCTACCTAAACACTCAAGTCTCTAGTCCAGGTTTATCGCCTATTCGGGTTCCATCCATGAGGAGATCCGGCCGGAGTTTCGCTCATAGCCCCAAACGATGTGTGCAGGGTTCCCGAGATACCTAACGGGTATCCGGTACACCGTGCCACGTACCTACCGCATCACAGCCCACCCCTACGGTCAGCGCTGTCCACGGCCTCCAGTAAGCTACAAACACCAGAAACTACTTGCAACTCCTGGACAGAGGACTTGGGTGAATAAGAAGTCGAGCGGGGTCATATTTCAGGGCCCAATGTATGGTAGTAGCTGAGTCATGGATCACAAACACAGAACTCAGTTCCTAAGGACGGCTTCAATGAGACAACCCACCATGTACTCCTACATGGCCTCTCACCGATACCTTTTACCAAATCGTGTTCACACACTTAGCTCACACACAGTAGGACATGCTCACACACCTCTGATTCATTCCCGATGAATCAGACCTGACTCAACTCTAAGCAGTAGCAGGCATGACAAACAAACATGAATGAGTAGGCACAACAAGGCTCAAACAACTCCTACTCATGCTAGTGGGTTTCATCTATTTACTGTGGCAATGACAGGTCATGCAGAGGATAAAGGGGTTCAGCTACCGCAACAAGTAAAAGATGAATCGTTGTTGTCCTAATGCAGTAAAAGAGAGCAGGAGCGAGAGAGTGGGATTGTATCAGAATGAACAAGGGGGTTTTGCTTGCCTGGCACTTCTGAAGATAACATAGCTCTTCATCGGTGTCATCGAACTCATCGTCGAACCACGTCTATCGAGAGGGGACAAACACCGGCAACAGAGAAAGAACACAATCAATGCAATGCAACAATATGATGCATGAGTGCGACATGGCAATATGCTGTGGTTTGAGCTAATGCAGCTAGCAACAAGGTTAAATGAAGTTGGTTTGAACCCTAAGTTCAAAACCAAACTCCATATGTGAAATTCAAATGTCATTTATATGATTTGTGCTAAACAGCAGCTATAAGTTGTTCTAACATGCATGAAAAATAGTACAGATGGATAGATTGGATTTTTCTGATCATTTTTCATATATAATTTGTTTGATTCGGAGTTACGGTTGAATTTCTATGATTTTTAGAAGTTTAGGACATTTTCTGAAATAAATAAATCATTTAGATTTATTTAAAATCTAGAAAAGGGTTTACTGCATCAGCATGACGTTGGCATGACGTCAGCAGGTCAACAGGGGCTGGTCCGGGTCAAACCTGACAGTGGGTCCCGCGTGTCAGTGTAATTAGTTAAACTAAAATTAATTTAAACTAATCCTAAATAGTTAACAGGGCTGGGCCCCACCTGTCATTGACTCAGCACTAACTAGGGTTTAGTTAACTCTTAACTAAAGTAATTAGAAGGGCTGGGGCCCACAGTCAGCGAGTCAGTGGGTTAGCTAAAATTTAATTAGCATCTAAACTAAATTAGCAGGGCCTCGGGCCCACATGTTAATGACCCAGGGGGGTCAAACCTTGGTCAACTCGGTCAAACCTACCGGCGACTAACTGCCGGCAAGGTCCGAGACGGCGGCGATGCGCGGAATCGTAGCACAGGCCACGGTTCGAGGCGCGGATGGCACCGTTGGAACCCCGAGCCTCGTCTGCGTCGTCTGGTGCTAGTGGGGTCGCCGGAGACGACTTAGATCGACGGTGGCGTCCGCTTCTGCGGCGGCCGGAGTTCGGGCGCGAACGGTGGCGATGCTACGGCGCACTAAAGGAGAAGCCGAAGAGTGCTACGTGCTCCTGGGGGTTCACCGAGCACGGTGACGTGCTCAGGCGCGGGCTGCGGTGGCCCTGGCCACGATGGCGAGGAACCACGGCGGCGGTGAGCTTTCGGCTTCGGTGGACCACGGTGCTAGAGGAGGAGAACGACAGCGGAGAGAGAGGGGTTAGGTAGAGGAGCTCACGGCGGGGTCGTAGGTGATCTCAGCGGCCTCGGGGACGACCTGGTGACGACGAATCGGTCAACGGCGGCCGTCGGTGCAGGGGACGAAGATGGCATCGGCGACGGCGCTGCTGGGCATCCGCAGGCGCGTTCTTCGGCTTGGAGCTTCACGACATCGAGGCGGAGCTATAGGTCACAGCCACGGGGCAAGGGGACGGCGGTGGGCGCGGTGCTTTGCAGCGACGGGCACCGGCTGATTTGGGCGGCCGTGAGAGAGAGAGAGCAGAGGAGGAGGAAGGGGTCCAGAGCGAGGGGGGAGAGGAGCGAGGGGACACGGGGCGTCGTCGTAGCATCACTAGGAGGGCCGGGGAAGCAGGAGGTGGCGCGCGCGTGCCCACGCGCGGCGACCACACGCCCTCCTGCCTACTGGCAGGAGGTTGAAGACGGTGGGGGCGACTGCTGGGCTGGGCCAACAGTGCTGGGCCGCCAGGTAGATTAGGTGGGTGGCCTGGTGGAGCTGGGCCAGGTAAGTTTCTCTCTCTCCTTTTTCTAATTATTTCAGTTTTCTATTTTTTTCTTCCTCTGTTTTGATTTAGTTTAGCAACTAAATCATTTAAATAAATTCTGTAGGTTTTTATGTGGCTTGCTAAAATATATACAAAGCCACTCACAAACTTCCAGAATTATTGGAGTCATATTTAATATATATTAAATATAAATCCAAAGCAAATAGTTATTGGATTAATTCAAATGGCCAAAATAAATATCTCTGTGACTCCAAAAATATTGGTTTAAATTTTACCTCTTACCAATATTTCCATGGAATAACAGGAACATTTTCTTGGACTCATTTGAGAAGATTTAAATGTTGGTTATTTTTAGAGGTTTCCTGAGGCTTTTGAAAATTCCTCAATTCAAATTTCATTTGAATTTAAACATGATGCACACATGGAAGCAAGCAAAGGTCAGGCCAGAACTAAGGATGTGACAGAGAAATTGATAAAAGTGGATTTGAAGAGGTCAAAACTTTAGCTAGTGATGTACCCACTCTTTTGGATCACAAAGACATTATGATAGTTGCTCTTTGATTGATTGTATTTCTTTGTTGCAATCCATGATAAATTCAATCCATGCTTACGAACAAAATAAAGCTTTTACTAAACATATTGTTGATGCCATGGTGAAAGCTTTAGAAGAAACGTTGGAATTAGAAGTTTCAATTCCTAGAAAATTACATGATGAGTGGGAACCTACTATCAAAGTCAAGATTAAAAATTATGAGTGTTTTGCTTTGTGTGACTTGGGTTCTAGCGTTTCTACAATTCCGAAATCTTTATGTGATGTGCTTGGTCTTACCGATATTGAAGAATGTTCTTTAAATTTGCACTTGGCGGATTCTACTATGAAAAAGCCTATGGGAAGAATTGATGATGTTCTTATTATTGCATATAGGAATTGTGTGCCCATATATTTTATTGTTCTTGATATTTATTGCAATCTGTCTTGTCCAATTATTCTTGGTAGACCGTTTTGACGCACTATTGGTGCCGTGATTGATATGAAAGAAGGCAATATTAAGTTTCAATTTCCACTAAGGAAGGGTATGGAACACTTTCCTAGAACAAGAATTATGCCACCATATGAATCAATCATGAGGGCATCCTATGGATCTCGAAACAAAGATGAGAAAGCTTAGATCCTTGCATTATGCCTAGCTAAGGGCATAAAACAATAGCGCTTGTTGGGAGGTAACCCGATGAATAAAATTTATTTTTGCTTTTTGCTTTCTGATCTTGAGTGTTAGAACAATTATGATACTATTATGATTGCGTTTTAATTAGTGTTTGTGCCAAGTAAATCCTTTAGGATCTTCTAGGGTGATAGTTGTTTCATCTTGCTGAAAAACAGAAACTTTTGCGCTCAGGAAAAAAATTCTCGTTTCTAACCAGAGAGCGATAAAATACCAATTATTTTTGCAGAAGGTTAATATACAAATTTCTAAGGCTTGACTAATTTTTTAGAGTTTTTGGAGTTACGGAAGTATTCTAAATTTCCATATTACTACAGATTGTTCTGTTTTTGACAGATTCTGTTTTCTTTGCGTTGTGTGCTTGTTTTGATGATTCTATGGTTTTCTTTGATGAGTTTTTGCCATAAAAAAGTTGGAATATAGTATATATAATGCAAGAATAAAATATGAATTGGTTTTCTACAACACTTATAGTAGTGATTTGCTTTCTTATACTAACGGATCTCACGAAGGTTTTGTTGAGTTTTGTGTGATTGAAGTTTTCAAGTTTTGCGTTATCTTACGATGGATGAAGGAATAAGGAGTAAGAAGAGCCTAAGCTTGGGGATGCCCATGGCACCTAGAGTTATTATCCAAATAGAAGCAAGCAACTAAGCTTGGGGATGCCCCAAGTGGCATCCCCTCTTTCTTCTAACGACCATCGGTATTTTACTCGAAGTTATATTTTTATTCGTCACATACTATGTGTTTTGCTTGGAGCGTCTTGTATGATATGAGTCTTTGCTTGTTTTGCTTTGTGTTTTTAGTCTTGATTCCTTGCTGGACACGCCTATTTGAGAGAGCCAAAATTATGCCATGACTTGCTAGAATTGCTCTCTATGCTTCACTTAATTTTTATGAGCTACGGACTTGCTCGAGTGCTTCACTTATATCTTTTTGAGCACGGTGTGATTTAGTATTTTTGAAGAAATGCTCTCTTGCTTCACTTAGATTTATTTGAGATTTAGTAAAATTTTCAAGAAATTCTCTCTTGCTTCACTTAAATTAATTTAAGAGAAAGAAATTTTATGCTCATAATCTTCACTTATATTTGTTTGAGCTTATCAAAAGAAACACATGAAAATTAGTTCCAAAGTGATAGATATCCAAGAAGGATATAATAAAAACTTTCATGAAGATCATTGGACGAAATAAACTTGATTCTTATTAATAGTTTTGAGATATGATGATGTGATATGTGAGTCATGTTGATGAGTAATTATGCTTTAGTAAGAATATTGGTGTTAAGGTTTGTGATTCTCTATGCAAGCACGAAATTTAATAGTCATGCAATGAAATTATATCCTACTTGTGGTGCATTATTCGGTGTTAATTATGCTTAATGCTCGCTTATGAGATTATTACTTTCTTGGTTGGTCTCTTCTCAATCTTTTGATAGCCTTCATTCTGCACTAAGCATGATCACTACTTGTACATCCAAAATCCTTTAAACTAGTTTTGCCACATGAGTCCACAAGCAAATTTGTATGTGGCATCTCTAGTTTTCAAAATAAATTTCTCTTTTGTGTGCTCGTACCGCTTGCGAGGCGGGTGAGGGTGGCTAATATTTTCCATGCCAGATGTGTTATTCTCATGATGAGTGTTTATTCACTTGTCATTGCACGAGAGTAAGGCAAAGGTATCAGGGATGCCCAGTCCCGAAATGAAAAATGAATTTACTTTATGTTGTCAAATAATAAATTCCTTGGAAAGTGTTGGTATGGAAGGCACGTGTGGATATGATTAGCCAGGGAAAGTGAAAGTATGGTGGAAAAAGGAATAAACTTTAATTTCTGTTTGGGAACCGCCTACGATATATCTAACATGAAAAGTGTTGGGAACTCTAAGTCGTTTCCGTTGGTGGGAAAAGAATGCATCTCAAAATGTTTTTATCTCTCAATTTTCGCTTTGATCTCTGGCACCTCTACAAATCCGTACTTCCCTCTCCGAAGGGCCTTTCTTTTACTTTATGCAATTTTTATTTTTATTTGAGTCTCCATCTTCTCTTATAAAACACCAACTAGGGGGCACTATGATCATACTTGAGCATTGGGTGTAGTTAATATGCGAGTGTGTTTCATGAATGGATCAATGATTGAGCATGATGGGCAAGGGATAGCTTATTTTAGCATTCATATTTTGAAAGACATGGTTGCTTGTTGGTATGCTTGAGTATTTAAGTTATCATTTCAAAACTAGACTAAAGCTTTGAACAATATAAAAGTCCAAATGTCCATGCTATAAAGAAAAGAAAATGCGATGACATGTTAGGCAGCATTCCACATCAAACATTCTGTTTTGATCATATACCTTCTCGAGGACGAGCAGGAATTAAGCTTGGGGATGCTGATACGTCTCCAACGTATCTATAATTTTTGATTGTTCCATGCTGTTATATTATCATTCCTGGATGTTTTATAATCATTTTGTATCATTTTTTGGTACTAACCTATTGCCATAGTGCCAAGTGCCAGTTGCTATTTTTTGCATGTTTTTTATATCGAATGTAATCAATATCAAACGGAGCCCAAATGCAGTGAAACTTTTTGTTGATTTTTTTGGACAAGAAGACATCCAATGGGTTGGAGAAGCGCCTGTGGGGGTGTTTCGAGGGGAGCACAACCCACTAGGGCGCAACTGGAGGCCGAGGTGCGCCCTGGTGGGTTGTGCCCACCTCGAGTGCCCCCGGGACTGCCTCTTTGCTCTATTAATACCCCAATATTCCAAAAAACCTAGGGGAGTCGACGAAAATCAATTCTAGCCACCGTAGAGTCTAGAACCACCAGATCCAATCAAGACACTATCACGGAGGGGTTCACCACTTCCATTGGTGCATCTCCGATGATGCGTGAGTAGTTCTTTGTAGACATTTGGGTCTGTAGTTCGTAGCTAGATGGCTTCCTCTCTCTCATTTGATTCTCAATACATTGGTCTCTTGGAGATCCATATGATGTAATTCTTTTGCAGTGTGTTTGTTGGGATCCGATGAACTTTGAGTTTATGATCAGATCTATCTCTTTTTATCCATGAAAGTTATCTGAGTTTCTTTGATCTATTATATGCATGATTGCTTATAGCCTCGTATTTATTCTCTGATATTTGGGTTTTGTTTGGCCAACTTGGTCTATTTATCTTGCAATGGGAAGAGGTGCTTTATAGTGGGTTCGATCTTACGGTGCTTGATCCCAGTGATAGAAGGGGAACCGGCACGTATGTATCATTGCTACTAAGGATAAAATTATGGGGTCTATTTCTACATAAATATATCTTGTCTACATCATGTCATCGTTCTTATTGCATTACTCCATTTCTCCATGAACTTAATACACTAGATGCATGCTGGATAGCGGTCAATGTGTGAAGTAATAGTAGTAGATGCATCTAGGAGTCGGTCTACTAATCTTGGATGTGATGCCTATATAATGATCATTGCCTGGATATCGTCATGATTATTTGAAGTTCTACCAATTGCCCAACAGTAATTTGTTAACCCACCATTTGCTATTTTTCTCGAGAGAGAAGCCACTAGTGAAACCTACGGCCCCCCGAGTCTCTTTCTCATATTATTTACCTTTGCGATCTATTTTATTTGATTTTTATTTTCACATCTATTAAACCCAAAAATACAAAAATACATTGCTGCAGTTTATTTTATTTGGCGTTAGATCTATCAATATTTACAACTCTCTCGCGTCCGTTTTCCAATTTCTGGCGCCGCTACTCGAAAGGGATTGACAACCCCTTTTACACGTCGGGTTGCGAGTATTTGTTATTTGTGTGCAAGTGTTGTTTAGATAGTGTTTCTTGGTTCTCCTATTGGTTCGATAACCTTAGTTTCATCACTGAGGGAAATACCTACCGCCGTTGTGCTGCATCATCCCTTCCTCTTTGGGGAAATACCGACGTAGCTTCAAGCCGCAACAAGTAGCAAAAGATTCAAAAAAGGAGGCTACTATCTCAGAGTCAAGTCCATATTTAGTGCTAAACTTGTGAAAAGCAACGGTATTCATAAAAGATTTACACAATCAAACTCAACCTTAATACCTGACTCTTTACCTTTGTCGAGTTCCCACTCTTCAGAGTTGCGTTTAATTCTTTTTAAAAGATCGCACCTAAATTCAATAGTCTTCTTCATAAAAGAACCAGTACAAGAAGTGTCGAGCATGGATTGATCATCACGAGAAAGCCGAGCGTAAAAGTTCTGAACAATAATTTCTCTCGAGAGTTCATGATTGGGGCATGAATATAACATTGAATTAAGCCTCCCCCAAGCTAGAGTGGTACTTTCCCCTTGATGATAAACTACATGCATAGGTAGGATAATTGTTTTGGTGAAATTCCAATTTCAATCGATTCTAGTTCCAAGATCCAATATCATCGCATAGCCTATACCATGTCAGTGCTTTTCCCTTCAAACACAAAGTAAAAAACCTTCTTGTTAGCTTCACCTCCAGATAAACCTGCAAGCTTAAATAATCCAAAATTTTCATCCACATATATCAAGTGCATATCAGGATGTTCAGTTCCATCTCCTACATAAGGATTAGCTAGCAGTTGTTCTATCATACCCGAAGGGATTTCATAACCAATATTTTCAGTAGGTGCAGTAGGTTGAGGGGCAACTAATTGTGGTTTCGGTCGAGGTGAAGATACCCCGAACAAACCCCTCAAAGGATGATTCTCCATAGTAACAAGTAACAATAAATTTTAGCACATAGTAATAATTTTTCCTTACCCATATTCACTTACCAAGAGTGCTTCACTCCCCAGCAATGACGCCAGAAAAGAGTCTTGATGACCCACAAGTATAGGGGATCAATCGTATTCCTTTCAATAAATAAGAGTTGTTGGGGAACGCAGTATTTCAAAAAAATTCATACGATCATGCAAGATCTATCTAGGAGATGCATAGCAACGAGAGGTGAGAGTGTGTCCACGTACCCTCGTAGACCGAAAGCGGAAGCGTTAAGTAACGCGGTTGATGTAGTGGAACGTCTTCGCGATCCAACTGATCAAGTACCGAACGCATGACACCTCCGCAATCTGCACACGTTCAGCTCGGTGATGTCCCTCGTTGAGGGAGTCCTGGATTAGGGGGTGTTCGGGTAGCCGGACTATACCTTCACCCGGACTCCTGGAGTATGAAGATACAAGATTGAGGACTTCGTCCCGTGTCCGGATGGGACTTTCCTTGGCGTGGAAGGCAAGCTTGGCGATGCGGATATTCAAGATCTCCTCCCATTGTAACTGACTCTATGTAACCCTAACCCTATCCGGTGTCTATATAAACCGGAGGGTTGTAGTCCGTAGGCAATAAACTCCATATACAACAATCATACCATAGGCTAGCTTCTAGGGTTTAGCCTCCTTGATCTCGTGGTACATCTACTCTTGTACTACCCATATCATCAATATTAATCAAGCAGGACGTAGGGTTTTACCTCCATCAAGAGGGCCCGAACCTGGGTAAAACATCGTGTTCCCTGCCTCCTGTTACCATCCGGCCTAGACGCACAGTTCGGGACCCACTACCCGAGATCCGCCAGTTTTGACACCGACATTGGTGCTTTCAATGAGAGTTCCTCTGTGTCGTCGCCTTTAGGCCAGATGGCTCCTTTGATCATCAACAACGATGCGGTCCATGGTGAGACTTTTCTCCCCGGACAGATCTTTGTCTTCGGCGGCTTCGCTCTGCGGGCCAATTCGCTCGGCCACCTGCAGCAGATCGAAAGCTACGCCCCTGGACATCAAGTCAGGTTTGGAAGCTTAAACTACATGGCTGACATCCGCAGAGACTTGATCTTCGACGGGCTCGAGCCACGGCCAAGCGTGCCACACTATCTCGAGGGGCATGATCTAGCTCTGCCCCCGGACAGTGTCCTGGAGGCTGCACACGCATCGGTTCCGACCCCTAACTCGGAGCCTATTGCACCAATCGAGGATGAGCGGTTGGACGTCACCTCGGGGGCTGCGATCCCAAAAGCGATCAAGCCGAACGCTAGCCCCGCACTCTGCATGACCTGTGACTCCGAGGATCCGGACTCCTCCCCGGACTCCAAACCCCCCGCTCCCCTGCCAATCGAATCCGATTGGGCGCCGATAATGGAGTTCACCACCGCAGACATCTTTCAACATTCGCCTTTTGGCGACATCTTGAATTCTCTTAAGTCTCTCTCTTTATCAGGAGAGCCCTGGCCGGACTACGGTCAGCAAGGGTGGGACACGGATGATGAGGAAATTCAAAGCCCACCCACCACCCACTTTGTAGCCACTGTCGATGATCTAACCGACATGCTTGACTTCGGCTCCGAAGACATCGACGGCATGGACGATGATGTAGGAGACGAACAGGAACCAGCACCTGTAGGGCGCTGGAAGGCCACCTCGTCATATGACATATATATGGTGGATACTCCAAAAGATGGAGATGGCGATGGAATAGTGGGGGATGACGCCCCCAAGAAACAGCCAAAGCGCCGGCATCAGCGGCGCCGCTCTAAATCCCGCCAAAGCAAAAACGGTGATTCCGGCACGGGAGATAATACTACCCCGGATAGCACCGAAGAACACCCACCACAGCAAGATTCGGCACAAGAAGATGGAGAAGCCAGCCCTCATGAGAGAGCGGCAAACCGAGAGGTCGAGGATGATAACTATACGCCTCCCTGCGAAGACGAGGCAAGCCTCGATGACGACGAATTCATCATACCATCAGACCCCGCCGAACAAGAGCGTTTTAAACGCAGGCTTTTAGCCACGGCAAGCAGCCTCAAGAAAAAGCAGCAACAGCTTAGAGCTGCCCAAGATTTGCTAGCTGACAGATGGACTGAAGTCCTTGCGGCCGAAGAGTATGAACTCGAACGCCCCTCCAAGAGTTACCCGAAGCGCAGGCCGCTACCCCGATCAGAGGAGGAAGCACCTACATCACCAGCGCATGACATGGCAGACCGTCCACCTCGCGGCCGCGACAGAGAGGCCTCTCGGCCCTCCACCCAAGCCATGCCCCGACGCCGCTCAACTAAGGCACGGGAAAATGCGCCCGACTTGCAAGACATACTAGAGGATAAGGCAAGACAAACAAGATCGATCTACGGATCGCGCAGGCGCCCTACGGCATGTGACAACGATCTTCACTCCGGATACAACAAATCCGGCCGAGCCGAACACAACAGACATAGCTCTTCCGAGCTGCGTCGTGATATAGCCCAGTACAGAGGCGCCGCACACCCGATATGCTTCACGAATGAAGTAATGGATCATAAAATCCCAGAGGGTTTCAAACCCGTAAACATCGAATCATACAATGGCACAACAGATCCGGCGGTATGGATCGAGGATTATCTCCTTCACATCCACATGGCACGCGGCGATGATCTACACGCCATCAAATACCTCCCGCTCAAACTTAAAGGACCGGCCTGGCATTGGCTTAACAGCTTGCCAGCAGACTCAATCAGTTCTTGGGAGGGCCTGGAAGCTGCATTCCTCGACAACTTCTAGGGCACTTACGTGCGACCACCGGATGCCGACGACTTAAGCCACATAATTCAGCAGCCAGAGGAATCGGCCAGACAATTCTGGACATGGTTCCTAACAAACAAAAACCAGATAGTCGACTGTCCGGACGCAGTGGCCCTAGCAGCCTTCAAGCATAACATCCGTGACGAGTGGCTTATCCGGCACCTAGGACAGGAAAAGCCGAAATCCATGGCAGCCCTCACGACACTCATGACCCGCTTTTGCGCGGGAGAAGACAGCTGGCTAGCTCGTAGTAACAACTTATCAAAGAACCCTGGTAATTCGGATACCAAGGACAAAAGTGGCAGGAAACGTCGGAATAAGCAAAAACGCCGCGTTAGCAGCAACAGCAATGAAGACACGGCAGTCAATGCCGGATTCAAAGGCTACAAATCCGGTCAGCGGAAAAAGCCATTCAAAAAGAATACCCAGGGCCCGTCCAGTTTGGACCGAATACTCGATCGCTTGTGCCAGATACATGGCACCCCCAAAAGGCCTGCCAATCACACTAACAGGGATTGCTGGGTGTTCAAGCAGGCAGGCAAGTTAAGGGCCGAAAACAGAGACAAGGGGTTGCACAGTGACGACGAGGAGCCCAAGCCGCCGAACAACAATGGACAGAAGGGCTTTCCCCCACAAGTGCGGACGGTGAACATGATATACGCAACCCACATTCCCAAGCGGGAGCGGAAGCGTGCGCTACGGGACGTATACACGATGGAGCCAGTCACCCCAAAGTTCAACCCATGGTCCTCCTGCCCGATCACTTTTGATCGAAGGGACCATCCCACTAACATCCGTCATGGCGGCTTTGCCGCATTGGTTCTCGACCCAATCATCGACGGATTTCATCTCACAAGAGTCCTCATGGACGGCGGCGGTAGCTTGAACCTGCTTTATCAGGATACAGTGCGGAAAATGGGCATAGATCCCTCAAGGATTAAGCCAACAAGAACGACCTTTAAAGGCGTTATACCAGGTGTAGAAGCCAACTGTACAGGCTCAGTAACACTTGACGTGGTCTTCGGATCCCCGGACAATTTCCGAAGCAAAGAGTTAATCTTTGATATAGTCCCGTTTCGCAGTGGCTATCACGCCCTGCTCGGACGGACCGCATTCGCAAAGTTCAATGCGATGCCGCACTACGCATATCTCAAGCTCAAGATGCCAGGCCCTCGAGGAGTAATTACGGTCAACGGAAACACCGAACGCTCCCTCCGTACGGAGGAGCATACGGCAACTCTCGCAGCGGAGGTACAAAGTAGCCTTCTCAGGCAATTCTCCAGTCCGGCCATTAAAAAGCCAGACACTGCCAAGCGCGCCCGGAGTAACCCACAGCAGGACCGCCTGGCACACTCTGAGCAAGCGTAGCAATGCGGCCCCAACCCCAGCTTTCGCGACATAGCGAAACCAGTACCTCGCGTACATAACTACGCCCTTGAAATACCATGGGCACAGGGGAAGGGGCACAATAACGGCATGCCCAAAATACGGCTTAAAACGTACTAGGGGCTGCCGGATTCTTTTTTTAATTTTTTTCTTACTTTCAGGACTCCATACTTCGGACGACCTGTTCGGCAATTCGACTGCAGCACAAATGATGCAAGATCTAGGGAGGCAGACAAGCCATGCCGCATTATGGAACTCCAAGGTGGTCTCTGTTACGAGCGGTATACCTATTTTAAATACAATTCCGCGGCCTGCCCCTGGTCAGGACATACTGAATAGTCCAATATCTTTTGCTTACCGCACTATTTGCATCGTTCGGCTTTGATAAATAGCCTCTCTATAAACAATGCTTAGCTTCTTGTCTATTTTTTGCATTATCTTCTTTTCACATTTATGTTTATTAAATGACATGATTGCACCCGTACACCATGGTACGGCAAACACGCCAGGGGCTTCAGTACCCCTCATAATGGTGTGAGAAGTCCATACACTTTCACAAGTGCGGCACCCCAAACTTATAGCACTATATGCATCGGCTCCGAATCATGATTTGGGTCAATAGTTGGGTTTGCCTGGCTCCTATGTTTTGGTGCCTTACGTTCCGCTCTATCGGCTAAGGTAGCACTAGGAGAACCACTGCGATTGTGCCCCGGTTCAGCTGGGTTAAGCACCTTAGTGGAGAAAGCTAAAACTGACTGTCATGATGTGGTGAGAGACCAGTCGCTGTTCGAGAGGTTTTTTGAGTCCCTAAAGGCTTATGCCGCTTCGAGCGAGGAGCTGGCTTTCTCCAGCCAAGGCATGGATAGCGCCCCGAACTCGGTCTTCCGAACTAGGGGCTTCGCTGAAATTTAAAATTATAGAGTTCTATGGCTAAGTGAGAGTGTTCAAGCATTATAGTCCGATTGCCTGGTTCGCTGTGCTGAGCGCCTCCCTCGAAGGACCCAACTATGGGAAAAAGAGCGCTCAGGTTTATCCCGAACACCCCAGCACTAGTGGCACGGGGGCAGAAGCCGACGACTGGCCATCTCTCAATTTTTGATAAACGGCCGCACAGAAAGTAATATTTTAAATTCAATAAGCATTGCTTAGCGCATATGAACAAGTTTTCAGCGCACAAGATAAACACGAGCGAGTTCATTCAAATATCACATCCTTGGTACATTAATCCGCCACAAGGCGGGCACCTGCAAGAACATCCTTGTAGTAGTTCTCGGGCTTGCGATGCTCCTTCCCCTGAGGCGGCCCGTCCTTCACAAGCTTCTCACCGTCCAGCTTACCCCAGTGCACCTTCGCACGGGCAAGGGCCCGACAGGCACCTTCGATGCAGACGGAGCACTTGATGACCTCAAGCCTCAGACAAGCCTCCACCAGTCGCCGCACCAGCCCGAAATAGCTCCCAGGCAGGGCCTCTCCGGGCCACAGCCGAACTATGAAGCCCTTCATGGCCTGCTCGGCCGCCTTATGGAGCTCGACCAGCTGTTTCAGCTGGTCGCTCAAGGGCACAGGGTGTCCGGCCTCACAATACTGAGACCAGAACACCTTCTCTGTCGAGCTACCCTCTTCAGCTCGGTAGAATGCGGCGGCGTCGGATACGCTGCGGGGAAGATCTGCGAATGCCCTTGGAGAGCTCCGGATTCGGGTAAGTAACAGGTACTTCACTTTTATATTTCTGTTTTGCATAAAGAATGCCTTACCCGCTGCTATCTTCCTCATCTCCTCCAACTCTTGGAGGGCCTTTTGGGCTTCAGCCTTGGCAGACTTGGCAGCCTCTAGGGCCGTTGCAACCTCGGATGCTTGCGCCTTCAACTCTAGCTCCAAACTCTCATGTTTTTTCATAAGAGCCTGCAGCTCTTGTTGCACCTTGCCGACCTGAGCCCCAAGTCTGTCTCGCTCGGTGCGCTCCGCGGCCATTTTCTTTTCGGCCTCAGACAACGCCTGCTTAAGGGTCGCCACCTCAGTCGTGGCCCCTACAATAAGCAGTACAATCCTGTTACTCTTTTTTGCAATCAAGCCTTTTTATAGGCACTTTTTCTGTAAGGTATTTCTTACCTTCTTCCTCCTCGAGCCACCGCTTGGCAAGGCCGAGCTCTTGCTCGGTCCACTCGAGGTCCTGCTTCAGGACACCCACCTCCGCAGTCAGTGCGGCGGTGGATAGCAGCGAAGCCTGCATACGCATATTGACTCTTTTTTTTAGACTCCTGCGAAATTTAATAGATCCTCTATTCGGCTTTTCTTTCCGAACACCAAACAGAGCATCAGGGGCTACTGTCTATGCGGTAATATTTTTACATATTTTTACTTACCTCGAAGCCTGTTAGAAGGCTAGCGCAAGCTTCAGTCAGTCCGCTCTTGGCGGACTGAACCTTCTGGATCACCGTACTCATAATAGTACGGTGCCCCTCGTCGATGGAGGCATCGTTAAGCACCTCCAGCAGATTGTTCGGCATCTCCGGTTGGACGGAGGCCGCCGGCTCAGAAGGCTTGCTCCTCTTGGAAGGAGTTCGCCTACCGCGGTCCAGAACTGTGGAAGATTCCAGCGCGGTGTCCGGCACAAAGCCGGACTGAGAGCCCTGGGGAGCCTTATCCCCTTCACTCCTGGAGTCCGAAAGGTTGCCTTGCGGCTCCTCCGGGACCACCTCCTCCTGCCCTGGAGCTTGTCGCGACGCCACTTCGGCGTCGTCTGCAGTGCGGGGGGAGACAGCGGGCGGAACTGAGTTCACGTCCGATGAGTCCAGGGAGCCGCCTGACGATTCGTCGAATTCGGCCCGGGGCGGACTGCATAATTACATTCGACATTAGGGAAAGCTGTGCAACAAAGGAACATCATGAGTTACTCTGATATCCGAACATACAATTTCGCCGGATGCTTGGCCCTGTTTGGCCACTCCTCTTTGCCCTCTTCGGCATTGGGGGCGTAGTCCGGCGGAGGGGTCTTCCTTTTCCTAGACCCCTCGGCCTCCCTCGTTGGGGCGGCCTTCCTATTCTCTCCTCCCTCTGCTGGGGGGGAGAGTTTTCTTCTTCCTCCTCCTCGTTTTCACGGGAGGAGGGCGTCTCGGACTCGTCAGATGACGAGTCCGACACCACCATGTTGCGGGCACTCTTTCGAGTCCCCGTTGGCTTCTTCTTCTTGGCCTTCTTCTCCGACACCACATAAGGCGCCGGAACCAGCAGCTTCGCTAGTAGAGCTGGGGCTGGGTCTTTGGGCAACGAAGCCGGACAGTTAATCGGTCCGGATATCGCCCGCCAAGCCTGTCAAAGCTAAGGGAGTTTAGATCCCGCATAGAGTCAAACTATGAAAACAGCTTAACATCCTGTAAAAGGTGTAGATGGCATACCTCGCTAGCGTGACGCTGCGAGCTATATCCGCGGCCCTCGGAAGCATATGCGGGAGCCTCGGCGCCCTTGAATAGCATCTTCCAGGCGTCTTCGTACTCGTGTCGAAGAGCCTGCTGAGGGTTTGATGTTGCGCCGGGTCGAACTCCCACAGATTAAAATCCCGTTGTTGGCACGGGAGGATCCGGCGGACGAGCATAACCTGGATTACGTTAACAAGCCGGACTGGCTTGTTCACCAGGGACTGGATGCATGTTTACAATCCGGTCACCTCTTTTTCGTCACCCCGCGACAGGCCCGTCTCTTTCCAGGACATAAGTCGCGTGGGGGGTCTGGATCGGAACTCGGGGGCTGCGGTCCATTTCGGATCGCGTGGCTCGGTGATATAAAACCACCGGGATTGCCATCCCTTTAGGATCTCCATGAAAGAGCCCTCGAACCATAGGACATTGGCCATCTTGCCCGCCATGGCGCCTCCGCACTCCGCCTGGCTGCCGCGCACCACCTTGGGCTTGACGTTGAAGGTCTTGAGCCAGAGGCCGAAATGGGGGCGGACGTGGAGAAAAGCCTCGCACACGACGATAAACACCGAGATGTTGAGGATGAAGTTCGGAGCCGGATCATGGAAATCCAGGCCATAGTAGAACATGAGCCCCCGGACAAATGGGTGGAGTGGAAAACCCAGTCCACGGAGGAAGTGGGGGAGAAATACTACCCTCTCATGGGGCCTTGGGGTGGGGAGAAGCTGCCCCTCTTCGGGAAGCCGGTGCGCGATGTCCTTGGACAGGTATCCAGCCTTCCTTAGCTTCTTGACTTTACCCTCTGTGACGGAGGAGACCATCCACTTGCCTCCCGCTCCGGACATTGCTGGAGAAGGTTGAGGTGGGAAGTGCGGGCTTGGGCGCTGGAGCTCGGGTGCGCAGGAGATGGATAGGCAAGGGAGGAAGAAGGCGTAGGTAAAAAGGTGGATCCTTGTCCCCTTATATGGGCGGATGCGGTTGTGCGTCCCCACCTGCCTAGTAAAACTCGCTTGCCTCCCAAGCGCCGTGATAAGTGGCGCAGTTGGGTTACCCACGTCCGTATTGATGAGAATCCCGTAAAAGGGGGGTACACGATCTCTGCTTTGACAAGACGTGCCAAGGAAACCGCCTCGCAAAACACGCTGAGGTGGAAAAGTGAAAACGATTTGAGTGAAGCACTTGGCTGTAATGTGATGACGCACTGCGGAATACGTCAGCAGATTTGATTTGTGTTAATATTATTCTCTCTATGGCAATATGTGGAAGCTTATTTTGCAGAGCCAGACACTACTCCTGGTGTTTACAATCTTCTATAAAGGACTTGGAGGAGGAACCCACCTTGCAATGCCGAAGACAATTTGCGCGCCGGACTCATCGTCATTGAAGCCTGGTTCAGGGGCTACTGAGGGAGTCCTGGATTAGGGGGTGTTCGGGTAGCCGGACTATACCTTCAGCCGGACTCCTGGACTATGAAGATACAAGATTGAAGACTTTGTCCCGTGTCCGGATGGGACTTTCCTTGGCGTGGAAGGCAAGCTTGGCGATGCGGATATTCAAGATCTTCTACCATTGTAACCGACTCTATGTAACCGTAACCCTATCCGGTGTCTATATAAACCAGAGGGTTGTAGTCCGTAGGCAATAAACTCCATATACAACAATCATACCATAGGCTAGCTTCTAGGGTTTAGCCTCCTTGATCTCGTGGTAGATCTACTCTTGTACTACCCATATCATCAATATTAATCAAGCAGGACGTAGGGTTTTACCTCCATCAAGAGGGCCCGAACCTGGGTAAAACATCGTGTTCCCTGCCTCCTGTTACCATCCGGCCTAGACGCACAGTTCGGGACCCACTACCCGAGATCCGCCGGTTTTGACACCGACACTCGTACTCTTGATCTAGTTGAGACCGAGGGAGAGTTTCGTCATACAAACGGCATGATGATGGTGATGATGAAGTTACCGACGTAGGGCTTCGCCTAAGCACTACAACGATATGACCGAGGAAGAAATTTGTGGAAGGGGGCACCGCACACGGCTAAGACAACTGTCAACTTGTGTGTCCATGGGGTGCCCCCCTCCCCCGTATATAAAGGAGTGGAGGAGGGGAGGGTCGGCCCTCTCTATGGCGCGCCCCAAGGGGATTCCTACTCCTAGTAGGAGTAGGTTCCCCCCTTTCCCTAGTTGGAGTAGGAGAAGAAGGAAGAGGGAGAAGGAGAGAAGGAAAGGGGGTCGTCCCCCTCCCTAATTCAGATTGGGCTTGGGGGGCGCCCCCACTTGGCCGCCTCCTCCTCTCACCCACTATGGCCCATTAAGGCCCATTGACTCCCCGGGGGGTTCCGGTAACCCCCCGGTACTCCGGTAATTGCCCGAACTTATCTGAAACCATTCTGGTGTCCAAACATAGCCTTCCAATATATCAATCTTTATGTATCGACCATTTCGAGACTCCTCGTCATGTCCGTGATCATATCCGGGACTCCAAACTACCTTCGGTACATCAAAACACATAAACTCATAATACCAATCATCATCGAACGTTAAGCGTGCGAACCCTGCTGGTTCGAGAACTATGTAGACATGACCGAGACTCATCTCCGGTCAATAACCAATAGCGGAACCTGGATGCTCATATTGGTTCCTACATATTCTACGTAGATCTTTATCGGTCAAACCACATAAGCATCGCAACCCCAAAGTTTAAGAAACGACAGCTTAGTTCTCTTGCTAAACCACAGTTCATATGGTGTCGTCTCAACGTATTTAGATGGTGCCCTATTTAACGTGAATGAGCTGTCTCTAATGCATAACCCCAATACGACAGTGGTAAATTGGTAAGAGACATCATAGATTGCACCATATCTAATAAAGTACAATTGTGACGTTCGGACACACCATTATGTTGTGGTGTTCCGGGTGGCGTGAGTTGCGAAACTATTCCGCATTGTTTCAAATGAAGACCAAACTCGTAACTCAAATATTCTCCTCCACGATCAAATCGTAGAAACTTTATTTTCTTGTTATGATGATTTTCCACTTCACTCTGAAATTCTTTGAACTTTTCAAATGTTTCAGACTTATGTTTCATCAAGTAGATATACCCATATCTGCTCAAATCATCTGTGAAGGTCAGAAAATAATGACACCCGCCGCGAGCATCAACACTCATCGGACTGCATACATCAGTATGTATTATTTCCAATAAGTCGGTTGCTTGCTCCATTGTTCCGGAGAATGGAGTCTTAGTCATCTTGCCCATGAGGCATGGTTCGCAAGCATCAAGTGATTCATAATCAAATGATTCTAAAAGCCCATCAGCATGGAGTTTCTTCATGCGCTTTACATCAATATGACCTAAACGGCAGTGCCACAAATATGTTGCACTATCATTATCAACTTTGCATCTTTTGGCATCAATATTATGAATATGTGTATCACTATGATCCAGATTCAATAAACCATTCATCTTGGGTGTATGACCACAAAAGGTTTTATTCATGTAAATAGAATAACAATTATTCTTTGACTTAAATGAATAACCGTATTCCAATAGACATGATCCAATCATATTATGCTCAACGCAAACACAAAATAACATTTATTTTAGGTTCAACACTAATCCCGAAGGTAAAGGGAGTGTGCGATGGTGATCTTATCAACCTTGGAAGCACTTCCAACACACATGGTCACCTTGCCCTCAACTAGTCTTTGTTCATTTTGTAACTCTTGTTTCGAGTTACTAATCATAGCAACTAAACCAGTATCAAATACCCAGGGGCTACTATGAACACTAGTAAAGTACAAATCAATAACATGTATATCATATATACTTTTGTTCACTTTGACATCCTTCTTATCCGCCAAGTATTTGGGGCAGTTCCGCTTTCTAGTGACATTTCCTTCGTAGTAGAAGAACTCGGTTTCAGGCTTGGGTCTAGCTTTGGGCTTCTTCATGGGAGTGGCAACTTGCTTGCCATTCTTCTTGAAGTTCCCTTTCTTTCCTTTGCCCCTTTACTTGAAACTAGTGGTCTTGTCAACCATCAACATTTTATGCTTTTCTTGATTTCTACCTTCGCCGATTTCAGCATCATGAAGAGCTCGGGAATCGTTTTCGTCATCCCTTGCATATTATAGTTCATCACGAAGTTCTAGTAACTTGGTGATAGTGACTAGAGAACTCTGTCAATCACTATTTTATTTGGAAGATTAACTCCCACTTGATTAAGGCGATTGTAGTACTCAGACAATCTTTGCAGATGCTCACTGATTGAGCTATTCTCCTCCATCTTGTAGGCAAAGTACTTGTCAGAGGTCTCATACCTCTCGACTGGGCATGAGTCTGAAATACCAATTTCAACTCCTGGAACATCTCATATGCCCCATGGCATTTCAAAACATTTTTGAAGTCCCGGTTCTAAGCCGTAAAGCATGGTGCACTAAACTATCAAGTAGTCATCATACCGAGCTTGTCAAACGTTCATAACGTCTGCATTTGCTCCTGCAATAATTTTGTCACCTAGCGGTGCATCAAGGACATAATTCTTCTGTGCAGCAATGAGGATAATCCTCAGATCACGGACCTAGTCCGCGCCATTTCTACTATCATCTTTCAACATAGTTTTTCTCTAGGAACATATCAAAAATAAACGGGGAGCTACATCGCGAGCTATTGATCTACAACATAGTTATGCAAATACTATCAGGACTAAGTTCATGATAAATTTAAGTTCAATTAATCATATTACTTAAGAACTCCCACTTAGATAGACATCCCTCTAATCATCTAAGTGATCACATGATCCATATCAACTAAACCATGTCTGATTATCACGTGAGATGGAGTAGCTTTCAATGGTGAACATCACTATGTTGATCATATCTACTATATGATTCACGCTCGGCCTTTCGGTCTCAATGTTTCGAGGCCATATATGCATATGCTAGGCTCGTCAAGTTTAACCCGAGTATTCTATGTGTGCAAAACTGGCTTGCACCCGTTGTATGTGAATGTAGAGCTTATCACACCTGATCATCACATGGTGTCTCAGCATGATGAATTGTCGCAACGGTGCATACTCAGGGAGAATACTTAAACCTTGAAATTTTAGTAAGGGATCATCTCATAATGCTACTGTCGTACTAAGCAAAATAGGATGCATAAAAGATAAACATCACATGCAATCAAAATATGTGACATGATATGGCCATCATCATCTTGTGCCTTTGATCTCCATCTAGAAAGTACCGTCATGATCTCCATCATCACCGGCATGACACCATGATCTCCATCATCTTGATCTTTATCAATGTGTCGTCACATGGTCGTGTCGCCAACTATTGCTTTTGCAACAATTGCTATCGCATAGCGATAAAGTAAGGCAATTACATGGCAATTGCATTTCATACAATAAAGCGACAACCATATGGCTCCTGCCAGTTGCCGATAACTGTGTTACAAAACATGATCATCTCATAGAAAAATTTATATAATCACGTCTTGACCATATCACATCACAACATACCCTGCAAAAACAAGTTAGACGTCCTCTACTTTGTTGTTGCAAGTTTTACGTGGCTGCTACGGGCTTAGCAAGAATCGTTCTTATCTACGCATGAAAACGACAACGTAGTATAGTGATTGCTTTTTGATCTTCAGAAAGAACCCTGTTCATTGAAACCAATTCAACTAAAGTTGGAGAAACAGACACCCACTACCCACCTATGTGCGAGAAACAGTCTCACGTAAGCGTACGCGTAATGTCGGTCTGAGCCGCTTCATCCAACAATACCGCTGAATCAAGAATCAACTAGTGACGGAAAGCAATATGTATATACTCACGCCCACAACTCCTTTGTGTTCTACTCGTGCATATAACATCTACGCATAGACCTGGCTCTGATGCCACTGTTGGGGAACGCAGTATTTCAAAAAAGTTCTTATGATCACGCAAGATTTATCTAGGAGATGCATAGCAACGAGAGGGGAGAGTGTATCAACGTACCCTCTTAGACAGAAAGCAAAAGCGTTAAGTAATGCGGTTGATGTAGTCAAACGTCTTCACGATCCAACCGATCAAGTACCGAACGCACGGCTCCTTCGCGATCTGCACATGTTCAGTTCGATGACATCCCTCGTACTCCTGATCCAGTTGAGGCCGAGGAAGAGTTTCATCAGCACGACGGCGTGACGATGGTCATGATGAAGTTACCGATGCAGGGCTTCGCCTAAGCACTACAACGATATGACCGAGGTGGAAATCTGTGGAGGGGGGCACTGCACATGGCTAAGACAACTGTCAACTTGTGTGTCTATGGGGTGCCCCCTCCCCCGTATATAAAGGAGCGGAGGAGGGGAGGGCCGGCTCTCTCTATGGCATGCCCAATGGGGATTCCTACTCCTACTAGGAGTAGGTTTCCCCCCTTACGCTAGTTGCAGTAGGAGAAGAAGGAAGCGGGAGAAGGAGAGAAGGAAAGGGGGGCGGCCCCCTCCCCAATTCGGATTGGGCTTGGGGGGTGCGCCCCCACTTGGCCACCTCCTCCTCTCTCCCGCTATAGCCCATTAAGGCCCATTGACTACCTGGGGGGTTCCGGTAACCCCCGGTACTCCGGTAATTGCCCAAACTTATCCGAAACAATTCCGGTGTCCAAACATAGCCTTCCAATATATGAATCTTTATGTCTCGACCATTTCGAGACTCCTCGTCATGTCCGTGATCACATCCGGGACTCCGAACTACCTTCGGTACGTCAAAACACGTAAACTCATAATACTGATCGTCATCAAACGATAAGCGTGCGGACCCTACGGGTTCGAGAACTATGTAGACATGACCGAGACTCATCTCCGGTCAATAACCAATAGCGGAACATGGATACTCAGATTGGTTCCTACATATTCTACGAAGATCTTTATCGGTCAAACTGCATAACAACATACGTTGTTCCTTTTGTCATCGGTATGTTAATTGCCCGAGATTCAATCTGTGACAGCCTGGTTTTTGCCCTCTTCCCTTTGGTTTTTATTTGATTTGGTTTTGAAATTTGGAGTTGAATCTTTTCATATGGACTTAAAACACTTGGGTACCCCTTGTCTTTCACCCAAGTGCCTCATTTCCCTCTCTAACTATCATTTCCTCTCTGGTTCACCTCAAAATAATATTTTGAATTTTTTTCTTAAATGAAAAATATTCATTTCCCTCTCTTAAACCCTAGCTAGCTCAATGTGCTCCAAAGCAACCCTAATTTTTCTTGCCCAAAAAAATCTGAGAAAATTCACAAATATTCTTTGAACCCTATGGCACCTTCCTGGGCAAAAATATTTCATCACTTTTTGGAATATTTTTGCTACAGAAAATATTTTCTGTTCTGGACAGAAATTGTGGTTTCTACAACAACTACCATTTTACTTGATCCATTGTGGCTGATTTTTCTTGTGCATCATCACCTTAGTAGATGATTTCTAACCTCCAAAGCCCAGCTCCCAACTCCCAGTAGTTTGACCAGAGTAAGCTCTCAAAGTTACTGACCAGAAACTTACCAGGCAGTTGAAATATGTTCTACTGCGTCTGAGTCCAAACCAAAGCGTGGTAACCTCTAAAACTAGCACGAACAACATGCCAAACATGAAGTTTAGGCTTAGGTCGGCTTGAGGTCAGAGTTCACGCGGTGACCACGCATGTGCATGATGCCAACCTGCATGTCGCCGCGCTCTGAGTGCCATCAAGCGCTCTGTTGCGCGCGTGCTTTCTTCCCCAACTGCCTAAGCTTGCCAAACCTTGCCACAATCATCGTCCCGATCTTCTTAACTTCCCCCTGGCGCTCGCCGACGCCGGAGCTCGCCGCAGTGAGCATGGACGTGGTCCGGCCAACACAACAGTGCGATGCGCACTATGCTCGTCGCCACCCTCTCGCCCCTGTGCTCGTTGAGGGAGTCCGGGACTAAGGGGTCCTCGGGCATCTGGCCTGTTATCCATTGGCCGGACTGATGGGCTGTGAAGACATGAAGGCCGAAGACTGCACTGTGTCTGGATTGGACTCTACTTGGCGTGGAAGGCAAGCTTGGCGACCGAAGATTCCTTCTTATGTAACCGACTCCATGTAAACCCTAGATCCCCTCGGTGTCTATATAAACCGAAGGGGATAGTCTGGAAAGGACAACACACGTACTCATAGGGTTTAGCCATTACGATCTCGTGGTAGATCAACTCTTATAATACTCATATTGATCAAGACCAATCAAGTAGGAAGTAGGGTATTACCTCCATAGAGAGGTCCCGAACCTGGGTAAACATCGTGTCCCCCGTCTCCTGTAACCATCGATCCTAGACGCACAGTTCGGGACCCCCTACCCGAGATCCGCCGTTTTTGACACTGACATTGGTGCTTTCATTGAGAGTTCCACTGTGCCGTCGACAAAAGGTTCGATGGCCCCTTCAATCGTCAATAATGACATTGTCCAAGGAGCTGTCCGAACTGGCCCACCAAGTCTTGTGGAATCTTCCTTCGATGACCCCTTGTCTTGATCACCAAGTCTTGTGGAATCTTCCTTGTATGCGGCAGCTGTCCGAACTGGCCCATGAGTATACGGCCATGCGGGTCCTCGGCCCAATCTAACTGACCTGGAGACGACATGGTGAGTACCCCCTAGTCCAGGACACCGTCAGTAGCCCCCTGAACCGGTCTTCAAGTTGGGGACGCTCCTCGATTCTGCCGAACTGTTCTTTGTCTTCGGTCGTCGGTCTTGAAAACTGGTTCAACAAATCTTCCCATCTTCTATCTTGAGGGTTGCCGAGCTAAATCTGAAGATCTCACACGTCGGGTATCCGAGGAGCCCTTTAAGTCTTCGGCCTTTATCAATGCCTTGTTATTTTTATGCCACACCTTGGGTTTGAAGTTGTTCCCGGGCGGCAGCATCCTCTTGTGTCCGAGCTCCAACACCGGACTGCATTCGAGGTATCTTTTGCAGCCGAGCACCAACATCGGACCGCTTTCCGAGTTCCAACGCCGGAATGTATCCGAGCTCCAACGCCGGACTATGTCCAAACTCCAACACCGGACTGTATCTGGGCTCCAACGCTAGACTATATCCGAGGTGTCATATCACCTTGGTTCAAAAAGGTCGAAGGAGTTTAGCCGAGCTTAATGCCGAAAATGCCCTCTATGGAGCCAGCCACTGGCGCCCGACCTTTTTGCCGGACTGCTTCCGAGGTGGTGCACCACCCCGACTGTGGGCCGATTTTTTGTCAATATTTTTTATTGGTGCAATTTATTCTCTGCCGAGATATATAGCAAGTAGCCCTCAAGGTGTGTATCGGTCTAAAACCCGAGATGCACATGAAGGATGACATAAGACCACTAATCCCAGTAGCCGCTGAGACTCAGGTTGATTTGCAAAATCGGTCTGAGGATCAACTCCTAGCTCGGTAGAATACTTCGGGACACAAAAGGCGGTGTGCAGAGTCCTCGAGACTCAGGTTGGGTGCGGCCGACCAACCTGAGGATCATAATCTCCTCGAAAACTATATTGCACTTAAATTTTCTGCACTGGATTGCCAGTGCAGTAGCCCCCGAGACACTGGTCGGGTAGCAACACCAGATCTAGGGATCGATACGCCCCTTTAATATTAGTAAATGATAAGCCCGAAGCCCAGTAGCCCCTGAGCCTTAATGCGGGCACGGGTGGCCCAATTAAGGATTGATATCTAGAGTAAAATCACAAATTACGTGTAATGATTCTATGTATACAAGTACTTTACATCATTAATGCTCGGATCCGCATTGTACAAAACTTTGTTGACCGACCATCGGCTTCCACCTCCTCGGCCAGGAGCCGAGGAGTGTTTGTCCTACTTTATAAAGCCTTTATGAGGGCAAATATTTACGACAAACAAGGAAATCTGGCCATACGGTTTTATAAACAAAGGTACGCAGAGAGATATGTTATATTACTATTAACATAAGAAATGTCTTCCAAAGAAAATAGTCCCGCTATCGGTTCCTTTCTTTGGGTTGTCATGCTAAGCATGATCATGAAACCTCAGCTCTAATGTAAGAGCAAAATATTGAGGATTTAGTTTGGGAGGCCAGTTACTAGCCCCCGGTAGTGTTCGGCGATAGTCGAGGTCAAGCCGTAAACACGTCGGCCAATGTTATGAATGGCACGTCATTTAACACAGTCATCGGATCGCTGACCAGTTTACGCTTATTGTGACAGTCAGTTTTCGGCTTTCTCCACTGAGGTGCTTAACCATGTGAGCTGGAAGCACAATCGCAGTGGTTCTCCCTTTGCACACCTAGCCGAACAAAGCGGGACGTAGGAGGCAAGCACAGGAGCCGGGCAATCCAACTATTGACCGAAAACATAATTCGAAATTGATGCATATTTAGCAATATCCGAGAATGTTTTTGCCGAATCTCTAAAGGTGTCCGGCGTTGCACTGCGAGACTTGTGCTGAAAACACACAAATAGTTTAAAAGTGCCATGAGCTTGGAAAACCAAAAAGCATCAGTAAAAACTAGACGTCCGAACAAGATCAAGTGTTCGGTGCCAATCCAAAAATTGGAGAGAAACAATTGTGCTTCTGTCGTGCTTTAACATGACACATCCGATCTCAAGACTTCACGCGGGTCAGCCTACGGCTTCAAGCTCTTTATCCCAAGGCGGAGTACTTCTCCGAGGTCAGTTTAGCAAACTAAACTCAAGCGGCTTTCAGAGAGAAGACAGGCTATCCGGCTATTGACCATAAACTCGAGTCGAAAAAGGAGCGGTAGAAAAAGACTTTGCAACGACCAAGAAGAAAACACATTTACTATAAAATAGCTCATATAAATTTTAAGAGCCCCCAAGTGACTTGGGTAAAAGAGTTGTATGTATAATGATTGTATGTTCCGAAGTACTTATATCATATATGTGTTCACCCGAACTTTAAACGCGTCTTAAACGACCGTCGGCTTCTCCCTCTTCGGGCAAGGGCCGAAAAATGTCATGTACTCCACCTGTCGAGAGTATCGACGGTGTTTCCGATGACCAGGCAATCAGGCCATAAGGCTGTAACAGACAAAGCGCGCTCAGGGAACTTATGCTATATTACTGACAAAGTGTAAGAAGCATCTTCGAAGAAAATAGTACCCCCACTGATACCTTTCTGCGGTGCTCATTATTACTATGAGACTTGTGCAATAGATTTTTTGTACTCATGAGTTCCATTGTGTGCCGACCATGATTGAAAACAATAAGAGCGCTAGCTTTCGGCTTCACCCAGTCTGTGATCAGAGCTCGGATGACCCTGTCGTGACAATCACAGAGGTGCTCCCTTTACACCCTAGCCAAACAATCGGGAACGTAGGGGTAAGCACAGGAGCGAGGCAACCCAGCTTGCAAATCGCTTAGGTCAATATGGTGCATATTGTGGCGTAATACACAAACAAGGAACGAAGCCGTACAACTATAATCATATGCAAGAGGAAAAACTCCATTAAGGGAGCCCCAAATAAACGAGGTATTTGAATTTGTGTGTCACAAACAAAGTTTTGACAAGGAGATTTTTTACAAGCAACTTGTTTACAAAAAGGTATAATGCTTGGTCGAACCGAACACAAGTTAAAAATTTAAAACTTTGAGCATGAAGGCAACTTAGCTGGTTAAAGTGTTCGATATTGATGACACGGTCCGAGCTTGATGCAGGACAAGGTTCCATCCCCCAAGCCGGTCCCAAGGTGGCAGAGCAAAGAGCTCGGCACTCCGAAGTGGTGACATAGCACGGTCAATGCAGGCTGGCAGAGTGATGCCGAAGTCCCCGGCATGGGGTAATGAAGTGTTGACGAAGCCCCCCGTCTAGCCGAGGTGGCGTGGTATGTCAGTACGCCGAGTTGACGATACTGCCCAACCCGGATCATTTTCCTGTGCACAAAAAATGGTGCAAACCGGAGATAATAGTATAAAAAAATCGTTGCATAATAAATAATTTATTCAAAGTCAGCAATAAAAAAATATGGCCTGGCGCCGAAGTCAGTGTCGATGTCGGGCGTCGGCGTGATGCGGTAAAGGCGTGGCAAATCCTGAATTCACAGGTCGGTCCGAGTTCTAGATGCGGCGTTCGCCGGACTATATACGGAAACTGACGGAAACACCATGCGACCTCGTTAATGCGGCCACCATTTGATAGACCTGCGTACATATGATGGACAAACCAGAGTAATGATTCTTTGGGAGAAATGAACCCAAACAAGCAAAAAATACTAGGATTAATAGCACCTGGTTTATTTGTTGTAGCAATCCGAAGAAAGGTGATTCTCAAAATTGGGACTCGATCCGCACACCCATTGCCTGATGGGCGATAAAGCGACAGCATGGCGATGCTGGCAAAGGTTGGCTTGCCGAGGCAAAGCTCTCGGTCCAGCTAACATGACAGAGCTGGTCGGCTAGTGACGTCGAAGTCTCCAGAGTAGGTTGATGAAGAGATGGCGCAGCCCCCGGTCTAGCTGAGATGTCGAAGCCTCGATGTCAGCCGATGAGTCGAAGTAGGTCGGCGTGATGGACACCGGCTTGAAGGAGCAACAGTGCGGCCCTGCCGATGCAGGTCGTGACATGGTCAATGCCAGCTTGATGAAGTGACCGTGTGGCAATGCCGATGTGCCCGCTCCGTGTAATCCGTGGGGCGGCGATGTTGGTGATGATTTATCCTTCGCGATGCTGAACTCTTGTTCGGCTCTCCGAGATAATGATCCGAAGAAGTTGAGCTCGGCTCAACAAAGTGACGACGTGTCTAGCGCAGGTCGGCAGCCGTGGAGTAATATTGCCGGACTAGTTTGACACCAGCATGATGGTGAAGATCATGTTCAAAAGATTTTAAAGTTAGGGGATGTGTTTGGGAACAAAACACAATACCCCATACAAAACTTCCTTCAAAAAGGATGTCCGAAATCCCGTTCATGAAAAAGACAAACTCGGGTCGGACTCATTTTCGCGCAGAGAACAGATCCGAAAAGTGATGCACTAATCGGAAGGTTCCCGAAGTTTGGACGGTCGGATCGATCTGACATTTTGAGGGGTGGTAGATATAGGAATTCCGCAGCTGATCAACGGTTGGATCTTCCAAAGGACGTCTGAGCTAGAAGCTGGACACCACGCCCTAAACTCGTCCAGATTCCCGTCCAAATTTGACAGGGCTCCGATATATCGCGGATTGCCAGAGATTCCTCCATCGGAAATTGACGAATTTTTCCAGGGTTGTTGTAAACTCAATTCCGCACAATTCCACCAAAGCAATCTTTAAAACGACACTTGAGGAGGCGGTGGCGGCCGATACGAGTTCGCTGTCCAGAAAAAACAGCACGGTCGCCCGAGGGCAATGTTGATGTTGAGCCCCCGGGCTCCCTGGATGATTCCTCCATGATCTTGATAGAGATCGGAGCTGATGTTGATGAAGGACCTCGTACGAACATGACGATCGGAGGCAGGGCACAGTCCTTGGTCAAGCCAAGGTGACCAGTCGAGCCGGTGATGAAGATGTCGACGTCGCAATTTAATCTGCAGACGAGCCATCGATCCTTTTGCTGATCACACAGCGGAACTCTTAATGAAAGCACCAATGTCGGTGTCAAAACCAGCGGATTTCGGGTAGGGGTCCCGAACTGCGCGTCTAAGGATCGATGGTAACAGGAGACATGGGACATGATGTTTATCCAGGTTCGGGCCCTCTTGATGGAGGTAAAACCCTACGTCCTGCTCTTGTTTATATTGATGGAGCATCAAGTACAGAGCTGATCTACCTCGAGATCATATGGTGTGGTCTAAACCCTGAGGGTATGATGAATATTGTCATAATCTATCGACTAGCCTGGCCTCGGCTTATATAACATACCAGAGGCCTAGGATAACAAGAGTCCTAGCCGAATACGCCAGTGGGGGAGGAGTCCTTGTCTTGATCACCAAGTCTTATGGAATCTTCCTTGTATGTGGTAGCTGTCCGAACTGGCCCATGAGTATACGGCCATGGGGGTCCTCGGCCCAATCTAACTGACCGAGAAACGACGTGGTGAGTACCCCCTAGTCCAGGACACCGTCAATGCCCCTGGCCATCAGGTCGGATACGGAAGCTTGAACTACATCACAGATATCCATAGAGACTTGCTCTTCGAGGGATGTGAGCCCGCGGCGATCGCTCCCCCTCATCCCGATGAACGTGACTTAAATCTGTCATCGGATCACACCCAGGAGATGGTTCCTGCAGCTGCAATGACCTTGGAGCCGAAGCAGATCGAGCCATCCGAGGCCGCAGAGTCCGAGGCGTTGGAGCCGCACATGGACTCGACGCCCTGCAATATTCGCTTTAACGAAACTTTGGACTCGTCCCCGGCTATAAGTTCCGGACTGTGTACGCTTGCGTACACCGAGCTAGACCGGTTATCGATCTTCGAGTTCAGCACCGCTGACATTTTCCAGCACTCGCCTTTGGGTGACGTGCTAAAATCTTTAAAGAATTTATCCTTGGAGAAGGACTCAGAGCCGAACTATGTCTGGTTCGAGCTAGAGACGGATGATGAGGAATTTTGCTTCCCACCCGCCACCCACTTCATAGCCACCGTCGACGACTTAACTAACGTGCTTGACTATGGCTCCGAAGACATCGACGGTATGGACGACGAGGCCGACGAGGAGCAAGGCCAAGACCCGCCATTCATTGGACGTTGGACGGCTACCTCTTCGTACGACGTGGACATGGTTGATACACCTAAAGGATCCGGCAACGACAAAGAAGAGCCGGATGCAAATAAAACCTCTGAGACGCAGTCCAAGTGTCGGCGGCCCAAATGCCGCCCCAAGCCTCGCCGTTCAAAGGACGACAACACTGGCACCGGAGAACATAGTACTCCGGGCGACGCCAAAAACAATGAAGACCCTATCGGGGCTACATCCGAACAGAAACACGACAGCAGGCAAGACAACCCTCACGAACAGACCATAGAAGATGACTCGGAGGATGATAGTTACCATCCACCCTCCGAGGAGGAGACAAGCCTTGGCAACAAAGATTTCATCGTGCCTGTGGATCCTCTCGAGCAAGAGAGCTTTAAGCTTCATCTCATAGCCACTCCAAGGAGCCTGAAAAAGAAACAACAACAGCTTCAAGCTGAACAAGACCTGCTCGTCGACAGATGGACTGATGTCCCGACAACCGAGGAATACGGCCTTAACCGCCCACCCAAGAGCTACCCGAAATGCAGACTGCTAGCTTAATTCGATGAGAAGGCGCCGGAGCACATATCTCCCTCGCGTAATGTGGACCGACCACCACGTGGTCGGGACAGGGCGGCTGAACGGCCACCCTGCGGTCGGGATAAAGCGGCAACTCAGGCCGAACAGTAGCCCGCCCCACCGCCTCGCAAAAATAGGGACATGCCAGCTCGAGACCATACATACGATCTTCGGCGGGAATTGGACAATAGAGCAGCACACAACAGACATATATACGGATCGCGAGGACGTTTCCATACTCGGGATGACAGCTACCTATTCGGACGTGACAAACTTAATCACACCCGGGCCGATAACCACAGATGGACGTCGTCGGAGATACGCCATGACGCGGCCCGCTATAGAAGTGCCGCACACCCTATCTGCTTCACAGACGAGGTGCTGGATCATGAATTCCTCGAGGGGTTCAAGCCTGTCAATATTGAATCATACGACAGAACAACCGACCCCGCAGTGTGGATCAAAGATTTTATTCTTCACATACACATGGCCCGAGGAGATGACCTCCATGCCATCAAATACCTCCCATTAAAGCTCAAAGGACCAGCTCGACACTGGCTAATTAGTCTGCCTGAGAACTCCATCAGCAGCTGGGAGGACTTGGAAGAGGCCTTCCTCGACAACTTCCAGGGTACATATGTCCGGCCACCCGATGCTGATGAGTTAAGCCACATAGTTCAACAATCTGGAGAATCAGCCAGAAAATTCTGGAGTAGGTTCCTAACCAAAAAGAACTAGATCGTCGACTATCCGAACGCTGAAGCTCTAGCGGCCTTTAAGCATAGCATCCGGGACGAATGGCTTGCCCGCCACCTCGGCCAGGAGAAGCCGAGATCCATGGCAGCCCTCACGGCACTTATGGCCCGCTTTTGCACGGGAGAGGATAGTTGGCTGGCTCGCAGTACAAACACAGCCAACGAAATAGGCCCCTCCGAGGCCAAAAACAGCACCGGCAAGCTCCGCCACAACAGACACAAATGCCGAAGCAATGGCGATAACGCCGATGACACTACAGTTCACGCTGGATTCAGTGGCTCCAAGTCTGGCCAGTGAAAGAAGCCCTATAAAAGGAGCAGCGGAGGACCATCCAGCTTGGACCGCATACTCGATCGTCCTTGCCAGATACATGGCACCCTAGACAAATTGGCCAACCATACTAACTGAGATTGCCGGGTCTTTAAACAAGCCAGCAAGGTCAACAGCAGAAACAAGGAAGGAGAATCACAGAGCGAGGACGATGAAGAGGAGCCCCGGCAGCCGAACACTAGGGAGCAAAATAAATTTCCCCCTCAAGTCAAAACAGTGAACATGATATACGCTACACACATCCCCAAAAGGAAGCACAAGCACGCACTTAGGGACGTCTATGCGTTAGAGCCAGTCGCCCCAAAATTCAATCCGTGGTTGTCATTTCCGATCACCTTTGACCGCCGAGATCATCCAACCAGTATCCGCCACGGCGGTTCGGCCGCACTGGTCCTCAACCCATCATCGACGGATTTCACCTGACACGGGTCCTAATGGATGGTGGTAGCAGCCTCAACCTGCTCTATCAGGATACAGTATGTAAAATGAACATCTACCCCTCACGGGTCAAGCCCACGAAGACTACTTTTAAAGGAGTCATACCAGGCATAGAGGCCCGTTGTATGGGCTCAATAATGCTGGAGGTAGTATTCAGTTCCCCGGATAACTTCCGAAGCAAAGAACTAATCTTTGATATCGTCCCATTTCGTAGCGGTTATCACGCCCTACTCGGACGAACCGCATTCGCTAGATTCAATGCGGTGCCACATTACGCTTATCTCAAGCTCAAGATGCCCGGCCCACGTGGCATCATTATAGTAAATGGAAACACGGAACGCTCCCTTTGTACAGAGGAGCACACTGGCGCCCTAGCAGCAGAAGTACAGAGCGGCCTTCTCAAGCATCATTATAATCCGGCTGCTGAGCCCCTGGACATCATCAAGAGGGTCCGGACCACACTGCAGTAGGACAGCTCGGCTCGTCAAGAGCCGAATTAGCAATTTGACCTCCGTCCCAGCCCCGATGAGGCAATGGCACTAATACCGCGCGTACATAAACTACACACTCAAAACCCCATGGGAATTGACGGAGGCATAACTTGTTCGTGATCCACTGTACGGCTCGACCGACCCTGGGATTCGCATGCTTTTACTTTTTCTTTTTACGGGGTTTCTTCTCTTTTGGAGGTCTATGCGGACAACCCGCTTGCAGAACACTCCAAGGAGGCAAGGAGCTCTGACTTACAAGGGAATCCCCAGGTGGTCTCTACTAAAACGATTGCCATACTTGCTTTTCATACCCGCACATAGCTCGCCCTTGGTTGCGGCATGTTAAATAGCCCTACTTGCTTATCGCATTACTTGTACAAAGTACGCCTTGACGTACTAGTTACATCACAATGGTGAATACACAGTAGCGTCAGCTTATTATTTCATTTTTCCGTTTACTCACCTCGGTATTAATTACTCACTGCACACGTACACCATGGTACGTATTTCTATGCCAGGGGCTTCATTACACCCAACACTACGGCAATAAAAAGTCTGAACACTTTTACAGTATAGTTCGGCACCCCGAACTTATAGCATTATATGCATCGGCTCCGAATCATGTCCTTGGTCAATAGTTGGGTTGCCCGGCTCCTGTGCTTGCTACCTTACGTTCCACTATATCGGCTAGGGTAGCAAAGGGAGAACTACTGCGATTGTGTCCCGGTTCTTCCGGACGAGCACCTCAGTAGAGAAAGCCGAAAACTAACTGTCATGATGCAGCGAGAGCCGGTCAGCTGTTCGAGAGGTTCCAAATCATTAGAGATTCTTTTCCACTTCTTGCGAAGAATCGGTTCCCCCGATTAGGCGTGCATAGCACCCCTAGTTCGGTCTTCCGAATATTAGGGGCTTCGCCAACTTTCTTAATTGTCAAACTCCTATGGCTAAGTGAGGGCGGTAAAGGCCGCATAGTCTGATTGCCTTGTTCATTGCGCTAAACACCTCCTTTAAGGACCAAAATGTGGAGTAAAGAGTGTTTAGATTTATCCCGAACACCCCATACTATCTATGTGGGGGCAGAAGCCGACGACTGGTCAACCCTCAGAGTTAATAAACGGCCGCACAGGAGGTAAATTTAAATCATAAGCATTATACTAGATAACACCATTGTTCCATATTACAGGGCAAGGTAATACACATGTTCTCATGGGAATATGATATCCCTCGAACATTGCTCCGCCACAAGGCGGGACCCCTCCAGGACACCATCAAAATAGTGCTTGGGCCGACGATGCTCCTTGCCCTCCGGCGGCCCCTCGGTCATTAGCTTCTTGGCATCCAGCTTCGCCCAATGCGTCTTAACGCGGGAAAGGCCATACGCGCACCTTCAATACAGACCGACCGCTTCACGGCTTCAAGCCGCGAACAGGCACTCACAAGCCGCTGCACAAGCCCAAAGTAGCTGCTGGGTATAGGATCGGCAGGCCACAGTTGGCCTATCAGGTCCTTCATGGCTAGCTCTGCCAACCTATGTAGCTCGACCAACTGCTTTTGCTGGTCGCTGAAGGGCACCGGATGTTCGGATCCCAGATATTGGGACCAGAATAGCTTCTCCGTAGACATCCCTTACTTGGCTCTATAATGCCCGGCAGCATTTGACACACTGTGCGGCAGATCTGTAAACGCCCCTTGAAAATCCAAATTCAGGATAAGTACAAGGAACGTTTCTTCTACACACTTGCTATGCATGGTGAAAGATTTACCAGTCGTAATCTTCTTGGCCGCTTGAATTTCCTGGAGGGCGCTCTGGGCTTCGGCTCGTGCATCTTGCGCGCTCTAGTGGGCCTTCGCCAATTCGGACTCTTGCACCTTACAATCATGCTCCAAGGACTCAAACCTCTCTATTGCGCCCTGGAGCTGTTGTTGCGCCTCGCCAACCCGGGCCTCGTGCTCCTCGCACGAGGCGCGTTCCTTGGCCGCTTTGTCCTTGGCCTCGGCTAGCGCCTTCTTAAGGGCCGCCACCTCGGTCATGGCCACTAATGAAGTTTATGACACTTTAGTTCGGCTGGACTACTCATTTTTTCGAAATGTACCCACAGGTTACTGCATACCTTGGCTATCTTCCAATTGCTTCTTCACGAGGCCGAGCTCCTCCTTGGCCCGCTCCAGTTTCCGCTTCAGTCCAGAAACTTTCGCAGCATGAGCAGTGGCAGCCAGCAGCGATACCTGCTTATTCACATAGACAACTCATGTTAGTCTCCTGCGATATTTATTCTCGATCCTCTGTTTGACTTTTCCTCCCGAACACCAAACAGAGCATCAGGGGCTATTGTCTATACAGTGATATTTTTCCTACAATCACATTACTCACCTCAAAGCCCGTTAGAAGGCTGGTGCAGGCTTCGGTCAGTCCGCTTTTGACAAACTGAACCTTCTCTATTACCATGTCCATAAGGACACGATGCTCATCCACGATAGAGGCGCCTCGTAGCGCCTCCACCAGATTATCCGGTGCCTCTGGTTGGACAGAGGTCACCGGTGGAACAGGCACATTCCCCCCTTGGGGGGAATGCCATTCACTGGACCCCGGAGCCATGTAGATCTCCGGAATGGCATCCGGCTGAGGCCCGAAGGGAACTCGGGCCTCGTCACAAGTCCCAGTGGGGACATTTTTTCCCGTATGTCTGGCGGCCGAGGAGTCGTCCTGGGACGTCACCCCGATGGTCTCCGGAATTTCCCCCCAGCCTGGGAATGTCTTTTTGGACACCACCTCGTCATCACCCTTGGGTGAGATGGAATGAGCAGGTGGCGGAGACATGCTAGCCATCTCCTTTGAGTCCAACGAATCCTCTGTCGAGGATCGCGGGGAGCCATCGCGTGCCGGACTGCAATGACAAGGTTTAAGATGTGTCAATATTACAAACCGAGAAGGCCAGATGTTTTTGATTCTGGTACTCATGAGGCGGCCCGAGGCTTGGTCCGACGAGGTCGCTCTGGACTGCTATCAACATCCCGTGTGGAGTTATCCGCGAGGGAGCCTCTCCCCCTCTTGGGCGCCTCTGCCTCCAAACTCGTGGAGGCCTCCCTTTTCTCCCTTCCTCCCGCAGGAGGGGAGTCGCCTCCCTCCTCGTCGTCATCGTTGGCGGCTGAGGGGTCTGTCTCATCGTCAGACGAGATGACCAAGGTGCTCCTTCGGCGAAGCCCACTCCTGGTCCCCTTGGCCGTGGTTTTGAACTTCTTCTCCGGCACGTCGTAAGACGCCGGAAATAGCATCTCCGTAAGGAGTGGGGTTTCTTCGTCTTCGGGCAGCGGAGTCGGACTATTAATCTGTCCCGCTAGGTCGACCCAGGCTAGAAAAAGAAATTGACAAGAAGGCTTAGTATCCTTCCTCGAAGTGTCTCCTTAAAGACTATACCTTGATGGCTTACCGAATTGGCCTGACGCTTAAAGTTGAGCCAACGATCTTTGGTCAAGGGTGGCGGTGTGTCGCTGCCCTTGAAGAGCACCTTCCAGATATCTTCGTACGTCGTGCTGAAAAGCCTTAGTAGTGTCTGGTGCTCGGCCGAATCGAACTCCCACAAATAACAGGTCTAGCGCTGACATGGAAGGATCCGGCCTACAAGCATGACCTGGATCACATCAACAAGCTTGATCTTCTGGGTTATCATATTCTGGAGGCACGTTTGGAGCCCCGTGATCTCTTCCAAAGATCCCCAGGTCAGGCCCTTCTCTTGCCAGGAGGTAAGCCACATCGGGACTCCGGATCGGAATTTGGGAACCGCCGCCCAGTTGGCGTCGCGCAGCTCGGTGATATAGAACCACCCTGATTGCCATCCCTTCACCGTCTCTACAAAGGAGCCTTCGAGCCAGGTGGTATTGGGCATCTTGCCCACCATGGCACCTCCGCACTCAGCCTGTTGGCCGCGCGCCACCTTTGGCTTTACAATAAAAGTCTTCAGCCATAGGCCAAAGTGAGGTGGGATGCGGAGAAAGGCTTCGCACACAACTATGAATGCAGAGATATTGAGGATAAAGTTGGGGGCCAGATCGTGGAAGTCCAACCCATAGTAAAACATCAATCCACACAAATGGATGAAGATGGAATCCTAGCCCACGGATGAAGTGTGTGAGAAACACAACCCTCTCATGGGGCTCGGGGGTAGGGACGATTTGCCCTTTTGCCGGGAGTCGGTGAGCAATCTCCTTGGCTAGATAGCCGCCTCCTGGAGCTCCGTGATGTCCTTCTTCTTAATGGAGGAGGCCGTCCACTTGCCTCCAGCTCCGGATCCAGACATGATTGGAGTGCCTTCTCGAACAAGTAAAAGCTAAAATCTTGGGTGCTAGAGCTCGAGGACGGAAGGACTAAAGATGAAGAAGGGTGTGGGTAAAGGGAGAGTGTCCTTATCCCCTTATAAAGGCCGTGAATATCAAGCGCCTCCCAACTCGTCCTAAAAACTCGCCTATTCCCAAGGGATGTATAAACGACACGGTTGGGTTACCCATGCCCGCATTGATGAGAATCCTGCGATAAGGGGACACAATCTCTGCTTTGACAAGACGTGCCAATGGCAACCGCGTCTCAAGACGTGGAGCGACAGACGAAAAGCGGCTCGAAATTATGACCGAACAAACGTAATGTCGTGTTGTAAAAAGCTGACAGCGGATAGAACTCGTGTGAAAAAATATATTCTCTCTGCGGTTGTGTGTGGTATGTGACAGGTCCGGATACTATCGTCGCATCCGAAGACTATCTTGGAGTTTGGAGAAAGGGGAACCCGCCTTGGAATGCCGAAGACAATCAGCGCATCGGACTCCTCGTCATTGAAAGCTAGGTTCAGGGGCTACTGAGGGAGTCTGGGACTAAGGGGTCCTCGGGCGTCCGGCCTGTTATCCATGGGCCAGACTGATGGGCTGTGAAGACATGAAGGCCGAAGACTGCACCATGTCTGGATTGGACTCTACTTGGCGTGGAAGGAAAGCTTGGCGACCGAACATTCCTTCCTATGTAACCGACTTCATGTAAACCCTGGATCCCCTTGGTGTCTATATAAACCGAAGGGGATAGTCCGGAAAGGACAACACATGTACTCATTAACATATTCATAGGCTAGGCTTCTAGGGTTTATCCATTACGATCTCGTAGTAGATCAACTCTTGGAATACTCATATTCATTAAGATCAATCAAGCAGGAAGTAGGGTATTACCTCAATACAGAGGCCCCGAACCTGGGTAAACATCGTGTCCCCTGTCTCCTGTTACCATCGATCCGAGACGCACAGTTCAGGACCCCCTACCCGAGATCCGCCGATTTGTACACCGACACTCGTCTCCGCTCACCCACTGACGTCGTTCGTCGCCGGGCGCCATGTCCAGGTGTCCTCCGGCGGAGCCCGATCCCTCCCTGACGCTCGGCTATAAATAGAGCCCTCCCCAGCCTCCTCGAGCATCATCCAGTCCTCCCACACACTCCACGATCTCGTAGAAAGCCGTAGCCCGGCCGGGCAGCCTGCAGGCCGCCGTCCCCGAGCTCGAGCTCGCTGGCGATCCCCTCGGGTCATCTCCGCGGCTCCAGCCCCTCATAGGCTCGGGCAACCCTTCCAGGGAATCCGCCGTGTCTCGGTGGTGTCGTTCCGCCCGGTTGGAGCCTCTGGTGTCGCCTCTAGCCGCCGTCGTCTTCATCTCCGGTGACCTCTGCTTCCTGTCGCCGATGGAGAGGCTGTTTCCAGCACTGTCTGACCACCCCTAGCTACTCTACGGGTACGGGCAGGTGTGCCTCGGTCTCCTATTTCGATCCCTCCCTCTCGTTCTGGCCAAGAAGCTCTCCTCGCCGGCGTGAGCTCCGGCGAAGCCGCGCTGTCCTCTGTTTCCTTCTCCCCCTCCCTCTCACCTGACTAGCGGGGCCCGCTAGTCAGCCACTCAGTACGCGCGCGAAGCGGTACGAGTGGTGGCGCCCGTGAGGCTTTACGCCTTCGACGTCACCCCCCCTCAGTTCTGTTTTTATTTAAATTCGAATTTCATTTTTTCCAGAGAGCTTCAAACAGCCAAAACTATTTAACCATAAGTCCAAATGAATTCATTCTTTTTGCATTGTGTTCTTTGTGAAGAAATCTAGCAGCTCGCCTAAAATGAGATTTTTCTCTACTGTCTAGATTTTCTGGTGAATTGCATAAGGGTTCTTGATGTTTTCTTTTTGTGTTTATAAATATTTTCGAAAAGTGAAGCTTGTCTTGAGGATCACCAGGAGGCTTGTGAACCTCATCTGCACTAAGGCAAGCCACAACAACATTTTCATGGTGACATTACAATATTTGTGATTTTTCAACTTGAATGAATGATTTAATCCATGCATTTAAATCACTATTATATTATTTATATTCTGTTAGTTGCTTGTTTAAGTTGACATGCTTAGTTTACAAAAAGTTTAAAGCTAACTAAGTTGGTTAAGTAACTAGAAGTAATATTTGTTATGAAGAAGTAATATGATTATGGATATGAGTAATTATTCTGAGTTATTTTTCTTGAAGGAGAAAATGATATAATTTGCTAAGTAAAGGTTCTGTTAAAAGTGATGATTAATCATAACCAGGGAAGTGTCATGAGTTGTTGATGTTTATGCTGAGTGTGGATATAGTTGACCCAATTATTTCCGATGCTATATGATGCATATATTTGTGTTGCACTTGCATGGCATGTTATGACACCGATTACTTTCACGTTAAGTGAACCTGCTAATAACTCAACTTGAATATATCGTTGACCGGGTCATGGTGCCACTGAATCGAGTTTTTCCCAGTGCAACCACATTTTCCTTTATGGGAACACCTTTATTTGGTCCGTTGTCATGCCTCTAGTCGGTGCCACCAATGAGGGAAGGTTATGGGCGTGCGGTACCATGGCCCGGTAAGCAGACATAACCTTGCCCATTGTTGAGATTGTGGTACCTTGTCCCCGTGTGGGACCGTTTATATTTTGGACACGACGGTGGTCGTTGGTGTCTTTGGTAGACACGGGGCCACCCAGAAATAGCCCGGTGGGGAGTGAGTCGGAGTGGCCGAGAGAGTGTCATGGCAATGGAGGGGTTTTGTCGGAATGCCGTTGGTCCACCCGAATGGGAGTGCGAGGCCATGGATTCCATGGTGTGGGTACAGTGCGCTACCTCTACAGAGTGTAATAAATCTATGGATAGCCAAGTCCATGGTTAAGGACATGCTCGAAAGTAGGTCACACCATGGGTCAATGTTTAATAAATTTTGCACACTAAGTCATGAACTTTGCACTGTTGATGATGATGGGAAGGCCATCTTGATGTTTAAACCCAAGTGTTGGCCATGGTTGTGATCGCTGGAAGGATCACCGTTAAGACCATGTGTTGGTCGTGGTTGTGATCGCCAGAAAGATCACGAGGTAACTCGAGTTAAGACCACGCGGTTGGTACATTTGTGATCCAAGAGCGATCACCATTGGTAAGCCAGTCCGAGGGACTTTTCTCACAAGAGCATGATCACAACATGTTGGGTATATTGTTGCATTATTAATAATTGGTTAATTATCATGATATTGCTTGTCATTATGTTTATGCTTGTTGTGAGCTTGCAAGTACATTCAATGTACTAACCTGGCATGTCATGCCAGATTTCAGGAAAGTCTCGTTGGAAAGGAGTGTTGTCCGAGTCTAGATCGTGTCCACATCGGTGTACCTATGCTATGGAGTTCCGCTACGACGTCGTTCTGCTGCCGCGTACTTGTTATGATCGAGGCCCCTTTATGTTCACTAAATAATGTACATATTGTTCAGCCGCACCGTGTGTGCCGCTTGGCCTCACCACCTGTTGTAATATAAAATTTGATCCGCTAGCATCAATAAAGCGGTTGTTTTCTGTTGCAAGATGTTGTGTGTTGCCAGAAGAAAGGGTCTCTGGGCTGGCAATGCATCGTAAACCGGTTGCTCTGAGCCGGGGTGCCACAACGCTTGGTATCAGAGCCGCGCTGACTGTTGGCCACGCTAGACTACGACGTGTTTGTTGGAAATATGCCCTAGAGGCAAAAATAAAATGGTTATTATTATATTTCCTTGTTCATGATAATTGTCTATTGTTCGTGCTATAATGTGTTATCCAGAAATCGTAATACATGTGTGAATACATAGACCACAACACGTCCCTAGTGAGCCTCTAGTTGACTAGCTCGTTGATCAAAAGATAGTCATGGTTTCCTGACTATGGACATTGGATGTCATTGATAACAGGATCACATCATTAGGAGAATGATGTGATGAACAAGACCCAATCCTAAGCATAGCTCAAAGATCGTGTAGTTCATTTGCTATAGCTTTTCCAAATGTCAAGTATCATTTCCTTAGACCATGAGATTGTGCAACTCCCGGATACCGTAGGAGTGCTTTGGGTGTACCAAATGTCACAACGTAACTGGGTGACTATAAAGGTGCACTACGGGTATCTCCGAAAGTGTCTGTTGGGTTGGCATGAATCGAGACTGGGATTTGTCCCTCCATATGATGGAGAGGTATCTCTGGGCCCACTCAGTAATGCATCATCATAATGAGCTCAATGTGACCAAGTGGTTGATCAGGGGATCATGCATTACGGTATGAGTAAAGTGACTTGCCGGTAACGAGATTGAACGAGGTATTGGGATACCGACGATCGAGTCTCGGGCAAGTAACGTACCGATTGACAAAGGGAATTGTATACTGGATTGATTAAATCCTCGACATCATGGTTCATCCGATGAGATCATCGAGGAGCATGTGGGAGCCAACATGGGTATCCAGATCCCGCTGTTGGTTATTGACCGGAGAGTCGTCTCGGTCATGTCTGCGTGTCTCCCGAACCCGTAGGGTCTACACACTTAAGGTTCGGTGATGCTAGGGTTGTTGAGATATTATTATACGGTAACCCTAAAGTTGTTCGGAGTCCCGGATGAGATCCCGGACATCACGAGGAGTTCCGGAATGGTCCGGAGGTGAAGATTTATATATAGGAAGTCAAGTTTCGGCCATCGGGAAAGTTTCGGGGGTAATCGGTATTGTACCGGGACCACCGGAAGGGTCCCGGGGGTCCACCAGGTGGGGCCACCTATCCCGGAGGGCCCCATGGGCTGAAGTGGGAGGGGAACCAGCCCCTGGTGGGCTGGTGCGCCCCCCATGGGCCTCCCCCTGCACCTAGGGTTGGAAACCCTAGGGGTGGGGGCGCCCCACTTGGCTTGGGGGGCAAGCCACCCCCCTTGGCCGCCGCCCCCCTTGGAGATCCCATCTCCTAGGACCGGCGCCCCCCTAGGGGTCCTATATATAGTGGGGGAGGGAGGGCAGCCGCACCCTAGCCCTGGCGCCTCCCTCTCCCTCCCGTGATACCTCTCCCTCTCGCTAAGCTTGGCGAAGCCCTGCTAAGATCACCGTTGCTTCCACCACCACCCCGTCGTGCTGCTGGATCTCCATCAACCTCTCCTTCCCCCTTGCTGGATCAAGTTGGAGGAGGCGTTTTCCCAACCGTACGTGTGTTGAACGTGGAGGTGCCGTCCGTTCGGCGCTAGGTCATCGATGATTTGGATCACGACGAGTACGACTCCATCAACCCCGTTCTTTTGAACGCTTCTGCTCGCGATCTACAAGGGTATGTAGATGCACTCCCCTCTCCCTCGTTGCTAGATGACTCCGTAGATTGATCTTGGTGATGCGTAGAAAATTTTAAAATTCTGATACGTTCCCCAACAGTGGCATCATGAGCTAGGTCTATGCGTAGTTTCTATGCACGAGTAGAACACAAAGCAGTTGTGGGTGTCGATATTGTCAATTTACTTGCCGTTACTAGTCTTATCTTGATTCGGCAGCATCGTGGGATGAAGCGGCCCGGACCGACCTTACACGTATGCTTACGTGAGACTGGTTCCACCGACTGACATGCACTAGTTTCATAAGGTGGCTAGCGGGTGTCTGACTCTCCCACTTTAGTCGGATCAGATTTGATGAAAAGGGTCCTTATGAAGGGTAAATAGAAATTGGCATATCACGTTGTGGTTTTGGCATAGGTAAGAAACGTTCTAGCTAGAAACCTATAGCAGCCACGTAAAAACTTGCAACAACAACTAGAGGACGTCTAACTTGTTTTTGCAGCATGTGTCGTGTGATGTGATATGGCCAAAAGGATGTGATGAATGATATATGTGATGTATGAGATTGATCATGTTCTTGTAATAGGAATCATGACTTGCATGTCGATGAGTATGACAACCGGCAGGAGCCATAGGAGTTGTCTTAATTTATTTATGACCTGCGGGTCAACATAAACGTCATGTAATTACATTACTTTATTGCTAAAGCGTTAGCCATAGTAGTAGAAGTAATACATGACGAGACAACTTCAAGAAGACACGATGATGGAGATCATGGTGTCATGCCGGTGACAACGATGATCATGGAGCCCCGAAGATGGAGATCAAAAGGAGCAAATGATATTGGCCATATCATGTCACTATTTGATTGCATGTGATGTTTATCATGTTTTACATCTTATTTGCTTAGAACGACGGTAGCTTAAATAAGATGATCCCTCATAATAATTTCAAGAAAGTGTTCTCCCTAACTGTGCACCGTTGTGAAGGTTCGTTGTTTCGAAGCACCACGTGATGATCGGGTGTGATAGATTCTAAAGTTCGAATACAACGGGTGTAAGCCAGATTTACACACGCAATACACTTAGGTTGACTTGACGAGCCTAGCATGTACATACATGGCCTCGGAACACGGAAGACCGAAAGGTCGAGCATGAGTCATATAGAAGATACGATCAACATGAAGATGTTCACCGATGTTGACTAGTTCGTCTCACATGATGATCAGACACGACCTAGTTGACTCGGATCATGTTTCACTTAAATGACTAGAGGGATGTCTATCTGAGTGGGAGTTCATTGAATAATTTGATTAGATGAACTTAATTATCATGAACTTAGTCTAAAATCTTTACAATATGTGTTGTAGATCAAATGGCCCATGTTGCCCTCAACTTCAACGTGTTCCTAGAGAAAACCAAGCTGAAAGATGATGGCAGCAACTATACGGAATGGGTCTGGAACCTGAGGATCATCCTCATAGCTGCCAAGAAAGATTATTTCCTAGAAGCACCGCTAGGTGACGCACCCATCCCAAAGAACCAAGACATTATGAACGCTTGGCAGTCACGTGCTGATGATTACTCCCTCGTTTAGTGCGGCATGCTTTACAGCTTAGAACCGGGGCTCCAAAAGCATTTTGAGCAACACGGAGCATATGAGATGTTTGAAGAGCTGAAAATGGTTTTCCAAGCTCATGCCCAGGTCGAGAGATATGAAGTCTCCGACAAGTTCTTCAGTTGTAAGATGGAGGAAAATAGTTCTGTCAGTGAGCACATACTCAAAATGTCTGGGTTGCATAACCGCTTGACTCGGCTGGGAGTTAATCTCCCGGATGACGCGGTCATTGACAGAATCCTTTAGTCGCTTCCACCGAGCTACAAGAGCTTTGTGATGAACTTCAATATGCAGGGGATGGAAAAGACCATTCCTGAGGTATATTCAATGCTGAAATCAGCGGAGGTGGAGATCAAAAAGGAACATCAAGTGTTGATGGTTAATAAAACCACTAAGTTTAAGAAAGGCAAGGGTAAGAAGAACTTCAAGAAGGAAGGCAAGGGGGTTGCCGCGCCCGGTAAGCAAGCTGCCGGGAAGAAGCCAAAGAATGGACCCAAGCCCGAGACTGAGTGCTTTTATTGCAAGGGAAGTGGTCACTGGAAGCGGAACTGCCCCAAATACTTAGCGGACAAGAAGGCCGACAACACTAAGGTATATGTGATATACATGTAATTGATGTGTACCTTACCAGTACTCGTAGTAGCTCCTGGGTATTTGATACCGGTGCGGTTGCTCACATTTGTAACTCAAAGCAGGAGTTGCGGAATAAGCGGAGACTCGCGAAGGACGAGGTGACGATGCGCGTCGGGAATAGTTCCAAGGTCGATGTGATCGCCGTCGGCACGCTACCTCTACATTTACCTACGGGATTAGTTTTAAACCTCAATAATTGTTATTTAGTGCCAGCTTTGAGCATGAACATTGTATTAGGATCTCGTTTAATTTGAGATGGCTACTCATTTAAATCCGAGAGTAATGGTTGTTCTGTTTATATGAGAGATATGTTTTATGGTCATGCTCCGCTGGTGAATGGTTTATTCTTAATGAATCTCGAGCCTAATGTTACACATATTCATAGTGTGAATACCAAAAGATGTAAGGTTGATAATGATAGTCCCACATACTTGTGGCACTGCCGCCTTGGTCACATAGGTGTCAAACGCATGAAGAAACTCCATGCTGATGGACTTTTGGAGTCTCTTGATTACGAATCATTTGACATGTGCAAACAATGCCTCATGGGTAAAATGACCAAGACTCCGTTCTCAGGAACAATTGAGCGAGCAACCAACTTATTGGAAATCATACATACTAATGTGTGTGGTCCAATGAGTGTTGAGGCTCGCGGTGGCTATCGTTATGTTCTCACCCTCACTGATGACTTGAGTAGATATGGGTATGTCTACTTAATGAAACACAAGTCTGAGACCTTTGAAAAGTTCAAGGAATTTCAGAGTGAGGTTGAGAATCAACGTGACAGAAAAATCAAGTTCTTGCGATTAGATCGTGGGGGAGAATACTTGAGTCACGAATTTGGCACGCACTTAAGGAAATGTGGAATAGTTTCACAACTCACGCCGCCTAGAACACCTCAGCGTAATGGTGTGTCCGAACGTTGTAATCGCACTCTATTGGATATGGTGCGATCTATGATGTCTCTTACCGATCTACCGTTGTCATTTTGGGGCTATGCTTTAGAGACAGACGCATTCACTTTAAATAGGGCTCCGTCGAAATCCGTTGAGACGACATCGTATGAATTATGGTTTGGGAAGAAACCTAAGCTGTCGTTTCTAAAAGTTTGGGGATGCGATGCTTATATGAAGAAACTTCTACCTAAAAAGCTCGAACACAAATCGGAAAAATGCGTCTTCATAGGATACCCTAAAGAAACTATTGGGTATACCTTCTACCTCAGATTCGAAGGCAAGATCTTTGTTGCCAAGAATGGATCCTTTCTAGAGAAAGAGTTTCTCTCGAAAGAAGTGGGAGGAAAGTAGAACTTGATGAAGTATTACCTCTTGAACCGAAAAGTGGCACAACTCAAGAAAATGTTCCTCAGGTGCCTGCACCGACTAGAGAGGAAGTTAATGATGATGATCATGAAACTTCAAATCAAGTTGCTACTGAACTTCGTAGGTCCACAAGGACACGTTCCGCACCAGAGTGGTACGGCAACCCTGTCTTGGAAATCATGTTGTTAGACAGCGGTGAACCTTCGAACTATGAAGAAGCGATGGCGGGCCCGGATTCCGACAAATGGCTGGAAGCCATGAAATCCGAGATAGGATCCATGTATGAAAATGAAGTATGGACTTTGACTGACTTGCCCGATGATCGGCGAGCCATAGAAAATAAATGGATCTTTAAGAAGAAGACAGACGCAGATGGTAATGTAACCATCTATAAAGCTCGGCTTGTCGCTAAGGGTTATCGACAAGTTCAAGGGATTGACTACGATGAGACTTTCTCACTCGTAGCGAAGCTGAAGTCCGTTCGAATCATGCTAGCAATTGCCGCATTCTATGATTATGAGATATGGAAAATGGACGTCAAAATGGCATTCCTTAATGGTTTCCTTAAGGAAGAATTGTATATGATGCAGCCGGAAGGTTTTGTCGATCCTAAGAATGCTGACAAGGTGTGCAAGCTCCAACGCCCGATCTATGGGCTGGTGCAAGCATCTCGGAGTTGGAACATTCGTTTTGATGAGATGATCAAAGCGTTTGGGTTTACGCAGACTTATGGAGAAGCCTGCATTTACAAGAAAGTGAGTGGGAGCTCTGTAGCATTTCTCATATTGTATGTGGATGACATACTGTTGATGGGAAATGATATAGAATTCTTGGAAAGCATAAAGGCCTACTTGAACAAGTGTTTTTCAATGAAGGATCTTGGAGAAGCTGCTTACATATTAGGCATCAAGATCTATAGAGATAGATCGAGACGCCTCGTTGGTCTTTCATAGAGTACGTACCTTGACAAGATATTGAAGAAGTTCAATATGGATCGGTCAAAGAAGGGGTTCTTGCCTGTATTGCAAGGTACAAGATTGAGCACGGCTCAATGCCCGACCACGGCAGAAGATAGAGAAAAGATGAGTGTCGTCCCCTATGCCTCGGCCATAGGGTCTATCATGTATGCTATGTTGTGTACTAGACCTGATGTAAACCTTGCCGTAAGTTTGGTAGGAAGGTACCAAAGTAATCCCGGCATGGAACACTGGACAGCGGTCAAAAATATCCTGAAGTACCTGAAGAGGACTAAGGATATGTTTCTCATTTATGGAGGTGACGAAGAGCTCGTCGTAAAGGGTTACGTCGATGCTAGTTTTGACACAGATCTGGATGACTCCAAGTCACAAACCGGATACGTGTATATTTTGAATGGTGGGGCAGTAAGCTAGTGCAGTTGCAAGCAAAGCGTTGTGGCAGGATCTACATGTGAAGCGGAGTATATTGCAGCCTCGGAGGCAGCACAAGAAGCAATCTGGGTGAAGGAGTTCATTACCGACCTAGGAGTCATTCCCAATGTGTCGGGCCCAATGACTCTCTTCTGTGACAACACTGGAGCTATTGCCCTTGCCAAGGAGCCCAAGTTTCACAGGAAGACCAGGCATATCAAGTGTCGCTTCAACTCCATTCGTGAAAGTGTTCAAAATGGAGACATAGATATTTGTAAAGTACATACGGACCTGAATGTAGCAGATCCGTTGACTAAACCTCTCCCTAGAGCAAAACATGATCAACACCAGAACTCTATGGGTGTTCGATTCATCACAATGTAACTAGATTATTGACTCTAGTGCAAGTGGGAGACTGTTGGAAATATGCCCTAGAGGCAATAATAAAATGGTTATTATTATATTTCCTTGTTCATGATAATTGTCTATTGTTCATGCTATAATTGTGTTATCCGGAAATCGTAATACATGTGTGAATACATAGACCACAACACGTCCCTAGTGAGCCTCTAGTTGACTAGCTCATTGATCAAAAGATAATCATGGTTTCCTGACTATGGACATTGGATGTCATTGATAACGGGATCACATCATTAGGAGAATGATGTGATGGACAAGACCCAATCCTAAGCATAGCTCAAAGATCGTGTAGTTCGTTTGCTATAGCTTTTCTGAATGTCAAGTATCATTTCCTTAGACCATGAGATTGTGCAACTCCCGGATACCGTAGGAGTGCTTTGGGTGTACCAAACATCACAACGTAACTGGGTGACTATAAAGGTGCACTACGGGTATCTCCGAAAGTGTCTGTTGGGTTGGCACGAATCGAGACTGGGATTTGTCACTCCGTATGACGGAGAGGTATCTCTGGGCCCACTCGGTAATGCATCATCATAATGAGCTCAATGTGACCAAGTGGTTGATCACGGGATCATGCATTACGGTACGAGTAAAGTGACTTGCCGGTAACGAGATTGAACGAGGTATTGGGATACCGACGATCGAGTCTTGGGCAAGTAACGTACCGATTGACAAAGGGCATTGTATACGGGATTGATTGAATCCTCGACATCGTGGTTCATCCGATGAGATCATCTAGGAGCATGTGGGAGCCAACATGGTATCCAGATCCCGTTATTGGTTATTGACCGGAGAGTCGTCTCGGTCATGTCTGCCTGTCTCCCGAACCCGTAGGGTCTACACACTTAAGGTTCAGTGACGCTAGGGTTTTTGAGATATTAGTATACGGTAATACGAAAGTTGTTAGGAGTCCCGGATGAGATCCCGGACATCACGAGGAGTTCCGGAATGGTCTGGAGGTGAAGATTTATATATAGGAAGTCAAGTTTCGGCCATCGGGAAAGTTTCGGGGGTAATCGGTATTGTACCAGGACCACCGGAAGGGTCCCGGGGGTCCACCAGGTGGGGTCACCTATCCCGGAGGGCCCCATGGGCTGAAGTGGGAGGGGAACCAGCCCCTGGTGGGCTGGTGCGCCCCCCATGGGCCTCCCCCTGCGCCTAGGGTTGGAAACCCTAGGGGTGGGGGCGCCCCACTTGGCTTGGGGGGCAAGCCACCCCCTTGGCCGCCGCCCCCCTTGGAGATCCCATCTCCTAGGGCCGGCCCACCCTAGGGGTCCTATATATAGTGGGGGGAGGGCAGCCGCACCCTAGCCCTGGCACCTCCCTCTCCCTCCCGTGACACCTCTCCCTCTCGCTAAGCTTGGCGAAGCCCTGCCGAGATCACCGTTGCTTCCACCACCACGCCGTCGTGCTGCTGGATCTTCATCAACCTCTCCTTCCCCCTTGCTGGATCAAGTTGGAGGAGACGTCTTCCCAACCGTACGTGTGTTGAACGCGGAGGTGCCGCCCGTTCGGCGCTAGGTCATCGGTGATTTGGATCACGATGAGTACGACTCCATCAACCCCGTTCTCTTGAACACTTCTGCTCGCGATATACAAGGGTGTGTAGATGCACTCCCCTCTCCTTCATTGCTAGATGACTCCATAGATTGATCTTGGTGATGCATAGAAAATTTTAAAATTTTGCTACGTTCCCAAACAGTGTTAACTGGACGTTAGATACAAGTTTAAGTTGAGTGTCGGTAGCCTTTGTAGATGGTTGTTGCATTGCATGCACCCGTTTTATTCTTATGCTAACCTGCTAATGGTCGTGAGTGTAGATGGCTCCAGTGCCGTATCCGTGCCAATTGCAGCTGATGCCGTTCACGTTGCCGCATCTTCTTCGTAACGTGTGTCATCGGCTGTACCCCCACGGTGACGACCCAGTCTATCGTGTGTACCGGGAGCATCTAGCAGACTTAGTGTATGAGTATCACGTAGTGGTTACTCTGCGCACCAGTTCCGATTCCAGCACTTACACTCGTAATTCTCAGAGCGGTTTCGCTTCTACCGCTTCTCAGGCTGTCCAGTTTGCTGCATTTTAGGTCCTTATCGAACTTCGTTACAATGAGGTCCGGATGCAGAATCACCCAGGTTTCTACTACTATCCTTCTCTGCATGACAATGGTCATGTCCATTTCCCTATCATTGATCCAGAGTCTGATAGTGTTGCTTGCCACCTTTCCCGTTATATCACTGCTAGCTATCTTATGATCCACGAGCTGGCTCGAGAGCTGACTCGTGCTCATACTACTTTAGCCTCTACTAGATCAGTCACTGCTCCAGCATCTATGGGATTTACTCCTTACATTCCAGCCAGTTCTAGTTCCCCTATTTCACTGGTTACTCCTCCGAGTAGCTTGGGCGCCTCGACCATAAATCCTCTCAGTGCTCCTGCTGAGTGGGTTTCACTTCTCACTACTCCCGTAGCCCCAATGCTTCATCCTGCACCTGCCCCGGAGGGAGAGCCCTCGAGGCAGCGTCATCGTGTTACCTTTAACCCGGAGGTTTCAATTAACCTCGTTAGTTCATGATCTGAGTCCGCTTCAGGAGAGGACCCCGCAGCACCAGCAGAGCAGTAGAGCTTCGGAGTATCCACAGTCATCACGATGATGTATGGATGTCGTAGTACAAGTCATGATGTTTCGTTTCCTGTATGAGAGTAGTTGAACCTGGCATGTTGTTTACCTTTCATGTATGAGTCTATGTATAATTATGTTGGAACTCTATTTTTATTCGCCTTATTCTCTTCGTTATTTCATTTTCTCTCGGGTTTTGTTGCTGGCTTTTCCCTAATTTATTTTTGGATGTTTCTCATCTCGGTTGCGTTGTCTTGGGAAAAATCCACAATAGGATGCCACGGGGAGGCAGCAGTAGCGACGCTCACGAGGATGCTCCTGTTCGTCGTTCCGCACGACAGGCAGGACACTCCCCCGAGCCGTACGTTCCACCACCGCCTCCACTGCCAAATCCTCCCTCCACCGAGAAAATTCTGCGTATGTTTGAGGAAAGGAGGAATAATGATCTGATTGAAATATTAAGAAGTGTGCAAGCTGTGGTTGGACAAAATGGAAATCAGAACGGTCATCACTCCAAGCTGTCAGATTTTCAAAGGACCAAGCCTCCCAGTTTCAGTCAGGTTATTGATCCCTTGAATGCAGACGATTGGTTGCGAACCATTGAGAGGAATCTTGAGATTGATCATACTGAAGAAGATGATAAAGTTCCATTTGCAACTCATTATCTTGAAGGTGATGCTGCCATATGGTGGGAAAATGCAAAAGCCATGTGGCCTGCTGATGAGGAGATCACCTGGTCAAAATTCAAGGATCAAATCCGGAAATATCATATTCCTACTGGTATTATGAAGGTTAATCAGCGTGAATTTCTCGCACTTCTCCAAGGAAATCAGTCTGCGGGTGAATATTTGCAAAAATTCAATCATCTGGCCCGTTACTCCCTTTATGACGTGGCCACCGAAGAAAGAAAGATTGACAGATTTCTTGGGGGATTAAACCCGCAACTCCGGTGTACCCTCAGTATGATTGATTTCCCAGATTTCCAAACTCTGGTGAATAAAGCTTTCATTGCTGAAAGGGAGCACAAGCTCGTATCGGATAATAGGCCTGCTAATAACGATCACAAGCGCAAGTTTGAGCCAAGGAAGGAAGGGCAACCAGTGCAAAAAGCGCGCACTTGGCAGCAGACTTAGGTGGAATACAAGCCCAATGCATGAGGAGCCCAAAAAGCGTGACCAACCCAGTGCACAAGGAGCGTCGGCGCAACAGTTCTTGCTTCAGTTGTGGGCAAACCGGACATTATGCCAGACAGTGTCCCAAGAAAGGCAAGGCAAGTGCACTAATCAGGCCACAAGTCAACTTTATGGAGTCATGCCTGAACCAGCCAAACATTACTGGGCACGTTCATCACCTCTCCGCAGATGAAGCCCAAGAGAACCCCGAAGTCGTCATTGGTATGTTTTTTGTTAATAACATACCTGTCGTAATTTTATTTGACTCTGGGGCTTCCCACTCTTTTATTTCTCGGAGTTTTGGTGCCCAAAACAAATTTCCTTGTTCGCTTTTGGGCAAGAATGTGCTAGTACAAACCCCGGGATCCTTAATCAAGAGCAATTTGGTCTGCCGTAATCTAGAAATCAATATCAATGGAGTCTGTTTTCCAACTTCCTTGATAATCATTGAGTCTGTAAAGTTGGACGTTATCTTGGGTATGAATTGGTTGACCCAATATCAAGTATGCATAGATTGCGCAAACCGAGAAGTCACTTTGACCAGTCAGAAGGGGCAGGCTACCAAATTCTATGCTCGCAGAAGCATACCCAAGAAAGAAATGGTCTTCACCACTGTGGCTGGTGAGTTGGAATTAATTCCTGTGGTCAGTGACTTTCCTGATGTATTTCCAGAAGAACTACCAGGCATGCCACCAGACCGAGAGCTTGAGTTTGCAATAGATCTTGTGCCCGAAACCGCACCGTTATACAAGAAGTATTACCGGATGCCCTCATCAGAATTAGTGGAGCTAAAGAAACAGCTTGATGAAATGCTCCATAAAGGATATATCCGTCCCAGCTCTTCACCATGGGGATCACCTGCTATCTTCGTGGACAAGAATGATGGCAGCCTCCGCATGTGTGTGGATTACCGTTAGCTGAATGATGTCACCATCAAAAATAAATACCCGCTACCAAGGATTGACGACTTGTTTGATCAGCTCAGTGGGGCCAAGGTATTCTCCAAGATTGATTTACGGACAGGATATCATCAGCTCAAGATTAAAAAGGAAGATATTCCTAAGACCGCATTCACCACTCGATACGGTCTCTATGAATATATAGTTATGTCCTTTGGTCTCACCAATGCCCCTGCCTTCTTCATGCATATGATGAACAAAGTATTCATGGACTTCCTCGATAAGTTTGTGGTAGTCTTCATCGATGACATACTTATTTACTCAAAAAGTGAAGAAGATCACACAGAACACCTCCGAGTAGTGCTACAACGACTCCGCGACCATTAGCTATATGCCAAATTCAGTAAATGCGAGTTTTGGCTCAAGCAAGTTGGATTTCTTGGACATGTGCTATCCGTTGAAGGTATAGCCGTGGACCCGAGTAAAGTAAAGGATGTGCTTGATTGGTTGCCGCCCACAACCGTATCACGGATCCATAGTTTTCTTGGATTAGTCGGGTACTACCGTTGTTTCATTGAAGGGTTTTCCAAGATTGCTAAACCCATGACGGAGCTGCTCAAAAAGGATAAGAAGTTTGAATGGACTGAGGACTGTGAGAAAAGTTTCAATGAGCTAAAAATACGACTGACGACTGCACCTGTGTTCACTCTTCCAGATATCTACCGTAGTTTTGATGTGTATTGTGACGCCTCCAAACAAGGACTTGGATGTGTACTTATGCAAGATGGCAAGGTAGTAGCATATGCATCATGACAGCTACGACCCCACGAGGGAAATTATCCTACTCATGATCTGGAATTAGCCGCGGTGGTTCATGCTCTAAAAATTTGGAGACACTACCTCATAGGGAAGAGGTGCCAAATTTTTACCGGCCACAAAAGTCTCAAGTATATATTTACTCAGCCAGATTTAAATCTCCATCAACGAAGATGGCTTGAGTTAGTCAAGGATTGTGATCTTGTAATAAATTACCACCCGGTAAGGCCAATGTGGTTGCTGATGCACTCAGTCGAAAGCCTGTCAGCCTAAATGTCATATTGAAATCCTTGCCTCCTGAACTTCAAGAGGAAATTTCTTAGCTCAACCTGGTCATAGTTGATGCTGGCCTTGCTAATATTTTGGAAGTTGCCCCCACACTTGAGGAAGAGATCCGCAAGGCCCAACCAGCTGACACTGTCCTACAGAAACATGCCAAGAGTATGGTAGCAGGAAAGACTCAAGATTTCTCAAGGGACCAATTCGGTACCCTCCGATTTCGTGGAAGGATTTGTGTACCCAGTCAGACGGAGTTAAAGAAGAAAATCCTGTCGGAAGCACACGAATCTTCGTATTCTATTCACCCTGGAGGTACAAAAATGTATGAAGACCTTCGACAAATATTCTGGTGGGATGGAATGAAGAAAGACATTGCCTATTTTGTGGCCTGTTGCGACATATGCAACAAGGTGAAGGCAGAGCATCAGAAGCCAGCCGGACTTCTCCAACCGCTGCCAGTGTCATGATGGAAATGGGATGATGTCTGCATGGATTTCATCACAGGGCTACCTAAGACTCAGCGAGGCAATGATGCAATCTGGGTCATAGTGGAAACCTTAACCAAGGTAGCTCACTTTATCCCGATCAGAACCACATATCGAGCGGATCAACTTGCACAGCTGTATGTATCCAGAATAGTCGGTCTGCATGGAGTACCCCAAACCATCACTTCTGACCGAGGTTCACTTTTTACCTCCGCTTTTTGGTCATGTCTCCATCAAGCCTTAGGGACAGCGCTAAAATATACTACTGCTTATCATCCTCAGACTGATGGACAGACTGAGCGGGTAAACCAAATACTCGAAGATATGCTACGAGTCTATGTTTTGGCCCAAGGATCTAAATGGGAAGACTACTTGTCGTATGCCGAGTTCTCTTATAACAACAGCTTCCAGACCAGTCTAAAGATGTCACCGTATGAGGCTTTGTATGGCCGTAAGTGTCCCACTCCTTTAAATTGGTCTCAAACTGGAGATAGCAGTATTTCGGAACAGATCTCATGATGGAAGCTAAGAAACAAGTTAAGGAAATCCGAGACAGATTGCAATTGGCCAAATCACGACAAAAGAGTTATTATGATGCAAAGCATCGGCAGATCAGTTTTGAACCTGGAGAACACGTATACCTCCGAGTCACTCCTATGAAAGGAGTCAAGAGATTCCAGACTCGTGGAAAGTTGGCACCCAGATTTATTGGTCCCTTTCCAGTTATGTCCCGAGCGGGTATTGTTGCATATCAGTTGGAACTACCCCCTGAATTGTCAGAAGTGCACAATGTGTTTCATGTTTCACAGTTGAGGCGATGCATATCGCCGCCTGAGAAGAAGACTGTTATGACTGAAATAGAGTTGGCAAAGGGTTTAACATATGAAGAGAGGCCGGTTAGAATTTTGGATCAGATGGAAAGAGTCACTCGTAGTAAAGCAAGGAAGTTCTACAAAGTTCGGTGGGAGCATCACACAGAGTCAGAATCAACTTGGGAACGGGAAGAATTTCTTAAGGCACATTATCCAGAATGGTTTTCCCAAGCAACCGAATCTCGAGGATGAGATTCATCCTAAGTGGGGGAGGTTTGTGACAGCCTGGTTTTTGCCCTCTTCCCTTTGTCTGATTTTTATTTGATTTGGTTTTGAAATTTGGAGTTGAATCTTTTCATATGGACTCAAAACACTTGGGTACCCCTTGTATTTCACCAAAGTGCCTCATTTCCCTCTCTAACTATCATTTCCACTCTAGTTCACCTCAAAATAATATTTTGAATATTTTTCTTAAATGAAAAATATTCATTTCCCTCTCTTAAACCCTAGCTAGCTCAATGTGCTCCAAAGCAGCCCTAATTTTTCTTGCCCACAAAAATCTGAGAAAATTCACAAATATTCTTTGAACCCTAGGGCACCTTCCTGAGCAAAAATATTTCACCACTTTTTGGAATATTTTTGCTATAGAAAATATTTTCTGTTCTGGACAAAAATGGTGGTTTCTACAACAACTACCACTTTACTTGATCCATTGTGGCTGATTTTTCTTGTGCATCATCACCTTAGTAGATGATTACTAACCTCCAAAGCCCAGCTCCCAACTCCTAGTAGTTTGACAACAGTAAGCTCTCAAAGTTACTGACCAGAAACTTACCAGGCAGTTGAAATCTGTTCTACTACGTCTGAGTCCAAACTAAAGCGTGGTAACCTCTAAAACTAGCACGAACAACATGCCAGCCATGAAGTTTAGGCTTAGGTTAGCCTGATGTCAGAGTTCACGCGGTGACCACGCCTGTGCATGATGCCAACCTGCATGTCGTCGCGCTCTGAGTGCCGTCGAGTGCTCTGTTGCGCACGTGCTCGCTTCCCCAACTACCTAAGCTTGCAAAACCATGCCACAATCATCGTCCCGATCTTCTTAACTTCCCCCTGGAGCTCCCCGATGCCGGAGCTCGCCGCAGCGAGCACGGGCACGGTCCGGCCAACACAATAGTGCGCTGCGCAGTGTGCTCGTCACCACCCTCTTGCCCCTGTGCTCGTCTCCGCTCGCCCACAGTTCCCGCGTGAGCTGTGTCGCCTTCCCCTCACACACTGACGTCGTTCGTCGTCGGGCGCCATGTCCAGGTGTCCTCCTGCGGAGCCCGATCCCTCCCCGACGCTCGGCTCTAAATAGAGCCCTCCCCATCCTCCTCGAGCACCATCCACTCCTCCCATACACTCCACGATCTTGTAGAAAGCCGTGGCCCGTCCGGGAAGGCCGCGGGACGCCGTCCCCGAGCTCGAGCTTGCCGGCGATCCCCTCGGGTCGTCTCCGCGGCTCCATCCCCTCCCAGGCCCGGGAAACCCTTCCAGGGCCTCCACCGTGTCTCGGTGGTGCCGTTCCACCTGGTTGGAGCCTCTGGTGTCGCCTCTAGCCGTCGTCGTCTTCATCTCTGGCGACCTCTGCTTCCTGTCGCCTCTAGAGAGGCTGTTTCCGACGCCGTCCGACCACCCCTAGCTACTCTACGGGTACGGGCAGGTGCGCCTCCGTCTCCACTTTCGATCCCTCCCTCTCATTCTAGCCAAGAAGCTCTCCTCGCCGGCGTGAGCTCTGGCAAAGCCGCGCTGTCCTCTGTTTCCTTCTCCCCCTCCCTCTCACCTGACTAGCGGGGCCCGCTAGTCAACCACTCAGTACACGCGCGAAGCGGTACGAGTGGTGACGCCCGCGAGGCTTTACGCCTTGTACGTCACCCCCCCTCAGTTCTATTTTTATTTAAATTCAAATTTCATTTTTTTTCAGTGAGCTTCAAACAACCAAAACTCTTTAACCATAAGTCCAAATGAATTAATTATTTTTGCATTGTGTTCTTTGTGAAGAAATCTAGCAGCTCACCTAAAATGATATTTTTTTTCTCTGTTGTCTAGATTTTCTGGTGAATTTCAGAAGGGTTCTTGATGTTTTCTTTTTGTGTTTATAAATATTTTCGGAAAGTGAAGCTAGTCTTGAGGATCACTAGGAGGCTTGTGAACCTCATCTGCACTAAGGCAAGCCACAACAACATTTTCATGGTGCCATTATAATATTTGTGATTTTTTAACTTGAATGAATTATTTGATCCATGCATTTAAATCACTATTATATTATTTATATTTTGTTAGTTGCTTGTTTAAGCTAACATGCTTAGTTTATAGAAAGTTTAAAGCTAACTAAGTTGGTTAAGTAACTAGAAGTAATATTTGTTATGAAGAAGTAATATGATTATGGATATGAGTAATTATTCTGAGTTATTTTTCTTGAAGGAGAAAATGATATAATTTGCTAAGTAAAGGTTCTGTTAAAAGTGATGATTAATCATAACCAGGGAAGTGTCATGAGTTGTTGATGTTTATGCTTAGTGTGGATATAGTTGACCCAGTTATTTCCGATGCTATATGATGCATATATTTTTGTTGCACTTGCATGGCATGTTATGACACCGGTTACTTTCACGTTAAGTGAACCTGCTAATAACTCAACTTGAATATATCGTTGACTGGGTCATGGTGCCACTGAATCGAGTTTTTCCCAGTGCAACCACATTTACCTTTATGGGAAGGCCTTTATTCGGTCCATTGTCATGCCTCTGGTCGATGCCTCCAACGAGGGAAGGTTATGGGCGTGCGGTACCCTGGCCTAGTAAGCAGACATAACCTTGTGTGCCCGTTGTTGAGATTATGGTACCTTGTCCCTGTGTGAGACCGATTATGTTTTGGCCACGACGGTGGCCGTTGGTGTATTTGGTAGACACGGGGCCACCCAGGACTAGCCCGGTGGGGAGTGAGTCGGAGTGGCCGAGAGAGTGTCATGCCAATGGAGGGGTTTCGTCGGAATACTATTGGTCCACCCGAATGGGAGTGCGAGGCCATGGATTCCGTGGTGTGGGTACAGTGTGCTACCTCTGCAGAGCGTAATAAATCTATCGATAGCCGAGTCCACGGTTACAGACACGCTCGAAAGTAGGTCACACCATGGGTCAACGTTTAATAAAGTTTGCACAATAAGTCATGAACTTTGCACTGTTGATGATGGTGGGAAGGCCATCTTGATGTTTAAACCCAAGTGTTGGTCGTGGTTGTGATCGCCGGAAGGATCACCGTTAAAACCACGTGTTGGTCGTGGTTGTGATCGTCGGAAAGGTCACGAGGTAACCCGAGTTAAGACCACGAGGTTGGTACATTTGTGATCCAAGAGTGATCACCATTGGTAAGCCAGTCCGAGGGACTTTTCTCACAAGAGCATGATCACAACATGTTGGGTATATTGTTGCATTATTAATAATTGGTTGATTATCATGATATTGCTTGTCATTATGTTTATGCTTGTTGTGAGCTTGCAAGTACATTCAATGTACTGACCTGGCGTGTCATGCCAAATTTCAGGAAAGTCTCGTTGGAAAGGAGTGCTGTCCGAGTCTAGATCGTGTCCACATTGGTGTCCCTGTGCTATGGAGTTCCGCTACGACGTTGTTCCCTTGCCGCATAGTTGTTATGATCGAGGCCCCTTTATGTTCACTAAATAATGTACATATTGTTCAGGCGCACCATGTGTGCCGCTTGGCCTCACCACCTGTTGTAATATAAACTTTGATCCGACAGCATCAATAAAGTGGTTGTTTTCTGTACCAAGATGTTGCGTGTTGCCAGAAGACAGGGTCTCTAGGCTGGCAATGCATGGTAAACCAGTTGCTCTGAGCCGGGGTGCCACATGATCGTCGGTATCTCAATACCTAGTTCAATCTCGTTACCGACAAGTCTCTTTACTTGTTCCATAATTCATCATCCCGCAACTAACTCATTAGTCACAATGCTTGCAAGGCCATAGTGATGTGCATTACCGAGAGGGCCCAGAGATACCTCTCCGATACACGGAGTGACAATTCGTAATCTCGATCCATGCCAACTCAACAAACACCATTGAAGACACCTGTAGAGCATCTTTATAATCACACAGTTACCTTGTGACATTTGATAGCACACTAAGTGTTTCTCCGGTATTCGGGAGTTGCATAATCTCATAGTCATAGGAACATGTATAAGTCATGAAGAAAGCAATAGCAATAAACTAAACGATCATAGTGCTAAGCTAACGGATGGGTCAAGTCAATCACATCATTCTATAATGATGTGATCCCGTTCATCAAATGACAACTCATGTCTATGGTTAGGAAACTTAACCATCTTTGATTAACGAGCTAGTCAAGTAGAGGCATACTAATGACACTCTGTTTGTCTATGTATTCACACTTGTACTAAGTTTCCGGTTAATACAATTCTAGCATGAATAATAAACATTCATCATGATATAAGGAAATATAAATAACAACTTTATTATTGCCTTTAGGGCATATTCCCTTCACCGAGGAGGGCACAACCCACCCCAGGCGCGCCCTGGTGTCTTGTGCTCACCAGGGTGAGCCCCTTTGGTAGTTATTTGCTCCAGTATTTTTCATATATTCCGAAATAATTCTCTGTAAATTTTCAACTCATTTGGAGACGTGAAGAATAGGCAACTCCGACGTCTCTTTTTCAGGTCCAGAGTTCCAGCTACCGTCATTCTCCCTCTTTGTCTAAACCTTGTATATTATAAGAGAAAAGGCATTAGAATTACTCCATAAAGCATTATTATGCATAAAAACATTATAAATAATAGTAGGAAATCATGATGCAAAATCAGGGTCCTTACCACACGACCCAGAAAACCGTCGGGGATAGGGAGTAGCAATGCATACATTTTGCATAACTAAGCGTATGCGTTGCCGGCATGTTCTGTTCTTTCGCGATCCCATCTGGAGCCCTTTTCTGGTACTCTACCAGAGGGGGGAATCCGATCATGGAGGGCTTCTTCATCATCCTTGTTGCCTCTCGATGATGCGTGAGTCATTCACCACAAACCTACGGGTCCATATCTAGTATCTAAATGGCTTTATCTCTCTCTTTTATCTTCAATACAATGTTCTCCTCGATGTTCTTGGAGTTCTATTTGATGTAATCTTCTTTTGCAGTGTGTTTGTTGGGATCCGATGAATTGTGGGTTTATGGTCGGATTATCTATGAATAATGTTTGATTATATCACCGAGATGAAGGGCGGTCACGAAGATCATATGAGCCTCGACTTCGTCTTTGGGATGTTCCCTCCGAAGAAGGCGATTTGGGTCATCCAGGCCTCGATACTCAAACATGAGCAATGCCTTGGAGCCAAGGGGGGCAATGCTTCTCTCCATCCATGTCCTCACGAGTTGGATGCTGGCTAGACCCCTCTCGCACATCTCGAAGACTTCTTGGATAAGAGGACTGTCGGGTTCGAACTCCGTCTTCAAACTCCATCCTAGGCCCGGGCGACACGGGATGTCAGAACAGACTGGCAGCCCGACCTCACAGTGCCCCCGACCAACGACAGTGGTGTACAACCATCTTCGCTCCCACAACTCCAGGCCGTCAACAGTCCGGACCTCAAAGAAACCCGAGTCCAGGCAAAGTCGGAGATCTGCGCTACCGCAAGAGGGGACCTTGCCCCTCTTCAGGCGAGGAACTACCTTGAAGAAATACCTGAAGAGGTCGAAGTGTGGCGGAATTCGTAAGGAGCATTCACAGAAAGTTGTGAAGCATAACAAATGCAGCACCTCGCTCGGAGTCAAGTGATGTAGGTGAAGACCATAATGAGTGAGAACTCCTCGGACAAACGCGCTCAAAGGGAATCGGAGCCCACGATAGAGGAATGCCTCGTGAACCACCAGATTCCAAAGTAGTGGGCACGACACCTTCTCCTCTTTATCAGGGGCCAGCCATGGTATCAAAGATTTCTCCGCCAGCCATCCCGACTCCACCAGGCGCTATAGGACGCTCCTGGTAACTGAGCACTTCCTCCAGTAACTATCCCACCCTAGCATGGCACATGGGGATTCAGTGGAGAACTAGCTAGAAGACCCTCTCAGCAACGGTTGGAGGAGGAAGCGGCGGCCATTCGCGTCGGCAATCCTAGGCACGAAGTGGTGGCAAAAAGAGACGGAAGGGAAGAGTGAGGATCGCCCTATGAAAGCATCGTTCCATATCCAAGACGGAGCTTGCGCTACTAGTGGGATCCCCTTAAGAAGAGGATGACATACGAACTGCATCCAAGATGAAGCTTGCGCTACTGGTGGGCCGGCCCATTGAGTTTGTCCGGCCCTGCCGCCCAAAGAGAAAATGGCGGCATCGCTAGTAAGAAAGATGAATAGAACCGCCATGCAACAACTCAGGAGGCTGGAGACACTAAGAGAAAGAGCCCGATGGAGATCTTGGAGCCCGGACGCTCGCGACCTCCATCACACTTGGGGGCTACTAACGGGGTCCCAGACCCGGGGTGCCTAGTGTAAAGGAGCCTAGCCTCGACCTTGTCCAGCTCCCACCAGGCCCAAAGAAGTATCAAGGAACCCTACGAAGGAGTGGATGGCGGATGTGTACCCCAAGGCAGAAGGCAGCGGTCCGTTCGATCTGATATCTTCTCCGTGTAAACCCTAAACCTCTCCTTTCTATATAAAGGGAGGTCTAGGGACATCATTAGGAATCCAATCTGAAACTCAACTCTCGGTAGACATCTCAAACACCATTGTAATTCTCTGCATGTATCCCCTCACCATGAATACTAAGACAAAGCAGGACATAGGGTATTACTCTTCGGAGGCCCGAACCTGGGTAAATTGCGTGTATGCAGACTATTTCCAGTACTTCCGGTCTCTTTATGAACCCTACCGAAAGATCTAACGGGAATTTGATCCATCACCTTCAGCTCCTCATTGGTTTCGACACTCTTATTGAAAGGACTACGATTGATCCCCTATACTTGTGGGTCATTGATAACCCACAAGTATAGGGGATCGCAACAGTTTTCGAGGGTAGAGTATTCAACCCAAATTTATAGATTTGACACAAGGGAAGCCAAAGAATATTTATAAGTATTAGCACTTGAGTTGTCAATTCAACCACACCTGGAGATTAAATATCTGTAGCAAAGTGATTAGTAGCACAATAATATGATAGTTTGATAGTAGTAGTAACAGTAGCAGTGGTTACGGTAACAACAGTAATAGTTTTGTAGCAGTTGTAACATTAGCAATACAAATAGTAACTTAGCAAGAACAATGCATGGAAAGCTCGTAGGCGTTGGATCGGTGATTACGTTGGATAATATTCATCATATAACAGTCATAACATAGGGCGGCACAGAACTAGCTCCAGTTCATAAATATAATGTAGGCATGTATTCCGTAAATAGTCATATGTGCTTATGGAAAAGAATCTGCATGACATCTTTTGTCCTACCCTCCCGTGGCAGCGGAGTCCATAAGGAAACTAAGGGATATTAAGGCCTCCTTTTAATAGAGAGAACCGGAACAAAGCATTAACATATAGTGAATACATGAACTCCTCAAACTACGGCCATCACTGGTAAGTATGCCAATTGTTGCCACCTTGGGGTTTACGGATCATAACACATAATAGGTGAATATGACTTGCAAGATCGGATCACGAACATAGATATAATGGTGATAACATAAGTGGTTCAGATCTGAAATCATGGCAGTCGGGCCCTAGTGACAAGCATTAAGCATAGCAACGCCATAGCAACATCAATCTCAGAACATAGTGGATACTCGGGATCAAGCCCTAACAAAACTAACTCAATTACATGATGGATCTCATCCAACTCCTCACCAACCAGCGAGCCTACGAAGAAATTACTCACTCCGGTGGTGATCATCATGAAATTGGTGATGGAGGATGGTTGATGATGACAAAGACCGAAGATCCCCCTCTCTAAAGCCCCGAACGGGCTCCAGACCTGGCCTCCCGATGAAGAACAAGAGGTGGCGGCAACTCCATATCCTAAAATGCGACGAAACTTCCTCTCGTATTTTTCTGGAAAAATAGGATTTTATAGCGTCGGAACTAGGGTCAGCGGAGCCTCGTGGGCCCCACTACCCACCAGGGCATGCCAGAGGGGGTTGGCGTGCCCTGGTGCCTTGTGGGCAGCT